>NC_052946.1:24009024-24325095 GCF_013358895.1 Oreochromis aureus | reverse complement strand
CAAAAAAACGGGCTGTATTCAGAAGTTCATTAAAGACATTTCGGCTTGAAGTCTTAGAAATTCCATCAAGACTGTAGTCAAGACTTCAGAGGCCCCAGAGGTGGTAAAGTCTTATCATCTTAAAGAAAATTACTGCTTCAGTATACTTTATTTTTTAACAGTTATGAGATAATTCAGCTGAATAAATCCTAAATCCTGCATGTATGTATACCAGTAGGATTTAAAATGAAGTAAACATGCTGAATCTAAAACCACCAGACTCAAAAACAATGATCACGATGATATGATCTCAGCAGTAGCTTCAACCCATTATGAAACAATGTTATCTAATATGCCAACCCACCATCCCCCTATCTTTCCATCTGTTATACCTTTTTAGCGATTTCCAAATGGTAATCTTTCTCCACTTCCTCTAATAGTCTGCTCTTGCAGCTGGAGTACAGCATCCGCTCCTTAATGCTGCAGCTGTAGCCTGGCATGGAGTATATGAACACTGGAGACAGGGAAATGTTATGAGAGTTAATAAATACATATTTAAGATTCATTAAACTGTATACTTTAGCCTCCACAAATAGAATCAGTATTTGGTTGCACTGCTCACAGTCTTTGTACATAGTGTAGCTTTGTTTTAAATCTTAATACTAAAAGCTTTCAATAAATATCCATGATAAATGTGGTGTCAGTGCCAGTGAGTGTACAGCTCTCTTTCCACAGAAACAAAATGCAGGAGGATTATCAGAGTACAAGGATCAGTATCATACCGACAGATTCCAGGTAGTCCCCTTCGTGGGAGTGTTTGTAAAGGAAGAAGTGGTATCTGGGAGTGTCTCTGGGAACTCTGCAGGGCAAATCTCGAGTTTCTGTCGGGTTAGAGTGGACCAGCTCAATTGTCTCCTTCTCTACATCCAGCCTCTGAAACATAGCGAACAAATGCACGCTAAAAGACCACTCCTCATATTAGTTTTTAAGTAACTCTGAAATATGAGCTAAAGTTGGCTCACCAGCTGCACGTAGTTGATGCGTTTTTGGGCGAGCTGCTGTAGGGCTCTTTTGGCTGCATCCTGTAAGGGAAACGCGAGGCCCTGAAGAGTCTGGTGCTTACTCTCAACACTGATCTCTGTCGTCACCTGCAGAGGGCAGCAAGCAGAGGGGCATCTGTGTTTTCAAGATTCTGGAAAAAAAAAAATTCTCAGAAGTGTTCAATATGTTCAATAGCAACACTTTCTGTGGCTGCAGGACTTTTGCAGAAGTGATAAGTTGGTATGACCACTAAATCACATTCATTCAGTATTACAGCAGAGTTCATCCACATACCTGTTTAACCCGGCCCTGAAAAGACAACCACAACAGTTATAAGTTCAATGTATGAAACAAGCAGTCTGTAACTCGTGTTTCAGAAGAAGCAGCTCACATGCAAAGCTGCGTTGCAATGACGACAGTACGCCTGAAAGCATGTTGACCTTTTACCTCTGTAATTTTGATCCTCTGGAGCTCCTGCTCAGCTAATGTGAGCGGGGCAGGACCTGAGCAGGATGACACATGGTGCTGGTAGCCCAGCAAGCAGATGTCCTCCTAGTGTTGAAAGCACAACAAGCAAGTCCTTTACAGGAAGCTCGAGACAAACGCCGCTAAAACATGTCATGGGAGAGGTATAAATTTAGCTGGTCCTCACTTCGGTTGTGCCAAATAGCTCGTATTTGATGTGGCCACCGCCAAACTCCTTCTTCACTGTGGCTCGCGTGGCAGCATATAACATCTTTTGTTTCACCTGCAGCCGTCAGAGAGGGAAATGAATGTGCCAGTTTTAAAATCTGAAAGTGTGGAGTCTATGTTAAAGAGGTGGGCCCACATAAAGAAGCAAGAATGATCACAGACAGTGCAGAGTTAGTTTAATGGAGATGAGGATCTATTCATTTATTGCTAGGATCTCCTAGCACTGAGATAGCCTTTCACAAATTAGGCCTCTTTTTTGTAAATAAAGCTTTTTAAAATTGCATTTCATGTTATTAAACTTAGCTGTGTTTCATGTTCACTAAAGGCCTAATACTATGCTTCAAATGTCTATATAGAATTATTCAGGTCATTGGGGTTAATTTTTAGAGGTGGCGGAATTGATCCAAATATCAATAGTATTGATACCAGTGCTGGTATTGATACTAGCATGACAGAATTGATGCATGGTATCGGATCAATATCAAAATTTAAGTTAAAAGGATGTTGTGACCTCTGCTTCAGTCTGTCACTACCCTCTACCGGGAGCAATACGTCCTCTCATAAATGCTCAGCAACTCTGTGTTCACGTGACTTATTTTTTTGGGCACAGAATAAAGAAAACTGGTATTTCTTACTGGAGACTGGTCTGGAGACCACGAAATAAAGACCCACTCGTAGCCCAGTGCATTCTGGGAGTCTAGGCGGTACAGGATGTAGCAGGGCTCCTGGTCATCGAGGAGAGGAAGCAGAAAGCGATCATAATCCTGGTCCCAGCTCTTCTCTGGCTCTCTGTAGGCCCCCAGCACCAGCTGCTCTGAAAATCCAACCACTACTCATCACATACCTCAGCACGGCCTTCACACAGCACATTCAGACGCTGTAGCCCACACTCACAGTAAATTTACACAAAGGATTCTTGTTTGTGATTATAAAGCATGAGGGTGAAGTTGACCTCACTTGTTGCTGGCTAATTATTCAGCAGCATGCTACAGCAGAAGGTGCCTCTCTATTTATGGTACATGAGAAACGTTACATCAGACCAAATATTTACTCTTTCGCTACTTTCCAACATTTCTGAAACACAACTCATTTTCAGGTCGGTGTAACAGTTGCTTTATAATTTCTTAGAGATGAATTGCTTCTTACATTTCTAATCACGTCTCTCTCATTTTTAAAGAGCTAGAGAGCTTTTTTTATAAACAACTAAAGCATGTGAAGAAAAGTCAGTTAGAACTTAAACTGAAAAGATTAATGGTTTGGTCTGTAAAATTTCAGAAATGTGCTGTCTGAAGCCATCCACTGTCATCAGAAAGAGAAAACCGTGAAAAGCACGCTCATTATTTCCTTCCTAAGATGGTTAGAAAGGTCATATTACAGAAAAGCAGCAATTCCTGATACAAAACTTGGATGTGGGAATCATGCTGACTAAATAACTTCATCCTATATAAAGCCACGTGACTATTGTGATTCTGAGAGCCCCAACTGCTGTGGAGAAAGAACGAGAAGAGCAACGGTGAGCTAAAAATATCTCTGGCTTCGTTTCTGACTGACACAACGATAGGGGGTTAAATCTGTTCATGGCAGCGACAGACACTCTGAAATGCACACATTAACCCAAAGTCTGATGTCGCTCAAGGGTGCAGGGGGATTTCCTGACCGTCTCTGGGGGCATGTTGCTATTCTGAGCTGCAAAGCATTCCAGCTCTGCACGCACATATTTTCCATCAGCCAGTCTCTCCCATCTCCACAGATCCATATTAGTATAAAACTGCATTTAAACTATCCACTCGTAGGTGGAGGGCCTCGTCTTTTCTACTCACTGGTTAGACTCCACCACCACTACAGAGGACACAACTGTGTGCCCTCCTGAGGCAGCAGTGATGAAATCCGCTTGAATGATCGTGTTTCTCTTTTTGACATTGGAACAAACATGAGAGGAGACCGGTGACATGGTTACTGCAGCAGTGTGCAACCGTGTCACGTCACTCCAAAATAGCACACGGAGTCATCCAAACGCTTTAGTCGGGAAGTAAAACAGGCCTGACGCCCTTCTGCTGAGTCTGTACATCCGTGTCCCTCCAAATATTCAACGTGATAGTCCCAGAATGCATTCACCTTGAATCAAATTACAGCGTGCCATTGATCAGATACCAAAAACAAGGCGTAAACACATCATGAACATTTCTGTCTGCCTTCATAATCAGCCACCCGGACACCTATTGCCTAACTGACTGTTTCCACAAGCTGCTCAGCTGACACGCTGAGTGACTGCTGTCACACAACAGCTGCCAACAGTCTGGTTTTCCTAGACGTCAGACACGGTGTGTTGCAATTCCCAAGTTTGTTTTTTGCTTTCATCCACAGATGACTTGAAGATCTGAGAAACCATCATGAGCTATGAAAAACCCAGAAGGTCGTTAGGAACACATTTACTGCTGATTTCAGGGTAATTCTAAAAGTCCTGCTGAAATGTTTTGAGGCCTGTCGACCCTCCTGGCCTCTAAGAAAAAAAAAGGAGTCCTTTACAGGAAACAAAGTGTAGCTGCTCATAGATGATCAGGGAGATAACCTATGATTAGTGGTCACAAAGGGACGTCATTGATCTAGCCCTCTAGCAATAAGACAAATGATCAACTGCTTACATTTTTCTTTTCATCACTTTCGCCAACTAAAATCATCCTGTGCTTCATCTCAGTTTAGCTGGTGGTCAGACAAACCAGTTAAAGGCATCACCTCAGGCTTCAGAATACTACGATTTACATTTTTAAACATTAAATAGAACTAACAATTTGTTTATGAAGGAAGAAGAAATCTTAGTTGCGTCTGTAGCTCAGTTTCAAAGGAGACAAACGCTTTAACAGAAGATTTTTGGTGTGTTCAAAGAGACACACAAAAACTAACACTTGGTTTAAAATGTTTTGATTTAAAATGATAAAATGTCGGTCCTCTTGAGGTTTTTTTTTTTTTCCCGGCATCTCCATTCTACACTATCTTTGGTCACTCACCGTCTTGGATGCGCACCTTGATGAGGCGCACTGTTCCACCTCTTGCCCTGGCCAAGAACTGCCTCAACTCTGGTGTCACCACAAGTGCAAGAAACATGGCGGGTCAGCGGTGTTTCTCTCCCGCCAGGGGCTGGCTGTAACAGGATGAAGAAACAGAAGCAGGAGACAGAAGTGGAAGCTCCACAGGACCAGGCCAAAATTATTTAAGTCCAACCAAAGTCCGGCGTGTACACGTCCTTCGCTTCAATCGATGAGTACGAGGACAGAGCTCCTGAAGAAGAGGATCAGTGTGCGTCTGGGTTTGTTGAGAGTGTGCGACAGTATGAGACGGGACATTGCTCAAGTAACCAGGACAGTATCATGTGCACACAGAGAGAGAGAACCTGATCACCTCTCCTAAATTTAGCTCCCACTGAGTAGCTACCGGCCTGTGAACAGCCCACCGCACACCAAGACCAAGCAGTGGAGCACGAGAGCATGACCTGGAGACCTGATTACCAACTTCTGAATGACTGAAGAAGTTATTTTTACAAAGAAAAACTTAAATATTTACTGCTGCGGGCAAATTATTGGTCACAATGCAGGACTGTGTAGGATGCTGTTGTTTTACCATTAACACATGTGGGAGTGAACCACACCAATGCTATGCCTATTACTAGAATTTAACACAAAAACAACAAAATATTATAAACAATTTGAGTTACAGCGTGAAAAACTGGCCATTAATGTCTCAGAAAGTATACACAACAGTTCAGCTTCTTGTTATCAACCTTGACTGTTGGCACAGATTGTGAAAGATGTTTTTGTAGCTCTAAAATACCTGGTCACGCCAACAGCACACTCCTAGTCTGAGAAACATATTTTAAATCTGACAAGTTGAGGCTAAAAATATCTCCAGCTGTTTGTGCTACATCACGTTACACCTGAAAGTCAATCTCACTAAATCAAAGTCGAGACAGAAAAAATAAAAACCCAGCCCCGCACTAGCTCAAATTCTGCCAGTACGGTGTGCAAACATCATAAAATACCTCATAAAATATGTTGTGTAAAAGAAAAACGATCAAATTCAACAAATTTTCCTTGTGTCTATTTGAACTGTCCTTCTCGACAAACACGCCAAAGAAAACCCTTGTTAAGTGAGTTTAAAGTCATACTTTTGTAAATATATATCTTAATACACTCATCCAGCCATGACTGGTACACCTGCTCAAATGATCATTTACAAAAATATCTAATGAGCCAGTCAATGCATTTAGGCACACAGACATGGTTAGGACGACCAGGTGCAGATTACAGTGAGCATCAGAATGGATAAGAAAGGTAATTTTAAGAGACTGAGTGTGGTTCTGTTGTTGTTGACAGACAGGCTGGTTTTCCCACACAGCTATCACTAGTACAAAGCAAACAAAATGACAATACACCTCTTAAATACTTGAGGTGAAGGACCAGAATGATTTGAGCTGACAGGAAGGCCAACAGCAACTCAAATAATCACTCATTACAACCAAGGTATGCAGAAGAGCATGTCTGAACACACATCACCTTCAAACCTTGAAGCAGATGGCAGCAGAAGACTACACCAGCAGACTGCAAAATATTTCCTGGTGGTGCCCCTCCACCACAGCCCACCTAAGTATTGCTGCTACACAATGTCCACCCCTTTGTAACCATATCTTCCGATAGCTGCCTCCAGGATTATAACACACCATGTCACAAAGCTCAGATCGTCTCAAACTGGTTTAAACTGGCCTCCACACCTTTAGGATGTGGTGCAGACAAATGTGCTCCAACTGTGTGACGTCGTCTTTTTAATATGAACCCAAACCTCTGGTGATACTGTTTTCAGCACCTTGTTGAATTGATGCAATAAAGAATTAAGATAGCTCTGAAGGCAAAGAAGGGCTCCAACCCGGTACTACCTTATAAAGTAGGCAGTGACTGTGGAACCCTCCCATTCTAAAAATCCAACTCATTTAAAAATCACAGACACAAAAACCAAAAACCAACTTCTTAGAAACTCTTTAATGTTAAATAGAAAAACATTTATAAAAAAAGAATGCACAACTGATCATTTGTGTAAAGTCATTATTTACAAATTTCATCTGATTTTTCACACTTCCTCTGAGGTCCATACAGAGCTGACTGCGATGACCCCTGCTGGTTACTCTGCTTCCCATCATCATTCATCAATGGTGGGAAGCCAGAATGCCTGAAAGATTAAATATAAACAATTCTGGTTAAATTTCATCAATATGAAGCCGTTTGTGTGCCAGCAGTACAAAAGAATAAACAGGCTTTTTCTTTTAAATAAATGGCAATAGGTGTCCGGGTGGCTAATTATGGAGGCAGACAGAAATGTTCATGATGTGTTTACGCCTTGTTTTTGGTATCTGATCAATGGCACGCTGTAATTTGATTCAAGGTGAATGCATTCTGGGACTATCACGTTGAATATTTGGAGGGACACGGATGTACAGACTCAGCAGAAGGGCGTCAGGCCTGTTTTACAACCCCAGTATAAAAATTAAGACCAAGCAGAGCTACATTCTCTGGGCTGTTGTCTTTTCAACTAAGCCCACATTGCTGCTTCCACTGACCATGTTAGAGCATGCGCTTGCAAACGTCATGAACTTCGGATTGAACTGCAGGCAGGTAATCGGGCCCGTGTGCTTCCCATCTAACAAAGCCACCTTCATTCCACTCTCGGCGTTCCACACGTGGATCTTTCCGTCCTCGGAGCCTGAAACAGGTGTGCAGAAATGTGACAAACGTTCAGCCTGTCTCCTTTGATCTGACACTGTTTTAACAACTGTCTTAATTTCATTTAAGGTGGATTTTAGTGCAAAATCAAATCTCATTTCTGTTCTGCTAGTCCTGAGATCAGTGTAGAACCTACACTTTTGGTTATGGTGTTAGTGTTTATATGTGTGCCCCACCACCACCACCACCTTGAAGTCTGTTGATTGTGAGTTCACAGGTGATTATTTCCTTCCTCATCAATTAATCTTTCATGATGATCCTCCTTAGCAATGACAAGCCTGTAATTGACAATCTGACCAATTACTGATACACCATTTTTACATTTACCTACAATGTCTGCTCTCAAAACATTATTAAATACTGTACTGTAATAGTTTAAAAGGTGTATTTGATTATTTTATTATTGACTGACGTACTGTGAACTTAACTCTGCCTTTTCCCCCCTTTTTTTCTTTAAAGGGGGAGGATCCTTATTGCATGCACGCACACACAAACACATATCTGTTTGGTGTCACGAACACCCCCAATCACCTATTCACAAACATATTTTTAAAAAACTAACAAACAAACAAAAAAAACAATTTGCACACTACTCTGAATCAGGAACTGTCCGAACCAGTGCTTGTCAGAGTGCAAACAGTGTGACGCCACTGACTAGCCAATCGGTGACATGAAGTCTGTTGATTTCATTTTCGGATCGCCTGGAACCCCAATCGAGTAAGTACTAAAAAAGTAGCTGGAACCAGGTACTATGACCTAATTGGAAACCCTAAAAACCTCGCCAAGCTGACCCGAGTAGGTACTAATGGAAAAAGGCTAAAGCAAGCTCAATTCTACCACTTTGGGCCCCTTGAATTCACTCTGTAGTGCTCACTCTTGCTGAGAGAGGATCTATGAACTCCAGCATTAACTCCTGGTCCTGGCTGAACAGCTGGGTGGCTGATCGGTGGGTTTCCAGGCTTGGCATAGAGAGTGATGATCTCGCTATGCAAATGGCGACTTAATAGATAACAAACTTATTGTAATGACAAGGGCTGACAGACTGACCACTTCCTGATCGGAGTTATCCCAGTAGACAGACAATTTGTTTATTTCCAAACTAAATAAAATAAAGACACCAGATGCATCAATGAGACTGATATCAGACATACACAAACTCATGGTGGTGTATATTATATATTAATGTTTTAAGTCCAAGAGTGAGTAGGTAAAAGTTTAACAGTCAAGGTCGGTTCATCAAACATATTTTACTGTTTTAATTTATCGCCCTACTCGTCCTGCTGGTGCGTTTCTCTCTAGTTTCATACTTTTTATCTTTAATTATTAAAGATTTAGAGAGAGAGAAACTTGAGGTCCTGAGCTGTGTCACAGGATGACTAACTGTAACACAGCTTCTAACTCTATATATACTTAACTAATGCTTAATTTCATTCAACATGTCTCTGGCTCCCCACACACCAAAGGCCACACCTTGGATGTTGTTTTCTCTCCTAACCTTAATATCAGTAATTTATGTCTTACTGATATTCATTTGAGTGTTCATTGCCGTGCATTTTTCAACCTTAGTTTTCCTTTGGACCCATCACCAGTTCAATGTAGAATCGTAAAGCCAGTTATTACTCAGGATGTTTCTCAGAAGTTCTGTGATTAGTTTAATCCATCTTTGCTGAGGGATTGCCCTGATGTTGATGTTGCTACATGTTTTAATAAACAGTGCTCATTTATTCTTAACGTAGTAGCACCAATGAAATCTGCCTTCATACCACTTACAAAACTTTCCTCATGGATAAATGAATCAATTCAAACATCCAAAAGAAACTGTTGTAAGGTAGAACACCTGTGGAAATCCACTAAACTCGAGGTTCACAGGCTCCACCTAAGAAAACTTTGGCTGGAATATTTTCCTAATCTTATTTCTTCATATAAGAAAAAGTCTAAGGTCCTGTTTGAAACAAAGTCTTGTTTTCCCTGTGATCCCCACGATACCTGTGTCCTCTAAAGCTGACAGTAATGACTTTTCAATTTTTTTTATGATTAAACTCAATAATGTCAGAGCAAGCAGATCAATCACCAACCTGACTCAGCAACAGTGAATGCAAAAAGAAGTAAAAATGTAAAACTTGTGATCTGAACAGTCACTGTTGTGTATTTGTGACTCGCTAAATAAGCTATATGCAGAACACTGACTAGACACCATCCATGAAAGTGCTGCGGTGGTATTTTAAGTGCAAATACACCACCCACTGTGCAGTATTGCTTGTCATGCATGAATGGCTCTACCTTGCCTGGGCACAAAACCTGCTTTTCCTCACTTTTCCTAGAACCTCGAGAGTGAAGTCACTCCCAGTTATGACATATGACTTTCGAGGTAAATAGAATGCAGCGTTAGCTTTGGGTGTGTGCGTGATATTGCGATAGTGTGATTATGACATCAAGGATTTTTTTCCAGTTATAAAAGAGTGGATTGCCACAGTAATAAAGGCACTATTAAATAAACCATGTTATATGTGTTTTTTGTACACAGGTGTCTCTCTATTAAAAATAAGTCGCCCCATCTATTTGTAATAATAATTCCAGCTGCAAAAAAACAAAAACAAAAAAGAACAAAAAAAACCAAACTAGCTTTTTATTATGGTGTTAAGTATTCAAGGAAATGAGTGGTAAACTGCATGTCGTAAAGGTTATTCAATCAGTTTGCGCAATTCAGTATTCTATTGCATGCATTTTGCACTTTGAGAAGGCCACTCATACAAATACATATGCAATAAGGTTAAAAACAAAACTGTTAACACTAAAAGTACTTACAATAAGAGAAGAAAAAAAAAAAAAAATCAAGTTTGCACTGGTACAACCTGCTAGTAAATCTGGCCTTCAAAATGTAGAATGTGTGCCATGTATCGTTAACAGAATTCAGGGATATGTTTCTGTACATCTGTTAATTTGCTTATTTACATGCTACTTACAAATAAATCAAACTAACTAACAAATAAATCCATTAAAAGATTTTATTCTAAACACTAAGGTAACAGCAAGATAGAAGCGGTCATCTTAACTTACCTATCATAACAAACTGAGAATCAGGAGTGAATGAAGCCTCCAGTGTTACACCTTTACTGTTGTTGTAACCCTGAGTGTACATGAACAGTATATTCAGTTATACATGTCCAATCCATTTTACTGGATTGGTTTTTATTTTTCATATTTAAACACTTGAGTTTGATTTTATCCAGTACATTTCTGTGTTGTAATAACTTGTCTCTTACCCCAAAGGAGTGAAGCACAGCACCCTTAAAAGCATCTAAGATGCGCAGAGCTCCACCATTAGTAGAGAGAAGAATGAGCTTTCCATCATTGCTAAACTTCAGTCCTGTCCACTCACATGTTCGATCATACTGAAGCTTAAAGGTTGCAAATGGACCCTGTGGACGATAGGTGACTACTCAGTACTTTTTCCCCAATAAAAAACAAAACAAAAAAAGTCTCTAATGAATTAACGCCTCTTACCTTATCAAACGACCGCAAATCATAAAGTTTAACCATTTCTGAATTTATTCCAGCAGCAAAAATCAGACCCTCTGGGTCAAATGAGCAAACTGGCTTCCCCTGCAGGTGCATCAGACCCTGAAATTTCAAGGTGACAAGATAAAGCCAGTGTCAGTTACACAGCTCTTCTCCAATATAAAACAATAGGTTGCATAGAGGTACAACAACATTTGGAGGTCACCTAACTAAAACCAAATATACTCACCTGACAGTTGGGTGATCGCAGATCCCACAGTCTGATTGTTTTATCTAATGAGCCAGAAATAAATGTGTCATCCACAGGAGACATGGAGAGAGATGTCACTCTGGTCACAAAACAAACAAGAAAGAAAAAAAAAATTACAACAGGGTAACCTTGAATGTAACACTGCAATTCAAACCAAAATAAAATCCAGTTCTCACCTTTTGTTATGCCCCGGAAAGTAGCGGATGTATTTGTTGTCATGAAGGGACAAGTACCGAATAGTGTCTTGGAGAAAAACAGAGACATAATCAAAAAAGGAGAAGCCCACAGCCAAGTTATACATTAAACAAGACAGCAACAGCAACAGCAAAAACCAAAACATGTTGTCTTCCATGCGTGAAGTTTATTACAGGTCGATCTGATGAGAAGACTCAACCGTGGGCAAGGCAGTCACTTGTACAGTTAGCTCCTGTATTGGGCAGAATCACAGACCCTCAAACTGTACAAACAACTACCTCAGACCAAAGTGAGCAGTCTGACCCCTGCAATCCAGCAGTCATCAACTGGCATGCAGCACCCTGTCCATGCCAACCATCAAAAAACATATAATCTTACCTTAAATGTGATAAGTTAAATGTTAAATGCAAAACAAACATCCCTCCTTGTTTACTCCTACACTGCTGTTGTTATTATTTTTGACCATGTGAGACATCTTATTACATAAAAAAAACCTCAATCCTACTACACTACCAAGCAAAAACTACAAAAACACGTTTGTGCATCAACATACCATCGATTTTGTTGGAACTGTAGACCACAGTGTTTGCAGCATGTGTGTACCTGATCAGATCCACGCCATACTTTTTACTGTAGAGAGTCCTCTTGGGTCTGCAAACAAACAAACAACCATATGGACTTTTAAAATAACCCCTTTGCCAGTGAAGAAACACACCAAAAACATTTCATTAAAACTGAGCATTGCGCTATTTATCTGAAGTGTTTATGTACTGTCCTAAAAACTCGCTGAAAAGTCTTCAGCTAATCCAAAATTCTGCTGCAAGAGTCCTGACAGGGACTAGAAAGAGAGAGAGCATATTTCTCCTGTTTTGGCTTCCCTTCATTGGCTTCCTGTTAAATCCAGAATTGAATTCAAAATCCTGCTCCTCACATACAAGGTCTTAAATAATCAGGCCCCATCTTATCTTAATGACCTTGTAGTACCATATCACCCTATTAGAGCACTTCGCTCTCGCTCTGCAGGCTTACTTGCTGTCCCTAGAGTATTTAAAAGTAGAATGGGAGGGAGAGCCTTCAGTTTTCAGGCCCCTCTTCTGTGGAACCAGCTTCCAGTTTGGATTTGGGAGACAGACACTATCTCTACTTTCAAGATTAGGCTTAAAACTTTCCTTTTTGCTAAAGCATATAGTTAGGGCTGGACCAGGTGACCCTGAATCCTCCCTTAGTTATGCTGCAATAGATGTAGGCTGCTGGGGGGCTTCCCATGATGCACTGAGTTTTTCCTTTCTGGTCACCTTTCTCACTCACTATGTGTTAATAGACCTCTCTGCATCGAATCATATCTGTTATTAATCTCTGTCTCTCTTCCACAGCATGTCTTTATCCTGTTTTCCTTCTCTCACTCCAACCGGTCGCAGCAGATGGCCCCGCCCCTCCCTGAGCCTGGTTCTGCCGGAGGTTTCTTCCTGTTAAAAGGGAGTTTTTCCTTCCCACTGTCGCCAAAGTGCTTGCTCATGGGGGGTCATATGATTGTTGGGTTTTTCTCTGTATGTATTATTGTGCGATCTACTGTACAATATAAAGCGCCTTGAGGCGACTTCTGTTGTGATTTGGCGCTATATAAATAAAATTGAATTGAATTGAATACTGCATCAATTTAAGACAAAATAACTTTACTGTCTCCCGTAGGAGAAAATCTGGGATGAAGCAACTGCTGCATTGAAACCCTCCCAAAAAAACACCACCAATAAAAAGAAAGACAACGCAGTAAAAGGGCACACAGTCCCTAGCAATGAATGATTTCTCTGTCATTTAGTCATGAGCTTTTACATTTACCAGTGATTATACTTATATAAGCGGACCCTGTATATCATACCAGAGTTCATCAACACAAACCCAGGCACCACCACATTTCAGCGGTCAGATAAAAGCTTGTTAGCCTGCTGAACAGTAGACCGTAAACAAACATCTCAGTGAGTGAAGAGCGTTACTATTACTAGTTACTACTAATTTTTCCTGCCGTTACAATCAAATAAAAATGTTGATTATAACAGCAGATAAATGCATACTTGTACATTTTTAGTCATACAAAATGTGGGAAAAACTCAAACACAAGCTTCTTAATCCATCTAAACTCCTTTCAGATACAGTTTTATGAAAAAGGGAAAATAAAAGGCCGCATATGTTTACATCTGAGAGGCTGTATTTAGTTAACAAACTGGTGTTCTTGCCATAAAGTGATTATAAAAATATTTACTCTGTGGTTTAGCCTCTCTTTACACATTCATTATCAAATATACATATACATATACATATATACACACACACATATATATATATATATATATATACACACACATATATATATATATATATATATATATATATATATATTTTATAGATTATCTGGGAACTGATTATCAACTGTTCTGGGAATAAAATAGCATCCCACAATATACGATTTTATTCAACACACACATACTGAGCACAGTCCTTTCAACGTTAAAGGTTTGGTTCGAGCAATGTGACTATATATTTATTTGCTAATATAGTGCATAACTGCAGACATTAAATCTAACAGATTTATTGTTAATTTGATGTTGCTTGCACTCGGACAATTTTACGCAGACCATTAACGCAGTGCAGCACAGGCCTCGCTAGCTAGCATAGCAAACAGCTAACGTCAAAAACAGCAAGGTAAAAAAATATTAATAAATACGAGGAACTCGCTCTTACTTTCCCTCCTGGCAGTCATACAAGACTAGCGAGTCATCGTCGCTGCTGGAAATAATCGTTTCTCCATTCGAGCTGAAGTCGAAGCAATTAATTTTGTCTGTGTTTTCGCGAAACACTTTAGCAACCCTGAAGCTCCGCAGCACATTGTCCGTTAGCTTCATGATGGTCTGTCTGTGTCTGAGGGTAAGCGCCCCCTCGTTTTGATTTAAACCGAATCACTAGTGCCACTTATGCAATCTTTACAAATATATGAGCTGCGGAGATGTGAACGGGGTCTTTTTTTTTTCCTTAAAGAAGGATAGTTCAAACAGAACGACAAAATCCCGCCTGGGATACTTCTCTGTCCTCGGCGGAGAGGAGGAGGAGGGAAAAGCGCCGCCTTCGCCACGTCGGTGACGCGCATATTCGTCACCTGACAAACTCGGGCCTAGGAAACCACGCGATATTGCAGATTGTTATCGCGATAGCTGCATTGTGCCAGCAACAGCCTCTTATTTACACACAGTTTGCTTACCAAAGGCAGTTTAGGAGTTAAAAGCTTATTGTCTTTTTTTTAAGCTCTACTGTAGTCTAATTTGTTTTAGAATGTCTGTTTTTAAAAGGCGAAGCCTTCTTGCATTAGCACTTTCTGGCTGATACCGTTAGCCGTATGTGTTTATCAGTTGGCTCCCGTTATCTGGCAGCCTCTAGGTTTGCAGGATAAACGCAGAAGTGAAGAAGAAAGTACCAACGACAGCTTTGTCCTCACAGAAAGACAATTCCATGGTACGATTAATTAATTGAAATCTTCTGTCTGCCGCTCGTGCTTTTTTGATTTTTTTTTTTCTATGAATGAGTCGGCTTGTTTTAAGGAAATCTCTAAAGTTTGGTTGTAGAGGGCGAATTCTACTTTATTAATGCATTTCAGGCAGGGGTAAATAAATAATCTGGGGTAAAATAATCTGCCAGTAGGCGTTTGATTTACTGAGATAACAAGTAGCATGATATTTAGGTTATCCACACCGGCTACTTTGTTAGGTACACCTGTTTTGCTACTTGTTAAGGCAAATATAGTTAGGTGGCATGGTCGCTGGTGCCAAGACGAGCTCGTATGAGTATTTCAGAAAGTGACTTCTGGGACTTTCCCAACCATCAACCATCTGTAGAAGAAAAGAAAAAAAACTCCAGGGAGAATGGTCACACTACATAAGGAACACTGGTTACAACCAAGGTTAGCAGTATAGGGTGATGGGCTACAGCGGCAGAAGCCCACAGTGTGTGCCACTCCTATCTGCTAAGAACAGGAAAGTGAGGCTACAATTCATACAGGCTCACCAAAATTGGCACAAAAGTTTGGCAGAATGTTTCCAGGTCTCACAAGTCTTGATTTTTGCTGCAACGTTGAGACACTCCATCCCTTTATGACCAAAGATTGGCCATCTATTGATGGCTGCTTTCAGCAGGATAACTCACCATGTCATAAAGCTCAGATCTTGTCAGACTAGTTTCTTGAACGTGTCAATGATTTCACTGAACTCAAATGGCCTCCACAGTTGCCAGATCTCAGTAGAGCAACTTGTGGATGTGGTGATATAGGAGATATGCATGTGAAGCTGACAAATCTGCAGCAACTGTGGTGCACCAGGGTCTTTCCAGCACCTTTTTGAATTTGTGCCATGAAGAATTAAGGTCGTTCTGAAGGCAGAGGTGTGCCTAACAAAACGGCCTGTAAGTGTTTCTGAAGGTTTTTTTTGTTTGTTTGTTGTTGTTGTTTTTTACAAATTTAAAAAGTCTAAAATCTCATTATATAATATTGTGATTATTGTCTGGATTTCTAGCATGTACATCTAATCGCATTAAAATGCCACAGTCCCAGTGGCTCATTTGTAAAAAAAAAAAAGAAAGAAAAGAAAACAAGCAAACTACCTAAAAACCAGATGCACAACCTCTCTCTCTGTTTTTTTTACGCTATATTTTACTTTACTTTATTTTACTCTGTATTTCTTGTAGTTTTGTATTCATGGTGTATTATGGTTTTCTGTAACTGAATGTTGTAATTTTTGTTTTTGCATCGTGAATGAAAAAGCCCAACAAGGGACAAGGGTTGGAATTTAGCAATAGCTATAAACTCTATTTGCACCACATCAGTTTCATGATCCATATCAGAACTATGTTAAACTGCATTGTCCCTACTAAATAAATAAAATTATGTCTACAGGGCTTAAAAATGGGCGTGTCTTTCAAATACATTACACAAGAGGCTGCTTTGTTTAACAGCACTGAACAAAGTATGGGTATCACTGAGTTTAATGCAATCTGTGGCAGAAAAAAATCAAAATACAACAAAAACGACTTAATGCGCAGCTGCAGTGTCAGCACTTTCATGCGGCCTGTGATCCTCTGAAGTCAATCATTACACCAAAGGTACACAACTCCAGCCAGTGTCTGACCAGATTGTTGCCACACTGCCTAACCTCTGAGCAGGAGTCCAAACACAGCAGGCTTCCACAGGAATACACCAGCTTCATATCACATTTGCAACCTTCACAGGTAGGCAGCCTCGTGAATCTTCTAAAACACAAACCTAAATGCACTTATGTGAGTATAGTTTTAACTAGTATAAACATAAAAAGGTAAAGTACTTTTTCTTTGTATTCCTCTGTATTCCTGCAGTCATCAGACTTGACCGTAAACAAGACGTGATGACTGAACAACACAAAAAAAGCTCTTAAAAATTGTGAATTTGAGGTACACAAAGTAAATTTAAGAAAAAGTTTTAATTATAATTGCTTAGTAATAATACATGACTATTTCCTTGTCCTTTGCAGGTTGTTTATGCTTTGTTTAAATTGTGCTCTCTTTAAAAATCTGTTAAATTTTTCTATATCCCTTAGGACATTTCTGCTCAGATCCACTGAATTATCAATGGCCCGTGTTCTTTCCTTGTTCCGGTCTCAGCCTTTTCTGCATCTTGTGGCGAGGAGAAAACCCACGTTCTGCAAAATGTCAATGGACACGCGGGCACGTGAAGTGTTTGCAGCTGCAGTGGAAGCCGTGCAGCCAGATACTGTGGTCCGTCAAAGTATCAAGCGCAAGGAGGACTCTGTTGTTATTGATGGTCGCACATTCACGCTCAAACACAACCTGCACTTGGTGGGCTTTGGAAAAGCTGTGCTGGGAATGGCTGCTGAGGCAGAGAGGATTGTGGGTGATCATTTAGTGAAAGGAGTCATAAGCGTGCCACATGGGATTCAGCAAACATTACAGCAGCACGGGAAAGAGTAAGCGAATGCATTTAGAGGTAAAAGCAACTTAAAGTGTTAACTCAGGAAGTAAAGTTAATATTTCTTTTTCCATCACAGCCATCTGCTGCTAAAAGAAAACAGCCGCATCAAAGTAATAGAGGGAGCTAAACACAACTTGCCTGATGCTGATGCCCAGAAGGCAGCTGAGATGATCAAGCATTTAACCAGTGAGCTGACAGAGAAAGACTTGCTTCTTGTACTGATTTCAGGTATGAATGGGACTTCTTGGTTATTGTTAAAAATAATAAACAATAATTGTTTCACAGATATCATTAAAATATTAATTTAAATTCAGTTTTGTTTATATAGCACCAATTCACAACAACAGTCACCTCAAGACGGTTTATAGTGTAAAGTGAAGACCCTACAATAATACAAAGAATGGTAAATGGCCTGTATTTGTATAGCGCTTTACACATCCAGTCATCCACCCACTGGTGATGGCAAGCTACATTGTAGCCACAGCCACCCTGGGGCGCACTGACAGAGGCGAGGCTGCCGGACACTGGCGCCACCGGGCCCTCTGACCACCACTAGCAGGCAACGGGTGAAGTGTCTTGCCCAAGGACACAACGACCAAGACTGTCCAAGCCGGGGCTCGAACCAGCAACCTTCCGATTACAAGGCAAACTCCCAACTCTTGAGCCACGATCGCCCCAACAGTCAGAAGAAATTTTAAGCCTAATGTTAAAAGTAGAGAGGGTGTCTGAAAAGCTGAAGGCTCTGCCTTCCATTCGACTTTTAAAAGACTAGGAACCACAAGTAACCCGCAGTCTGAGAGTATAGTGCTCTATTTGGTGATACGGTACCCTGAGGTATTTAAGATAAGATTGTGCCTGATGATTCAAGACTTTGTATGTGAAGAGAAGGATTTTAAAATTGATTCTGGACTTAACAGGGAGCCACTGAAGAGAAGATGATATGGGAGAAATATGCTCTGTCTTTCTAGCCCCTGTCAGTACTCTCTGCAGCATTTTAGATCAGCTAAAGGCTTTTCAGGGAGTTTTTAGGACGACATGATAATAATGAATTATAGTAGTACAGCTTAGAAGAAATTTATAAGTAAATAAATAAATAATTAAACTAACAATTTCTAAAATTAGAAACAGACAGGATTTTTCTAATTTTAGAGATATTGCACAAATGCAAAAAAGCAGTCAAAATATTTGTTTAATATACACACTGAAGGACATATCCTGGTCAAAGATGACTCCAAGATGTCTTTAACGCATGCTGGTTTTCATCATTGTTTAGGTGGGGGCTCTGCATTGCTACCTGCACCCATCCCGCCAATCACCTTGCAAGAAAAGCTACATGTTACCCGCAGACTTGCAGGTGCTGGTGCCACTATTCAGGAGCTGAACACCATACGTCGTGCCCTTTCGTTGTTAAAGGGTGGAGGGCTTGCACATCATGCTCACCCTGCACAGGTAACAGACTTTTTTTTTTTTTTTAGCCTTCTTTTAAACAGAGTTTAAAATTCTCAGTATTGTAATTTGTACGTCAAATATCACTCTTATCACTTCTTCACAGGTTGTTGCACTGATACTATCTGATGTGATTGGGGATCCTCTTGACTTGATAGCTAGTGGCCCCACAGTGATGAGTCGGGTGTGGCCTGAGGAAGTTTTGTCAATCCTTGAACGTTACAAGCTGTTAAACTTGCTTCCGACATCAGTAAAGGAAGTCCTTGACAAACCAAATTGTAGGTGGAAAGAGAATAAGGATGAATCTGATCCATCGGGACATGTTCTCAATGCTGTGATTGGTTCCAATGGTGTTGCCCTTAAACGCGCTGGTCTCCGGGCTCGAGAGCTGGGCTTCCTCCCTGTAGTCCTTTCGCCAAGTGTGTGTGGAGATGTGCGGTCTGTGTCTAGACTCTACGGCATGCTGGCCCGCTTTGCCTGTTCTCGAGAGGAACCTCCTCCTGACATCGCCACTGAGGTGTTGAAGCTGGGCCCTGAAGTTGGTGTGGAGAGCTGGGACCTCTGCCGTACAATGCAGGTTTTGGAAGAAGGGCGTACAGAGGGATGGGGTGCCACATGTCTGTTAGCTGGAGGCGAACCCACTGTGGAGCTAACAGGCAAAGGCCGAGGTGGTCGGAACCAGGAGCTGGCTATGCGAGTGGGGCTGGAACTGAGAAGCCTAGGGCTTCCGCCTAAAGGGCCAGTCTTTCTGAGTGGGGGCACTGATGGTCAGGATGGACCCACTGAGGCAGCAGGGGCGATTACTGATGGCGGTTTGTACGATGAAGCGAAAGGTCAGGGCCTGGACATCGACAACTTCCTTATCAACAATGATTCTTACACGTTTTTTTCTCGTCTTTCTGGTGGGCAGCGTTTACTCGTACCCGGCCTAACTTGCACGAATGTAATGGATGTGCACATGCTACTGATTCCAGCTATTCCTATTAACATTAGATAATCCCAAAACACAAAAAATTTAAGGAAACTGAACCTGTTTTTCAACTCTATGCAGACATTTTTGCACCATATTTATGAATCTAAATGAAAGATTGTGTTGGTAAATAAAGATGTAATTGAAAAACCCCACACATATATATGTAAAAGTATTACAACGCAAACAGTAAATGAAGAAGTGTGAGGGTGGGAGTTAGCACTGTCGTCTCACAACAAAAGAAGTTCCTGGGTTTCCTGTGGGTACTCCAGCTCCCTCCCACGTTTTACAAGGACTGAGTATATAATTTAAATTTCTGGAAATACACACTGCCGTTATAATAGTAATAAAAACACTTGTACAGTTTAAAAATCTCCACCATCCTTTAGTGGTTTTAATTAGATGTTTTGTTAGAATTGTTCTATTTTTTTTCTTTAGTTTTGTTGTTGTTGTTTTTAATTTATTATAGTTTCCTGAGTGGTTTTACTCATTTTAGTTACAGTGTGAATATGTTTAGTTTTGACCAGTTTCAGTATTAGTTTTAAGTCATTTTTTAATTATTAAGGCATGATTTAGTAATGGTATTAAAATAAAAACAATAACTTTTTGACTTAACTCAAAGTCTTTTACACGTCCAGACATGTTCATCAAAGCCTCATCAGGCAAGTTGTGGTAAAAAAATTTTTAGTAACTAAAGTAATTAATTTTAAAACCGAAGATATTTCCTGTAGATTTTATTTCAGTTTTTTTTTCAGGTTCCAAAAATTGTGTCAGTTTATTTTTTTCTCCAAAAATATAGTTTGTATTTTTATTTTAATTAACTAAAAAAAAAAACCCCACCTAGTTCTAGTTTTTAGATCAAAATAACTGTTTTACATCACATCTTGACCCCACACACACACAGATACACACACACACACACACACACACACACACACACACACACACACACACACACACACACACACACACACAAGGTACTCTTTGTTCACATGTATACCTATGTAAGATGTCATATGTTAATGAATCTATGCATATTCATGTAACCACAATAAAAGGAGTGCTATGGGGAACCTGGCTGAGAGTCTGACGGTGGTCAAGTGGGTGGAACGACACTTGGCTCCAGGCAGGCTTCCTCATGCATGAGTAACACAAAGAACGTTGCCTACTTGTGTCTTGTTCTTTGCTGTGTAGCCAATTGTCCTGAACGTTCCAGCGAATAGGTTTATGCTACAAACCTATCAATAACCTTGATTTTGACCCCTAAACAGACAAATATTATCATAATGAAACAAACTGACGTAATCAGTGCAAACTAGGTATTTTCACGGTCCTCAAACAGAGAGACACTAGTGGTGAGTTGACATGTTGTACTTGCACCTTTGGCTTTTTCTTGCAAAAGGCAGCTTGCTTTACACATTGTGCCATTAAGCTTCATGGTAAGCTACTGAGGTTCTGTTGACATATAGTGTAGCTCAGATAGGGCATCTTCCCCTTGGTAACTACTGCACATACGAGAAAAGATTACACATCATTGTCGTTACGATCAACAACCTCAGTGACAATTAAAAGTCCTTTATTGTATACTTCCACTAATTTTTCCAGAGGTGAACAGGATAACTTTAAAAGTGGCCTTGGTGAAAAATGTATTGTTTCAATTCCCCTCAAGTTTTTGTGCTTTATTTTAAAATGTTGTGACTGTTTGCCAAAATATTACTTCATGTAGATTTCAAATGAACTAAATCTGCTTATGAAATAATTTAGGTTTTGCTATACATTTGTTCTTTATTTTTTAATGATTATTTTACATGGATATTGTTTGAGGAGAACAGTATGTATGTAAACAGTAAAATGAAAAAGTTATAGGGTGGTGGATACTCCTAAACTCTGCAGTTTCAATAACAATGCAAAATGGCTGTTAAAATAAAGACTGAAGATATGAAACATGATCTGTTTTTATTGTGTCTGATTTTAAAATGACCATAGATGATCATTTATAATACACCAAAGATTTCAAAATATATATATATATCACACAGTTCACTGCAAATTATTTGGATCATAAATATTCACATACACAAGTCAACGCAATACTCAAATCAGTTGTATTATAGTCATAATACCATCCTACCCTATGGCCATGCAAATTTAAGAGGCCAAGTTGATGGGGTTTATGAGCGTCTTAGAACTACCTTTAAAGCTTCTGTAGATTACAACAAAATTGCCCAATGTGTGCAGAAAGAAGGAGAGGATATTGATGAGTTCAGGGCGAGATTAGAGGAAGTTTTTAAAGAGCATAGCGGCCTTGAAGAGAGTGCAGAGAAGGCCAGCCCATATCAGCAGCAGTTAAAGCATGCTCTGATGAATGGCTTCCATCCACGCATTGCTGCTTTCATCAGAAAACAAAATGTTAATCAGAACACTGACAGGTCCGTTGAATGCATGAATTGGGCCCACCATGCACAGGAAGTCATTAAAAATAAAAAAAAAGAAGTCGCAAAGCTCTGAGGCCGCTGCCTTTTTAGCAGATGAAATTTTGTTTCAGGAACAGGCTGGAAGAGAGCAAAATAGAGGCAGGAGTAGGAGAGGTAGAGGCCCATGGCAACCCCGGGATAACCGTAGAAGAGATGAGAGGTGTTATCAATGCGGGGAGAGGGGCCACTTCGCCAGAGAGTGCCCCGAGAACAGACCTGAGGAGTATAGACGACCGTATTTACAAAATCCATCCTATAATAAATGACTAGCACCTGTTGACACTGCTAACACACATACATGTACAAATGATCCCTTAGTTTGCCAGAATTTACAACAGCCTGTGTTTCAGACTCTAGATTTAACTGAAGTATTGTTAAATTTGTCAGGGAAAGAAGTGAAACCAGTTCGCACGTTGACTGTACAAGGCAAAACTGTTCAAATTCTGTGTGATTCAGGTGCAGATAAAACTGTTTTAAAAGATCATGTGTCAGGAGTTGATCCTTCAAGTGGCACAATTTATGTGAAGTCTGCAAATGGTCAGTTAAATCAGCATAGAATCTCTAAGCCAGTGTGGATTAGAGATCCTACCACAGGAGAGGCAGCTCAAGGTTCAGTTGTAATGTGCCCAACTTGTCCGGTGAACCTTTTGGGAAGAGATATGATGATGAAACTTGGAATTTCAATAATTCCAACATCCATTGGGATGATAGCTGCAGGAAAAGGAGAAACTGCTGAGACAATGGTTCATCAGGACAGCGGGGATTTGCATTATTACTGGACACTTGACCTGTCAGCCTCCAGACCTGATCAAATAAACTGTAAACTGTTAGCTGCAGCTGAGGAAATGTTGACAACCAGCCACGACACACAGGCACCAGAAGACTTGCATGTCACACTGAGATTTAAGACCACGTTTGGGTCTGATGAGGCCTACACAGATAAAGTGCTGAAATTAGGGCCACAGAGAATCACCATAAAAACAATATACACTGATGGTGAAACCATGGCTGGATGTAGTGTGATCCTTTCTGAAGCTGCACAACAACTCTTTACAGGGCAGACACCACATATTTCACTGACAAAGAGTGGCACAGCTGAGTGGACAGACTTAGCATCTTTGGTGAGACAAGGGGAGAGTGTTGGAATGTGGCAACAAGCTGGAGGGGGTTGGGAGACAGACATGCAGCACAGCATCTTTCGTAAAAAGCTGGGATGGGTGACACATACTACACCACAAACACACTTAGAGGGGGGTGAGAATGACACAGCAGAATGATATGTTGTAGATGTCAGAGATCACCCGGAGCTTAAACAGGTCCCAGAGAAGCTCTGGTCTACTGGGAAGACTGATGTGGGGTTAATGTCCACAGCGAGTCCAGTAGTAATAAAGCCCAAAACGTCTTTTAGGCCAAGAGTGAAACAATATCCCTTGAAGCCTGATGCAGTGGAAGGCATTAACCCAGTAATAGAGGACATGATTAAAGCTGGGATACTAGTTGAAGCTCCACAGGCAGTATGTAACACACCCATCTTCCCAGTTAGAAAGGCTGATTCCCAGTCGTGGCGCATGATTCAAGACTTAAGAGCTGTAAATCAGGCAGTGGAGAGTATAGCTCCATGCGTCCCCGACCCCCATACCTTGTTAAATCAGCTCAAACCAGACAAGACACACTTCACTGTGGTAGATTTAAGTAATGCTTTCTTTTCCATACCAGTGCATGAGAATTCACAAGGCTGGTTTGGTTTCACGTATCAAGGCAAAAAATACACATACACCAGATTGCCGCAAGGTTTTTGTGATAGTCCTACAATTTTCACACAGAATATTACAAATTCTCTGTCTGATTTTGTAGTTCCATCACATTCACAGATGTTGGTATATGTCGATGACATTTTAATTGCATCCAATTCAGAGCAGAACTGTAGAGACATATCATTGGCATTGTTGACTCACTTAGCTGAAACAGGTAACAAGGCCTCACTTTCAAAGCTACAGTGGGTGAAGACAGAAGTGAAATTTTTAGGACATCTGCTTAGTGCTGCAGGGAAGAGCATACATTCAGAGAGGAAAACAGCTATTTTGGCAGCACCTAGGCCAAAGACAAAGAAACACATGATGCAATTTCTAGGTTTGCTAAATTTCTGTCGATCGTGGATGCCCCATTACGCTGAAGTTGCGCAGCCATTACTAGATATGATGTACAGTAAACACACACACACACACACACACACACACACAAGGTACTCTTTGTTCACATGTATACCTATGTAAGATGTCATATGTTAATGAATCTATGCATATTCATGTAACCACAATAAAAGGAGTGCTATGGGGAACCTGGCTGAGAGTCTGACGGTGGTCAAGTGGGTGGAACGACACTTGGCTCCAGGCAGGCTTCCTCATGCATGAGTAACACAAAGAACGTTGCCTACTTGTGTCTTGTTCTTTGCTGTGTAGCCAATTGTCCTGAACGTTCCAGCGAATAGGTTTATGCTACAAACCTATCAATAACCTTGATTTTGACCCCTAAACAGACAAATATTATCATAATGAAACAAACTGACGTAATCAGTGCAAACTAGGTATTTTCACGGTCCTCAAACAGAGAGACACTAGTGGTGAGTTGACATGTTGTACTTGCACCTTTGGCTTTTTCTTGCAAAAGGCAGCTTGCTTTACACATTGTGCCATTAAGCTTCATGGTAAGCTACTGAGGTTCTGTTGACATATAGTGTAGCTCAGATAGGGCATCTTCCCCCCTTGGTAACTACTGCACATACGAGAAAAGATTACACATCACATTGTCGTTACGATCAACAACCTCAGTGACAATTAAAAGTCCTTTATTGTATACTTCCACTAATTTTTCCAGAGGTGAACAGGATAACTTTAAAAGTGGCCTTGGTGAAAAATGTATTGTTTCAATTCCCCTCAAGTTTTTGTGCTTTATTTTAAAATGTTGTGACTGTTTGCCAAGATATTACTTCATGTAGATTTCAAATGAACTACATCTGCTTATGAAATAATTTAGGTTTTGCTATACATTTGTTCTTTATTTTTTAATGATTATTTTACATGGATATTGTTTGAGGAGAAGAGTATGTATGTAAACAGTAAAATGAAAAAGTTATAGGGTGGTGGATACTCCTAAACTCTGCAGTTTCAATAACAATGCAAAATGGCTGTTAAAATAAAGACTGAAGATATGAAACATGATCTGTTTTTATTGTGTCTGATTTTAAAATGACCATAGATGATCATTTATAATACACCAAAGATTTCAAAAAAAAATACAAAAAATAAAAATAAAATAAAATATCACACACAGTTCACTGCAAATTATTTGGATCATAAATATTCACATACACAAGTCAATGCAATACTCAAATCAGTCGTATTATATATGTATATATATTACAAAAACTATACATGTGATCCTGTGTCATTACTTGGAAAATGATGATTTGTTTTCCTTTCATGCACTATTCAAGTACAGTTTTGATCACGTATCACCAAGTGACCAGTTAAACACGTCATTTTAGTTCTTTATGCACAATAAGGTCCTGCTCAGTGAGCAGTATCAAGAGGCCAAATTAAACATTGTATGAATAGTGGACGTCACTCTAACACTGTTAGAGTGACGTCCACTGGCATGGCTAAGTGATTGTGAAAAACCCAAACAAACTGGTCTGCATTTCGTGTCTCTGTGGGACATACAAATTGTCCAGCCCTCACTTGGGTAAAGTCCAGCGATCAAGCTCCCATTAATCCCGATGAATCTTTGGACCATCCCCTGCTTTACCTTCCCTGCAAAGACAACAAGATTCAATAAACCATTTAAGTGTGGTGAAACATGCACTTGCCAGTCACTTTGTTAGGTACCTCTGTCCAGTCAACTGTGGCAGCAACTTACTGCATGGCACAAGTGCTAGACAAGCTGGTCTGAGTATTTAAGAAACTGCTGATCTACTGGGATTTTTTCACACAAGCATGTGTAGGATTTTGAGACAGTGGTCTGAAAAGGAGAAAATGTCAAGTAAGCTACAGCCTTTTGGGCCAAACTGCCCAGAAAGAGGTCAGAGAATTGCCAAACTGCTTCGAGCTGAAAGGAAGATAGCAGTACCTCTAATACCAAACCATCAGAATTAGGCTATGCAGAAGAGCATCTCTGAATGCACAACATGTAGGGCATTGAAGGTGATGGCCCACAGCAGCAGAAGACCACACCACGTGACACTCCCTTTAGCTTAGTGCAGTACAGAAACTGAGGCTACAATTCACATGGGCTCACTGATGTTGGTGCTCTAAACGTGTGGGCATATTTTCTTGTCAAATTCTGGGCCTGAGGATCACAGCCTACCCGAGTATTGTTGCTGACCATGTTCATCTCTTTGTGACCACAGTGTACTCATCTAATGGCTGTACAGCCAAAACACAGCTGCAGCAAGTGTGCGATGCTATCATGTCAACTTGCAACTTGTTGAATCTAAGCCATGGAGAATTAAGGCAACGCTGAAGGCAAAAAGAGGGTCAAACTGGGTACTAGCAAGGTTTACCTAATAAAGTGACTGGTGATGGTGCGGTGGTAATGAACACGATTTCTTATTAATCACTTGTGCAATGCAAACTTGACCCCGAAATCGGCCACCTACCATCCACTCGTGTGTGCAGCTGTATCCGGTGTGCCTCCGTTCTGTCCGGTCCCTGAAAATCAACACACACAGATCAAGCTAACGTGTTAGCGCTCACTTAGCAGGCAGCGCACCGGTAAGCAGGAGGAAAAACTCACCTTGTCTGTAATACATATCGTTCACTGTATTTCCGTAGACTTTCCACGCGAAGTGAATGGCGATTAGACTAAAAATTAACCAGCTGAGGAGTATTTTGAATATGGACACTCTCATGTCGTTGGCGAGCCAGTCGTCTACAAACTCAGAGAGAAACGACAGGCAGCTGTCAGCGATGCGGGACAGAAACTCAAAGTCCCACGGCTCCTCCATGGCGTCCGCTTATTCAACTGGTGTCAAATTAAATGACTGGGCTGCGGTGTCTGTTTTAGTGATTTATAAATCAGCACTCTGGTTTGGAGGTGTCATATTCCCCATTTCTACCGTTATGATGTTTACGTACGGAGAGGAGAGGAGAGGCAATCGGACGTGACGTAGTACGCAGGACGATTACTTCATCACGTACACAACAGAGCCTTTCAGCATCGGACACTCTTAAACAAATATGTGTGGCTAAAATCTATATTTCGACATCATTTGTCCAGGTTGTGTTATGGCCTTTTTTTCCCCCCCTTTTAAAAAAAAATCTCAGCTAAACCGTCAATCCCCTTCATGTGTACCTTGAAGATATGGAAAAGAGTCGTTGAAGCTAGTTTAAAGAGAGAGGTGACTATCAGTGAGCAGCTGCACTGTGTGTTTGTGAAGAAGATGATTGGTTGCCTGAGAGGAACTGTGGTACTGTATGAGAAGGCGGTCAGGAGGGACCCTGGTTAAAGACATGTATGAGGACAGCAAGACAGTAATGAGTGTGCTATAGGAATGACAGATGACAGAGGGTTCAAGTTGGGGATGGGAGTACATGCTAGCTTTAGTATTAGCCACCAGTGTTATATGGAAAATACTGGATTTAAGTATTAGTTTAATCCAGAAAAAAACATTTTATTGGTCAATATAGACGTAAAACATTTTTGTTTTAATTCACATTGGGGTTTTTTTAAAGTTCTCCGTCCTTTCTTTGTCGCAGAAAGCGTTTCGCTGTATTATACCTGCTACAGCAGCACCCATACATGTGCTGCACGTTTATCTGAGATTTGTCTCTTCAAGTTTCTGTTACGAGCCCACAACGAGAGAGGGGGGAGGGGCGGGACTAACCGACGCCAGTGAGCGCGCTGATTGGTCAGCTGAAGTTGTCATCAGAGATTCCGGATGTCGGCTTCGGTAAGGGGAAAATTTGTTTTCTGCTTCTCATTCTTGACAGCTTGTTTGCAGTGGGGCTGCTGATGAAAGTCAGTGTTGACATTAGACATTCAGTCCAACACGGCGACGGTACAAAACCGTAAGTTTCACTCTTTCCCTGTTTATCCGGCTAATTTTAGATAGCCACGGTTGGCTGCATGAGCACTGTTAAGCCAAGGCCATGAAATTGATCTGTATGTGTCGCTTGCTAGCACCCAGTGTTAGCCGTGTAACTACAGTCAGCGTTCATTTATTAGTTACTTATTAGAAGGGTAAGCATTACAGGACGTCTGAAATTTATCGTGCATACGTAGATAAGTTATTATCATGCGGACGTTAGCGCTCTTTCTCTACCGGCCACTTAGTCCAGTTTCTCCTTGTTGATGTGTAGTGAAACATTAGACAGACTGCTAGCTGTAATCAGGTTTAAATTCCACAGTGTTAGTAACTTGGAGTTGGAGTAACTCTCCTCTGTAATCATGTGACCTGACCACTGGTCCAGTATGAGTGCTTCTATTCATAACAGACTGGAGATGCATGGGATCTTTGATTTTTATCTGCAAAAGCTACAATGCATGATTTATAAAGCAGTTTATTCCTCTCTGTCTTTATTCTTTCCAGAGACTGGGATGGTATCATGGAAACAGCCAATCATCAAGAAGGAGAGGCGGCGGCAGTGAAGATTGGTGATAGCCCTTTAGAGAGTAATCAACCTGGTAAATAAGCTGCGTAATCACTCTTTGAAGCTTGTCTAATTTTAATCTTCATCACTTACATCACATGTTGGTTTTTGTTTTCATTGTAGCTGACTCATTGGCAGCCTCCTTCTCCCTTTTGGAGAATCACATGTTTCCTGATCCAGTAGAGAGTAATGGGAGCGCCGCTGTTAGCAGAATCGAGCCTGTGAATTCGCAACCACCAGATGTTTCGGCAGAGCATCTCGGTTTGGATGAGAAGCCTCCTTCTGACCAAGTGATGAAGCTAGACCCCGAAAAGACAAAAACTGAGTGCCAGAACAACGCGTCCATGCAGCCGGCTGATGGAACAACTGAGGACGATGCCACTGACAATGACCAGAGCGACTCTGGGGAATTTGTTGTAACAATGCTGGCCAAGGCCAAGCTTGAAGAACAAGGTATAGGTGTGAAGGGGAGGTCGTCCCCGCTGTTGGAGGCAGGCACGCAGGAATCTTCCTCATTTACATCTCATCGCGATGAGGATGTCACGGCTGACAGCTGGCGGCAGCACAGGAAACATGTTTTTGTGCTAAGCGAAGCCGGTAAGCCCATTTATTCCCGATATGGCAGCGAAGAGGCTCTTTCATCGACAATGGGAGTGATGATGGCGCTGGTGTCTTTTGTCCAAAGTGGAGATAATATCATTCGCTCAGTCTACTCAGGTGAGAATGTACGGCATCGGCCAAAATGCAAATTTGAACAGATTTTTATCTATGATGGTTTTTTCCAGCCACTTTCATGTTCATGTTCACTAAGTTAAAAGGAAATCAGACTTTTTTTAAACACACCAACAAGAGCAACATGGCTCTGGCTCACTATACAGGGCAAAATTATTTGCAGTTTGACAAGAAGCTCCTGCACCATAGAGAACAGTCTCTGAAATATAATAAGCAGTGCATTCCCTGTATTGTTTTATTTTGAGAACAGTGAGCTTAGGGGATGGCTGGTATCCTTAGGAGCAGTTTTAGTTTCCATTGATTGTTTTTTTTTTCCCTAACATTTGCTCATGTTTTTTTCCCCCTTCCCTCAGACGAGCACACCGTAGTGTTCCTGCAGAAAGGGCCCCTAGTTCTGGTGTGCGTCTCCAGCAGTCGTCAGTCTGAGCAGCAGCTGCAGGGAGAGCTCCTTTATGTCTACTATCAGATCATTAGCATGCTCACCCAGGCCAGTATATCCCGCATCTTTGAACACAAGAAAAACTACGACCTGAGGAGACTCCTGGCGGGCTCAGAAAAGATCCTGGATGGTCTCCTCAACTTGGTGGATTCTGACCCCAGCTTCCTGCTATCGGCAGTGCACTGCTTGCCTCTAGCCTCCTCTCTCAGGGACTCTCTCAGCCAGATCTTGCAGAAAGCTATCACACCCAATCTGGTTTTCTCCATCCTCATTGCCAAGAACCAGCTTCTAACCATCGTCCAAGAAAAGACCGTCATCGAGGACTCGCGGCTGGAGCCAGCTGACGTTCACCTTCTGCTTAACCTCATTGGAGCTTCCTCTGCCTTTCAGGCTGGCGAGATCTGGACCCCCATCTGCCTCCCGCTCTTTAATCCTGACTGTTACTTTTATGCATACATTTCTTACCTGGACCCTCCAGAATGCACTGTTTGTTTGCTGCTGCTCTCGACAGACAAAGAGGCTTTTTATTCTGTAGCCGAGTGCAAGAGAAAGATAGAGGAGGCTATGATGGCTCAGAACTCCCTGAGCCTCATTGCCAAAGCCGGGACATACAGTGTGAGCCAAGTGGGCGTCTCAGACCTCAGACACTTCATGTACAAGCCCTTTGATGTGCCAGACAACTACCGCCAGCTCACTCAGTTCACCAGGTGTGTGTTTGTTTGTGTATGCTTGCTGTCCTTGCAGTTGCATAAGGCTGATATGAGCCTAAACTAGAGTTTAAAATGTAAAAACCTTTTGCTGCTACTGATAATAATCTTGTGTGAGAAGTACAAAAGTTGTCCACTAAGATATTTTTAGGCTTTTTACAGTGCAACATTGTCCTGTCAGTGTTAGAAATGGAGTTTTAATAGCTTACAAATCAAGCATTGTGTGATTCTCTTTCCACTACAGTGTTATTGAAAATGTTTTGGGTGTTTTTTGTGTGACACTTGTATCTTATGATGCTTTTCTGTATGTAGCCCAGAGATGGAGGCACCATACAGCAGTGAAGAGGAGAAAATGAGACTGCTGGATCTCTATCGTTATATGCACGGCCGCATCCACAGCACCTCACGACCCCTCAAGCTTATCTACCATGTTGCTGAGAGGGAAACTCTGCTAGCCTGGGTACGTACATTAGTTTGTGGCTGTATTCTTTCTTACTGTGTTTGTCTAACTTTGAAATGATTCTTCCAAAAGATCGACACGACACTCAACAGTCAATGACCAATTTATTAGGTACACCTTGCTAGTACCTGGTTGGACCGTCTCTTGCTTTCAGAACTTCCTTAATTTTTCATGGCACAGAATCAACAAGGTGCTGGAAACATTCCTCAGAGATTTTGGTTTATATTGATGTGATAGCGTCACACAGTTGCTGCAGATTTGATGCAAATCTGCCGTTCCACCATAAGTGGATTGAGATCAGCAGTTTCTGAAATGCTCAGACCTTGCCATCTGCTATGAAAACCCATGACACATTCATGCTAAGTCACTCAAATCACCTTTTTTTTTTCCTATTTCTGATTCTTGGTGTGAACTTCAGCAGAAAATGCAACCATCTCTACATGCCTAAATACATTGAACTGTTGTCATGTGATTGGCTGATTAGATATTTGCATTAAAGAGCAGTTGAACGGGAGTACCTTTTTTTTTTTTTTTTTTTTTTTTTTTAGGGAAAAAAAAAAGAAGCTTAGCTTAGCACAAAGCCTTGGAACTGGGGCTTAATAGTCCATTCATTGGGAAGCTTTTTTCAGAAGGCGTTGAAAAAAGCTGTTAGCTTGCTTCCAGGTATTTTCCTTAGCTAAGATAACCAGCTCCTAACTGAAGCATCATTGATCTTCTCATCTAACTTAGCAAGAAATGTAATAGCTCTATTTCTTATTTCTAAATGTATTTCACAGTCTTCTCTTGATTGTTTTCTTCTTTACTCAAGGTCACAAGTAAATTTGAGCTGTACACCTGCTTCAGCCCCCTGGTGACAAAGGCCTGTGCCATTACTGCTATCACTAAGCTTCTAAGATGGATTAAAAAGGAGGAGGACCGTCTGTTCATCAGATACCCCCCAAAGTATTCAACCACACCAAACCCCAGCAAAAGCTCTCGAGGAGGCAAATCTGACCAGCAAGACTCCACAGATAATGGCTTCTTATCTCTTCTATAGGACTCTGTTAGCACTAATAGAAGTGGCTCTGCCTCATTCAAAAATAGTTTGTACACTGGTTTCACGACATTTTTGAACCCTCTTGACACTCATGAGACCGACAAACTTTGACCACTGGAATCCAACACTACATTTTACGCTATTTAAGGAGGACTGGTGTCTTCAAAACCGGTGTTATTAGTTCTCCAGGAAGCATTTCATCACATTGCTGCTTTTGAGCAGAAACGGGGCAGAAGCGCATTAGTAGATTTTAAAATGAACTGTGACAGAACATATTTGCAATGGTGTATTTAAGCGTTTTTATATTGTTTTATTACAGCAACAAGAACCTTTCCTCATGAACAGTGAATGGAACATATGTTACATATTTAATGAGTTAGCATGAGGAGGAAAAATTAAGTTAAACTACCTTTGGCAGATAAGATCGTTCATAATCTTTATCTCCTCGCCCTAATCACGAAAATTATGTTGCATAACATAATGTCACAAAACAGGATATACAAGTTGTTAGAGTGTGTGCTTTTTGGGATCAGCATAAACTGGAATACAAAAAACTGGAACTGCTAGAGGAGGGATAGGCCTGGCGTGAGTCACATGAGGCCACAAGCAGAACGTTTTCCCTCCTTCATAGAATTTGAAAACATGTCGTTTCTCATCTTGCTGATGTTTAGACTCGAAACGAGACTTTGAGTTTTATTGATGTTTCATTTTGTGCAGCAGATTAGTAGGAAACCCCAGCCTGATTATTGTCACTGTTAAGTGTTTCCATTGAAACAAAGCAGACCTTATCAGTTTCTTGATAAGGTGGGAAGATGCCAATGAGCTCACGTGTTTTGTTCTGCAGATACCTTTAGTATGACACCTAATGTAGTGAGTTCAGGTATTCTTTTTGCATAATAGTTTTCTAAAGGTGGTCTGAAAAGTTGTTTCATCCTTGTGTTCTCTGAGGAATTTCCTGTCAAGTCTTAAGAGTTTGTCTGTAGTGTTACAAAATAAATCCCAGGATGCACAAAAAGCAGTTGTCCTATTTAAGTGGACCATTACAAAAATAAATAAATAAATAAATAAATCAGATGACAAATGAAAACCAAGTGACCATTAGTACCCTAATAATTTTCTGTTTTCTGGAAAGAACCAAGCATTGGAAAAGCAGGTCAGCTTAAAATGCAGTTTTGGGGATGTACAGTACAGCCAAACAATAAATAAGAATGACAGAAATATATAACACTTACTTTTAAAGTTATGGTTTGAAGGGTGTATGCCTTAATTAGTGCCACATTATATATGTCCTTACAAGAAACCCCAAACGACATAACTGGTAAATTTAAGCGGTTATCGATATCACGTCTTTGATTCTTAAATTCTGAACCTTCCATCGTTTTATAAAGCAGTGTAGCTTTGCAGAAACCAAACTAGTGCTAGTTGAATATTTATCACCAGGAATTTTGCCTCAAACAATCAGAATCACCTTGTGTAGTCTAACGGTAAGTCCTGCATTCCACCAGCTTTAATGTGGCATGACTCATAACAAGTCCAGGCTGCTAACAAGTGTTAGCATCTTGTTTCTGTGCAGCTGTACTGTTCAATATAGTCAAAGCTAAAAGTAGGTGATGACTTTAGAGGAAGGAAAAGCATCTTGGTAACATGTTAGAGCAACTTGTTACCAAAATAGCTTCAAAGCAATTTGGCTTTAAAACCCACAGCAAGAGAAATGTTCTTGCAGTTTGTAACAAATAAACAAATCATAGATATGACGCAAAACAAGTTTTGTTTGATAGTCGAACACTCTGGCTTCATTAGACATACCTTAAACAAACCAAATGGTTTAAAATTGATGGCCCATTTTTAATTTTAGCGCTAAAAATATAGAAGAATTTTGTTATTCCCATTTATAAAACAAATAATTGCAGATTTCTAAATATCCAACAAGGTTTGTAGTTAAAAGAGAGCATCTGCATTGCTTAACCAGCTGTTGCTGATTGAAAGGGAGCGAGGCTTCAACAAAAGGGCTGTCAGCTGAAATAATGAAAGGAAGCATGTAACTATGTAAGCCGGCACAGACTGTGGTAAAACATGTTGTTGTTCCCAGTCAGCTGTAACCAAACTTTGTAGCAAATACAAACAAAATGGTAAGGTTATGAAAGGAAGACATACGGGTAAGATGTAAACTCAAAGCAATACGCCTTTAAGATATAAACTGTAGACACTGGAGTTGTTGTTTATGACAGAGCCGTAAGAAATGAACCAAATTTGCACCAGTAACAAAACGCAGACGAAAATGAGGCTAGAGTGGGATAACGAGGGGCAATCCTGAACTGTGGATGTTCGGATGAAAGTGATGTTCGCTGATAAATCTGCAACTTTTGTCTGGCGTTGTTCTAATGTCAACGTGACATGTCAGGTAAAAGACCAGCAGAGAAGGCATTCATTACCTCAATAGTAAATGAACAGGTCTACACTGAAACGTTGGGCACTTTTCTCATTCCTTTGATTGAAAGTGGCTTTGATGATGATGAAGTCACGATAATGAAGACTTTCACCGAGCAAAGACTGTTAAAGCTTTCCTTCAGGACAGACTCAGTAATTCAGTGATGTGGCCAGAAAAAAATGTATGGTTGAAATTTAAAACAGTGGTTTAAAAAGGCTCCATCCTGCAAGGCTGTTTGATACAGCTGGAACCAGCTTGATGTGGAGCATTGATTTTTTTTATGGTTCCTTTTTATTCCACCCTCAGCATTAAGGATTATATCATTTTTCACTGTCTACTTGGTCTTAGAGAGCAACGTGCCATTATATTAACATAATTTCAAGGTATGTTTCACAAAGGCAGAATGTTCAGCTAATAAACAGGAATAGTTTTGTGTCATATGTGTGATTTATTTATGTGCTTCAAACTGGAAAAAGCGTAAGTGTCTTCCAGTCCTATGGTTTAAAAGTCTCTGGATGTTTGGTTACATCGTAACCTTGGTTCTCTAAATAAGAGACTTAATGCAGCTTGTTCCATTCAAATTGTCAGTGGAGCATGTCTTGTCAAGCTGGAGTGTTTTATAGAAGTCTCCACATGCCCTGACTGGTGGGGTCATTCTCCATACAGACTAGATATGAAGAAGTACTGATGCAATAGAGACCACCATATTCCCTCCTTTGGTGGTCCACTCACTCCCTTCTGGTTGCAGCTGTTGTTGAATTTTGCGCTATATAAATAAAATTGAATTCAATTTTATTTATATAGCATCAAATCACAACATTAAGTAAAAGGTGGAAGCCCTTCAGAACAGATTTTTAAGTTCTATTAAAATATTTTTTTTTTTTTTATTAAAATAAAAAGTTCAGACACGCCTTGTCATTCAATGTTTTTTCTTTATTTTCATGACTATTTACATTGTAAATTGTCACTGAAGGCATCAAAACTATGAATGAACACATATGGAATTATGTAGTAAACAAAAAAGTGTGAAATAACTCAAAACATGTTTTATAGTTTAGATTTTTCAAACTATCCACCCTTTGATTACTGCTGTGCACACTCTTGGCATTCCCTCGATGAGCTTCATGAGGTTTATCACCTGAAGTGGTTTTCCAACAGTCCTGAAGGAGTTCCCAGAGATGCTGAGCACTTGTTGGTCCCTTTGCCTTCACTCTGCGGTCCATCTCATCCCAAACCATCTCCATTGGTTTTAGGTCAGGTGACTCTGGAGGCCAGGCCATTCAGCGCAGCACTCTTCTTGGGCAAATAGCCCTTAAACAGCCTGGAGGTGTGTTTGGAGTCATTGTCCTGTTAAAAAATAAACGATGGTTCAACTAAACGCAAACCGGATGGGATGGGATGTCGCTGCAGGATGCTGTGGTAGCCATGGTTCAGTGTGCCTTCAATTTGGAATAAATCCCCAACAGTGTCACCAGCAAAGCAGCATCCATCACACCTCCTCCTCCATGCTTCACAGTGGGAATCATGTATGTAGAGACCATCCGTTCACTTTTTCTGCGAAACACAAAGACATGGCAGGCGAAACCAAACATCTCAGATTTCGACTAATCAGACCAAAGCACAGATTTGCACTGGTCTAATGTCCATTTCTTGTGTTTCTGGGCCCCAAACAAATCTCCTCTGCTTGTTGCGTTTCCTTAGTGGTGGTTTCTTAGCAGCTATTTGACCATAAAGGCCTGATTCGCTGTCTCCTCTGAACAGTTGATGTAGAGATGTGTCAGCTACTGGAACTCTGTGTGGCATTTATCTGGGCTATAATCTGAGGTGCTGTTAACTTAATTTCAATTTTTTCTCTGCTACATTAATCCATATATCTTGCTTCATATATTTGATGTCTTCAGTACGTACCTACAATGTAGAAATATATATATATACATATATATATACATATATATATATACATATACATACACACACACACACACACACACACATATATATTTTTATTAGCAGTGTGGATGGACGTCTTAGTAGCTGATTTTCTTACATTTAGATTTATCTTCAAACAATACATTTAATTTACTAAAAAGAATAAAAATAAAAGACGCTACGCACATTAAACTGTTTCAAACAGCATTTATTGTTGTGTGAGAAAATATTGTCTCGGGCAGATTATAGATCTTGCAATACAATTTAAATGACAAGATCAAAAATCTCCTGTGCCACCAAGGGAAAAAAACAAACAAAACTTGCAGGCAGGCGCGGAAGCTTCTGCCCACAGAGTTAAGGTCTTGTGCCTCCTCGCTTTTAGAGAATATGTTCCGACATGTTGGTGAATACCATCACTGTTACAAAGAGCTACGTAGCATCATACATAAATCTTTTCAATATTTAACTTTTTAAATAACACTCTCAACTGCCACAAATTATAAATTAAAATCTAAACTCGATTTTTGCATTCCTTAAATTACTTCATGTAAGCCGATATAAACATACATTTACATATTTACAAAACTATACACATGCACTTTTACTACACTGAGGTTGTATACATGTATGTATAAGCTGTACACACATACACACTCTCACGCGCGCACACACACATAAGGTTTTGCCACACATATGGCTCCAGGAGTCACCAATCCAATCCTTAAAAGTAACCATTTGTGCTTTTCAAGTTTCCTCAGCCAGATTTGCATTCAAGTGCAAATTCTTGAGTGAGGATCGCAGTAGACTTTTTTTTTTGCCCCTCCCTCCCCCACAAACCATTTCACCTCTGTAGTGACTTCACATCTAACTAACCAGGTAGCTGCACCGGGTACGCCGACGTTCTCATATAATCGTACAGTTTCACAATATGGAAAAATTAAGTAAACACTCTAAAGTCTCACCAACGACACGTCATAGCTGGACTGAGAGTTTGGGGCCTCGGAACAAATGGAATCACTTGTTCCTTTAACGCTCAATTCAATTTGTTTTTCAAAATATAGTAAAATAAAAAACTATTTTTAGTACTTGTTTCCAAAGCGTATGCCTCATTCATGAAAAGTTAAAAAAAAAAAATCTATTTCAAAAGACTTTAAATTTTGTGCTCAAATATAAAACTCTGTAATAACAGATAAATTCCCTTTTTATTTTTTAAATTCAGCTCAATTGACGTGACTCTGAAGTGACCCTTTGCTGGAAGGATGAGGAAAAAATATAAATATATTTCCGAGAATGACTGGAAGATTACAGGATACAGTGAGAGAGCTCACTGAGACTTCCAACTACCTGCAGTATTTAGGTGTAGCCAGATGCTCAGCAATATCAGTCAGAAAACAAATGATGCATGGTTATCGTGCATACACCAAGAAATTCCCAGAACTGCTGAATAAACATGAGCACATGTTACCAAAAAAAAAAAAAAAAAAAAGTTATTTGCACCCCTTCTGGCATAGTTTCAATGTGAATGCCTGCAGTAACAGCTTTGATGTAATACCATGAATATTATCCTCCCATGCATTGCTGCTTATCTTGGTCAGAGGAACAAGAGTCTAAGCAGAGATCCCCCCAACCTCCCACTCCCCAGCTGTTCTGGAGGAGACCCTGAGGCATTCTTAATCTCTCTTGTGTGTCCAGGTCCTCCTTCCAGTTGGAAGTGGCCTAAACATTTCACAAAAGAGGCATCCAGGAGGCGTCATGACAGATGCCTGAACCACCTCAACTGGCTCCTTTCAATATGAAGAAGCTACTCCGACCTCCTCTGGAATAAAGGAGCTTCTCTCCCTGTTGCTAAGAGAGATCCAAAAACCCCTTGGAGGAAGCTCTTTACCACCACTTATATCCACAATCTCAATCTCACCACCTGCAGGTTGTGGCTGTAGAAGAGGGCGAGAAAAGAAGGTCCACTGATAAATCGACAGCTTCAGCACCACTGCACCAATCTATCGCTCTGAATATTAATGGAACAAAACTCATAGTAACTGAACAAACAGAGGATCTGAAGGAGCAGCTTATGCATCACCTGAAGACAACATGCAGATGATATTATTATTGTTATTATAGAGAACTCTTGAAGACAAACCTGTGTCCATAGCTGTCCAAGTCCAGATATGACGTGAATCTTAAGTGGGACTTTCACACTTCAGTATACACAGTGACGTTTCAATGGCAAATACAATCTAAATATATTTTCAATCAAGAAAATCCCGTTCACGATTAAATAATTACACTTTTCTCACGAAAGTCTCGACTCACTTTGGCCTAAAATAAAAACTTTATATGAACACGTAGCAACAGTGGTTGTGGAAAACAATTTTAAAAAATGTACACAAACAAATGAACAAGTAAATCTACAAAAAAAGCACTTTTTCCCCTCCTCATTTCAAAAATCAGTTTAAAAAAAAAACTGTTTTTATGCAGATAACCTTCAAATACCACACGTATTGGGAAGCGTTTGTTTTACTTTCCCGCATTTTTAAGAGCATTGAAGAAGCTTTGTACACACGACCAGGCAGCTTATTTAAGATGATAAAATCTTTAAAATTAAATTTTATATAAATTGTATTTTTTAAAATTTTATATAAAATTGGAGGGTGTGAAGTTAAGATTTCCTCTCACGTGGTTTAAATGTACCATAGCTCGGTCATAAGCAGTGTGCACAGACTTGCGAACGCTGGGTTTTTTGCCTTCCATTAAACGCAGCTTGTCTACAGTGTCGTCCATTCCCAGCGGCAGTAGTTTGTTACGAGGGAGCCATTGCCTGAAAATGAAGAGGGACATTTTTTTTTTTAATTCTAGGTTTTAAATTTAGGTGACAAACACTAACACTAAAATTCAACATGAGTTTATCCCTGACTGTGTGAATCTCACCAAGTTCTTTTGGTGTCAAAGAAGAGCACTAAGAAGAGCTTCTGGTCTTCCTCCGTTTGCCTCCATTCACCAAGTTTGAGCACCTCCAGAGGAGGCACAGGAATGGGTATGCCATTGTGGAGAAGTCCTTCCTGGGGCATGTCAGGATCAACAATCTGTAACAGCGGATTATGTCAGGTACAGCACAGTAACAAAGGAACAAAGTCTATCTAGACCAGGGCTGTCAAACATAAGGCCTGGGGGCAAGAGAGTGCCTGACAAAAACTCCAATCCGGTCCATTGGATGGCATTGGAAAATGTGAAGCAGGGAACAAATGTTTGACTTTTCACTGTATTTTCATTAGTTTACAACTTTTCCCCCCACAGGTATTCATACTACACCAAAGTAATTTGGGGTGGCTGTAGTTTAGGAGGTTGCTCCTTGATGCCATGTGGGTGATTGTTAGGCAGAAAGCACTACAGCATAGAAGAAAGTGCTTGTGTAAATGGGAGAGTGGAAAATCACTACATAAGGATTTAATTTAGTAATAAATAAACAATATCTACAACCATTTTTATAATGAGTAATGAAACTTGTTTAGGCTGATGGAAAGAGGAGTCTTTTTGGTCCGGCCCATTTAATATCAAAGTGCATTGTATGCAGCCCGCGATGAAAAATGAGTTTGACATCCCTGATCTAGACCATGGAGTGTAAGATTAAATGCATCCTCACCATTGCCGGATATGACGGATATCCCCTGCATTTGGCCCAGACTAGGTCCAGTGGTGCAAGTTTGGTCTCGCTATCTAAAGACAGAAGTGTAGACTTTCCTGTGAACAGGATATCCCAATACATGCAATTAATTTGTATTCATGACAGATCCTGAGCCCAAACTGAGAATGAAATGAAATGTGTATTTTTTTTAATGCGTGTAGGCTCATAAATTACTGATCTAAGAAAACAGAGCCATTTCACTGTATTTTGTCTTCTCGTGATACACACCAGATACGGAGATGTCTCCGTTCTCGCTGCTAGGAACTTTAGCCAAAGCAGGTTTACCCCGACTGCGTTTGGGAGGGGAGACACTGCAGAGAGGAGTGGAAACCAAAACAAGAAGGACCTTTTTAAATTCAAGTCAAATTTATGGGAAAAAAAAATGCATGCTTCAGTTCAGCACTTGCTTTTCCTGTCCTACTCATACTCACCTTAGGTTGGAGTCGTCTTCATCGTGTTCTGCAGAGCTGTGCTTTCCATTTGTCAGGCCTAGCAACACCACAAACCACATGGTGACAAATACAGACTTTCTTCCCCCTGTTTTCTTTAGAAAATCAAATATCTGTAATGCAGTGATCCATCCGGTCCTTACCTCCTTCTGTGGGTGGAGGAGGGAGTTTGTCTGCCTCACTTTCTGAGCTGTGGCCTCTAGACCTCAGGCGGTGTGAGGAGGGAGAAGGAGGTGCTGGGGAGGCGTTTGGGGGAGGTAATGTGGTGATGTTGTTCACACTGGGTGAATTCAGGCTGGTGGCGGTGCTATCCAACCCGTTGCTTTTAGCCTCAGAGGTTTTACCGTTCTGTTGTGGAAGGGACTTGTTCTTCACCATTCGCGCGCCATTTTTTGCTTTCTTAAACAAAACCGACGTGCGACGGCCAACTCCGACCAGAGACAGTGTTGGAGGCGTGCCCAGTGGCGTGACCTCGTGAACAGCGTCTGGTTCCGAAGAAGGCGTTTCTCCGACTTCAGCCTCATCTTCGCCTTGGCTTTTGCTTCCACTCCGGGAGGACCTCTGACGTTTGTAGGAACGTCCGGGTGACCTTCGTCCTCCCGTTACAATGCCCAGGACAGGGGGCTCCAGGGGAGCATCGCCTGGCAGTGGTGATGATACTGGGCAGGTAAGCTCTAGCACAGGTGGAGAGTCATCTGGATAAAAGAGAATTTTTTTTTCATCTTACAAGTAATTCATTACCTAAAATCTTCACTGGATGCAGATTTTCCAGTGTGAGAATTTAACTTTGCTAAATTAAAACTGAAAAAAGCAAGATATTAGACTCTATGAATTATATTAAAAAAATAATAATAAGTAATAGTAATTATGTATAAACTGCACAATTACTGGCTTAATTACCTGCTCTAGGGTTTGACACTGCTGTCAATAGTCCATTATCCACATTTGTCTTCTCCCTTTTCTTTTCCTTCTTCTTCTCCGCCTCGTCTTCCTCCTCCTCCTCTCCCTCTTCTTCCTTTCCTTCATCCTCCTTCTCAATGCCATTCACAGACTGAGCACTTTGCTGCTGGTTCATCTTCTGCCTCAGAGTGTTGATCTCTCGGCGCAGCAGTCTAATGCGCTTGGTGCGGCCGCCGCTGGTACGCATGGATGTGACCACGTCCAGTTTATCCAGTAAGGCCTTTAGTTGCTCCTCTGTGGTTAAGTGCAGTCTGTTCTCTGGGTCCAACAGAGAGTCAACTACAGAGTTTACAACCACAGAAACAAGAAGAAGGAGGAAAGAAAAAAAATAGCCAGATGAACAAATGAAGCCTGAGGGTTACATCCAAGAAAAGATGTGATCTATGTCCCGTGCTCAACTCACCATCATCCCATGTACAGTTGTAGAAGCCGTGTTTGTTTGGAGCCTCTGGCAGGTGCATGCCTGTACTGGGGTCCAGGCCGATGCTCTGAGACTGCCTGTGGGCGTGGCGGAGAACGGCACCTCCCACCTCCCGCAGCTGTAAGGCTGCTCTGTGGAACATGGTGTCCTTGGAGTTGTACTTGAGGCAGTTCGAGATCATGAGATCGAAGTCCTCTTCTAGGTCAGTGATGGAACAGTAGGCATGTCCCTCCAGTTTGGTGCGCATAGTGGAGAAGTCCATGGGTTGGGTAATAAACTCCAGGTAATCTGGGACCTCAGTGAATCACAAAAAAAGGAATGTCAGCAGAGTCACAGTACAGTCAAAGTAGCCATGCTGCTGAGTGAAGAGTGCATTTAAGAACGGGCTGCTGTCTAACTGCACCGACCTCTGACAGATTGACGGGCTGAGAGAAGATTTTGGCCGTGTCCTTCTCTTGTAGTTGCTCCAGGGTGGATCTCAGAAGCACCAGCGCAGGAGTCAACTTCAGCTCAAGAGCAGCCTGCTGAATTTTCATCTGAGTGTGGTGACATAATCACACAGGGGAGAATACAAGGTCACTCTGCGGGGTGCAAATGAATGACAAATGCTGCGGGGAACAGAAATTCATGCTCCCTTGAACTGTTATGTTAATTTCTCCTCATCAGCTGATGATTTCTTAAATTAAAACATTCAATGTTTGGTCTATAAACTTTCAAAAACAGCAAAATCCTCAGAAAGTTTTTTTCCAACTGTGAAATATGCAGATTTCAAATTCAAACTACTTGGATTTTGCCAGAAAAATTAACTCAAGAATATCCCAAACTATGAGATTAACTGTATTTTTTTTTAAATTTACAGTTGTTTCAGCTCTTCTGCAATAATGACTGACAATATTTGTTAATGTAACTCATCTCATGTCTCAGACTTCCTTTTAAACACACCTGTTCTCTCTTTAGCCGCTCCCTTTTGCGGATGAGCTCCACCAAAAGTCTCGCTCTTTCCAGGTCTTGCCTCAACTTTTGCCAGTATCGCAGCTCCTCTCGCGCGGCGCTCAGCTTTTCATCAGGCTCCCTCTGAAAATGATAGAAGAAGCTTTAAAAAACACCACAATTATTCTTTTTGTCTCTCTTTAGTTCTCTATGTCCAGATGAACAGCATCAAGTTTTGGGGATCTACACAATCTACAAAGTTGTTATGAAATTTAAAAAGAAATTGAAAGAACGTGACATTAAATAAAGTATATTTACCAACTTAGCAACTGTGAACAAATCTCTTTTATCAGCTGTGTATTGCATAGGACATCTTTGCCATCTCGGATAATAACTAACGACACATTTTCACAACATTTTACAGGCCATCTCGACACATTGCACAGCAGCAGCAGCAGAACTGTGAAGGATTTTGTGGAAGCTTGCCATACTCAAAATCAGCCACTGCAAAGTGTGATGTCTGGGCTTATGTTGGATTTCAGTGTGTGAGGATGGAGAATAAGGTGTGAAGTGATTTTATTCCCGTGACTTGGCTGATTGTGATCTGAACAGACTGGCTCTCTGAAGGCCTCAGACACCAGTTACATCCTCCACTGACAGCAGAATAGAAACGTGCTAGTTTTTTAAAATTTCATCATTTATATAATTTAAACACTCAGCTGCATTCATATTGTTTCTGCTGCTGTCAGTACAGACACCAGCTTTACAGAAGTGAGAGAGCTGACCGAAGTCACATGGGTCAGCGATGGCAAAACCACAGGTGCTTCGTTTGCAGTCAACATGTGTGAATGCTAAAAATGTAGATTGTTTATTTTCGTCTGTGCTCAGTCATTTGCACACCACTGCAGTGCAGTTAGAACTGAACAGTTACAGTTGTGTTATAGGTACATTTGATGACATCTCTCCTCACCTGCTCTGCAGTCCTGTGGGCCTGTAGGTGGGAATGAAGCCGCCGTATTAAAGGCATCCCATTTCGCGACTGTCGTTTCAGTAACCAGTAGTTATGAAGCCGCTGCATGAACTGGTTCTTTCTCTGGACTTCAACTCCTGTGCAGATCTTGTTCAGCCTGTTGAGACACAAAGTGAGAGTTCATAGATTAAAATACTAGTATTAACATTATAACCACTGGATAGTGACATTATGATAAGGTTATTTTAAATATCTGTAAAAATCTCTCAGTGACATAGATTAAAATCAGACAGCAGATAGCAAACTATGCAAATGTGTACAGTATGCAAATGACACACCTGTGCGACGGGATCTGAGGCACCAGCAGCACAGGAATATTGGAGCGACGTGACCCACCAGACCCTTTTGAATTCTTCTTCTTTTGTCCTTTGGTAGCCTTCTTATTTGGTGATGAGGGGGGACTCTGAGTATAAGACCGCTGACCCCGATTACCCCGGCCCCCCACGAGCCTCCCTTCCACCGACTCATCTCCAGACCCGTCTCGCCGAGACCCAACAGGCGAGTGATGCTCACAGAAAGCAGTCTTCTTCACAGAGAAGGTGGTGCCATTAACACTTGTCTCACGGACTGGGTCTATCTTCATGAACAAGCCAGCCTTCTGGGCGCAGGTGACGTGAAAAGCCCTGTAACAGTTGGCTTTGTGGCACTGAATGGAGGCTCCCCTGCCTTTCTGCTTACAAAGGTAGCAGGTGAGCTTCCAGCGAGCGGGAGGGATGTTACTGACCCCCTCCACGGGCTCAAGGAACACCGTGTTGGCAAAGCAAACTTCTGGGATCCATATGGCACAGACAACATGAGCCCAACGCCCATCACTTGTCTGTTTGAAGGCACCTCCTCGGTTGGGACAGAGAACACAGTCTACAGGGCGGGAGGGGGACTGCAGGCAGCAGCGGCACAGCCACTGGCCCTCTGGGACATAGGGGACACCGTAACACTCCTGGTGGACGGCCAGGTTACAGATGTCACAGAACAGGATGACGTTACTGTTCAGACATTCGTCATCCAGGCAGACGCAGCAGAAGGCATCCTCGTCGACAGCATTCTGGGACAGAGCTTGGCTGCGGGACTCCAAGATGGATTCCCTTTCCAGGCGGTCGATGAGGAGCTCAAAAGTGTCCGGAGATACGGATGCATGGCCATCGGACACCCTCTTCTGGTTCACCATCTCCAGCCAGGCGAGGTCCTCCTCGTCCATGTCGTACTCTGCAACGCTGTCCTGCTCCTCCCCGGATTTTTCTATGTAACGGTAGTAGGCTGCCGGGAGAGGAGGCGCCTCTGTGGGGGAAACCGAACTCAGCACGCGGAAGGTCGGCTCAGGCAGAGGTGTTTGGAGAGCCGGTTGCTGGAAGGAAAAAGCTGATCCTGTGTGCTGATTAGAGCTGGAGCGCTGGTTCTGGTTTGATGTGTTTTTACCACTCCTCCTGTTTTTGCCATTTGTGGGTTTCCTCCACGTCTTGGTTTTACTCTGCGTCTGCTCACTGTTCTCCTTGTTACTGTTGCACTCGGCAATGTCCTGGGCCATCATCTCGTCCTCTGTGATAACTGGCAGAGTATCTGTGATGTTAATCCGATGGAGCCTTCCATCTAGGTCCACTTCCACTATTTTCTGAGCCTGAGCGTATGTCAAAGTCTCCCTGGATGGAGACAGCTGCAGTCTGTAAGGGGAGGGGGGCCGCAACTGGCCAGATGTACCCCTGCCCCTTCCTCTCCCTCTGCCTCGACCCCTACCCATGCTGCGTGTGCTAACAACTGCCTCGCATTCCCACCTCCTCGTCTTCTGCATGGGACTTTGCACTAGCTCCCTTAGAAATAGAGAAGAAAAATGTTTAATGCAACGACTGAAATTGCTGCGTCAACACTATTTGGTACTTTGTGAAATTATATGCAAAGAATTACTGTAGCTGCTGTATATTCATACTGGAGAGCGTGGAAGATATAAAAGCTTAGGAAAAAAAACAGAGTGCCTATATCAAGATTAGTGAAAAAAAAAACATATCACCAAATTTCTTCTAGAAGCAACTTTTGCCACTCAGTAGCCACCTTGGTAACTCATTTAGGCAGCTATTTTGAACCCCTAACAAGGCAAAATAACTATCATTTCAAAGGGGCATTAAACGTGAATGCAAACACTTGGCCATTTTTTCTACTACACATTTGCAAAAAATTCAAAACATCACAGCTTCCTTAAAGGAGTCATCCAGAGCGCAGACACAATCCGAACACAAAGAAAAATGATAAAGCACACAAGCCTACACCTTCGCTGCAAAAGCAAATAGAAACGCCTGCCACGACACAGCTGAAACCATCACGAACCTCAGTCCTGCATGTGCGTCAGACAATAAAACAACTGGATGACTGCCACTTCTGCCATTAACAGATTTCAAATCAGGCTTCTTTGGTCCTGGTTTAGCTCACTGGGTTAAGCAGGCGACCTCTTTGGCATATGGCTAATGTGGAGGCCTGGGTTCAGTTTCTGTTGTCTTCTTTCTATTATCCTACCAAATAAAGGCTAAAAAGCCCCCAACCAAAAATACATATTCTTTTAATGCTGTATCTCTTTCTTAAGTAGTCACTGGGATCAAGTTGTTTGGATTAAGAATGAAAGCATTTCACATTAAAACTGTCTTTTTAATTTTATTTCTACAAGACAAGCAATATGTTACATATAATTTTTGGCTGCAATTTTGGTAATGTGGAAGGTAATTTATGGTGCACCAATTTATGTACAGCATTACCTGTATATGGTTGAAATGACAGTAAAGTGATTTGACTTGATGTTGCACTACATCTATTGTGCACCAACACTGACTCCAATTTGAGGCCCATTTATTTTTCTATTATTTTCATTATTATTGCACTTTTCCAATATTCGAGAATAATTTGCAAAATTTACCGACCAACATAAAGCAACACTCAATAACCTGCTCTGCCAGATGAGGCAGTTTTTCTACGCCTGTAGCTCTTAATGTGGTTTTGTGTATGTAAATTAAGGGATCACACCCCAGCATTCACACATTACATATATTTTTATCACCACATTTCCAGACTAAGAAAAGTAAAGCCCCCAAAACATAAAGCGTTATAAAGAGGTAATTAGAATATATAGACTTTATTTATCCATTAACGGGGTTTTGTCATTAATTCTGCCCTAAAAGCTTGCTTTATTCTGTTTATTGGTGGTTTCTTTTTTATTCCTGTGTAAATAATCACAGGGTAAAAGGGGGTCAGCTCGGGTACTCTGCTCTGTAATAACACAGTAAGCACTCATGTTGCACAAACACAACTACAGTAACTTGCACTGCTTGCATCTCGCCTCTCTCACCATTGGTCCAAAGGCGAGTCCGTAACGCGAGCACAAGTCTCGCCCACCAATCAAACGCAAGCACCATGTTTTTTTTCTACCGCCTTGTTGCTGTGCCTAGTTAGGTTGAAGAGCGCTAAATACCAACCCGAGTATCTAACATCTGTCAGCCATTTTAGGCGCACAACAGCAGAGACAACGATTGTATTGCAAGTTGATTAGCAGCCCAATTATACATGCAAAGAGCAGCCACAGAGCAGGTGCACTGTATGCACCGAGCCCGAATGCATAAATTACATTGCATGTATGCATTAGATCACGACAGTGCAAACGTGCAACGTTTTCAGGTATTGCTTTGTAGTCCAGACCCCTGCAAAAAAAAAAAAAAAGGACTGTCTCTTTGCCGATGTGATAACGTTTCTCGGTCGGACAGGACACACGGATGCCGTGTGACAGAAAGGCTGAATTTCCTATCAGTGCTGAAAGCGCCTTTTAAAAAACACACCAGAGTTGTTTACCTTGTTCAGTCGTCCTCTGCAGTGCGAGTGCCCGACAGAAAAACTGCACCAAGCTAAATGTCAGCTACTGACAGACTACAATCAAGGCAGACATGCTAGCCGTTAGCTTAGCTAGCCGGTAATTTCAGGAGCGACAGCGTCATCTTCAGCACTCCCGTTCTCCGCCGTGACTGCGCTTAAACACACAAACTCGACCCGGTTTCATTGGTGTTGTTTTAACCTTTCAAACGATAGTGGTCATCAAACTAGGGACAGCAAAATCCCGAAGATATCAAATTAATGTACCTTGGATGAGGCTAAATATTCAGTCAAGATGGCTTGAAAAATACGCCCCTTTAGAAAAAAATCACCTCAGCCAATCAAAGGGCGCTGCTGCACCTCGCATTCAACGCGCACCGACTTTTGATTGGTCAATGTGCTAAAGCGGACTCATCGGACTCGTTCTGGAGCTCATCATCAAAAGAAGCGGTGAGGAAAACAATCGGAAATTTATTGCGCGCCTTCTGGCCTTGTCTCCCATCCCCTCCAGACCAGCGCAGTACCTGTTTCCACACATTTTCAAAGGGGAACATGCGGGTTAGTTTGTGGAGCTCGTAACAGAAACGATCAGTGAAGAAAACACAGTGTTATGCTGTTAAAAGCTGCTACCATCAGGACTGTTACCTATCTATTTATTGTTTTCATTTATAATTACTCTTTTATTCTGACGGTACGGGTGTTTATGCTTCTTTGTGTGCATCAGACCAGCAGTGCTTCCTTCCTTTTAAAGGCCTAAGGCTACCAAAATATTGTTCCTTACTGATTTCTTAAACATGACAGTGAGTTCACCAAACTCAAATCACCTCCACAGTCACCAGGTCTCGATCCAACAGAGCACCTTTGGAAGGATGAGGTGGAAGTGATCGGAGAGTCGCATCGTGGCAGTACAGCTGGCAACCATACTGACATGATAACTTCTGCTATTGTCATGTCAATCTGGAACAAACTTTTTGAGGAACATTGACGGGACCTTGTTCAATCTATATCATGAAGAATTAAAGCACTTGTCTTGATTCACGTTCAATCATCCATGTAAGGATATAACGCTATGTCCAGATGAACAGAATCACCTCTATCGAATTGGAATTAAGTTTGGAATTAAAGCACTTGTGAAGGTGAAGTGGGGTCCAACAACAGTATGCCAAAAACTCCAACAACAACAACAGCAGGAAATTGCCTCAACATGATATTCTATAATAGCAGAAAGGAGCAGAAAGCACGACACAGAGATTCTTAGGTTTACGAGGAGAAATTTTTCTCATTGGTAGAAATCTTTTAACCACGTGAGAATGAACAGTCTGAAAAGGAGTTCCCATACCGGGAGTCGAACCCGGGCCGCCTGGGTGAAAACCAGGAATCCTAACCGCTAGACCATATGGGACTTACATGCGGGCTGTTGATGTGTGGAGATGAAAAAAATGTCAATAATGAGCCAACTTAGTAGTATTTTTGATTTTCCAGTCTTTCCCAGTGGGTCCAATGGATTTTCTGACAGTCTGGCAGATGTCACTGCTTCGTTTAGCGATTCTCTTGCTGCTGTGAATTTAAAAGTCCGACTTTCTTTGGGAAATAAAAAATAACAATAATAATACTGCTCCATCACTGGCTAAATGAAGGAAGTTTCATTAAATTACTTTGAAGCCACGCCGATACTTTTTTTTAGCGCACAGCGGCAACCCAACGGACCGTCTCCATGACAACGGAGCGAGCTCCACCTACTGCAGATGTGAACTGACGCTTGGCAGCTCTGAATAGATTTGTGTTTGTCACATGTGTAGTTTCAAGACCATATCCACACAAAAGTAAACAAAATAAAAACAAAATAATCCCGTGCACGGGATTATTTTGTTTTTATTTTATTTTTAAATTTTATTTTCCACCAACCTTTTCTGCATATCTCTATTGGCTTCTTTCATTTCTCTAATGTGTACCTCCTGATCTACTCAGACCTGACCTGACCTATAAGGTCATGTTGAAAGGACAGAGGAGGCTTGATCAAGTATGCATGGGTGTGTCCTTCGGGTCACAATAAAGCCTTTAAAGCGCATTTGTGTGCTACTTGTGCTTCTGTTATAGCCACTTCCTGTTTTCTTTTGGTTATCACAGTTGCTAGTGAGATTTTTTTTCTTCATCTCCTTCCTGTCTTTGTTTTTGATCTCTTTTGCCATCCTCATCAGTTTCCCCTGTCATCATCTTCTTAGTTCTTTGTGCGCCCCCAATCTGTTTCCCAGTTTTTATCAATTGCCCATTTTCTTTGCTGGTGTTCCTCATGCCATCTAAATTTTTGCTTGGTTTACTTTGTTGGACCTCTTCACTGCCAGCATCCTGCAGCTAGCCCCTTTTATTTATTTCAGTAAATACCCTTAAACATCAAATCCTCAGACCTCACTCTTACATTGGACACTTTCCCTAAACTTTGTGGCCTTACATCCTCCTTCTGATGCCACATTTGATTTTATTGATACAAATTATTGATGCTGCCATCAGCTGAGTGGACAAAACCTAATTCTATAAGCATGATTACAGCTAAACTTTTGACCTTCTGGTCCTGGATTTGAATCCAGTCTAAGCAGCTTGTATGTTTTCAGTGTGTCTGAGTGGGTTTTTTTTCTTCCCATGTTTTTTGGCTTCCTCCCACAACTTAAAAACACGCATTGGGCTAGTTTTATTGGTGATTCTTATCAGACTATAGGCTTGAATAGTTGTCTATGTATTAGTCTATGTAAAATGGGGAAAAGTTGCCTCGGTATAAGAAGGAAACAAGTCCTAATAGTGGTCTGGAGAAAACCACCACACCCACAGGAAATAAGGTGCAAATAATTTTTTTTCTTTTCATAGCAGACTACTGCACTGGGAGTGCAATTCCAGTCCGCAGTCCATGGCTAAGAACACCATGGTCTGAGTTATAAGCCTGGTTATAGACAGGAAAAGATGGTCACTCAGCAGTATAAGCAGTCAATCATATATTGATCTTGTATCTTCCTAAAAGAGTTTCCACCCACCTTCCACTTAAAAAAGCTGTGTGTTGGTGGGAGTGAGTTTCTACTGCTTCCATCAGGTTGGCCACCTACTAATTGTGCAGTAGGCTTTTCTTCCTTTGACTCCCATAATACACAGGTTACTAGCATCAGTTCCCAGTCCAGTTTTTTTTTTTTTAACTCCACATATTCCCTGATTAAAAGTGGATCTTCCTTCCACTAAAAACTCAGGACCGGCCAGACCAGGGTAAAACAATTGGCATTACAGGTGTGCTTTTCTCCATACAACTAATTCAAGCAGCTCCTCGTGCGCTCTCCAGCACCTTTACTTCCTGCCTCTTCACACCAGTGTTTCCCCCTTTCTGTCCTCCTCATCGAAAAGGGCTCCAAACCCACACTAACAGTATTCAACTTCAAATAGCTGGCAGCTAGACAAGAGGGGAACCTCCCACATGGATGTGGCTAAAGTCCACACATCAAATAAATAAATAAAAACATGCAAAACAAAAAGAATAGTCCTAAGCCAATAGCTGGCAGGAGATCCTCACAATGATTCCACTATGCCACATTCTACAACATTACAACATGAGCCCTGCGACAGATCAGTGACCTGTAGATGGTTTAGTGGGGCAGGTTTTTAGGAAAAGGTAGTTCAATCATATTTCAGTCCTGCTTAAGTCAGCAATGACTTTTACTTTATTACAGATAATCTTATTTTGGCAGCTGGCTTCTGTCAAACATATTTATTACTCTTTCTACATAAGATGAAAGATGAGATAGATTGATGATATAATCACTGGCTTACTCACTTCTTTAGGTCTGTTCTACATTTAGAAGCTACAAAACACCCACTGAAAACACACAAACATACTGATCAGTAGAAGAACAAATCCAGATAGACAGTGTATGTGTATTTATTAACTAATCAGTTCTTTTGAATTTGGCAAAATTACTGCAAAACTGAAAAATTTAATTGCAGTACGGCTGCTAGGAAGCCTCTTAGTTCATATTTTAATAAATGTTTTAAGACTGTGTACATTTTCAGAATTCAGATTCATTTGGGTGTAAATAAAACTTTAACTTCTTGGTTTTCCATTAATAATTAAACTATACTCTAAGAAACATGTAGTCAATCAGAAATCCAAACCTGAAGAGGGGGGAACAGGTCAAACACTAGTTTTAGAGCTGCAAGGAAAAAACAGTCTCTCACTTCATATTACCTTCAGCACTGTTTCATTTGCACTATTTCAAAGGCTTTCTTAGCAATTCGATACTCCACAGAGCTTCAGATGTTTCTCTAAGGTCAGTGAACACTGTCCAATAAAGCCTTGTTTATGTTCTCGGAGAGAGAACGTTATTTTATCTACTGCAACCCTTTGATTGACATGGTTCGTTTCACCAGACAGTGTAACGCTGCAAAAGTCATATTTTGACAGTTTCCTCACTGAGCGTTTTGTGTTTTGTGCATATGTAACATCACCATCTCCAATAACCTGTCAAATATGCCCTAGCTTTAGGTCTTTCTACAAAATCCTACTATTAATTTTATGATGAGAGAAATTTTGCTTCAAATACCCAGCATGCAATTTAAGTATCATGCAACATATGGGGACTCAGGTTAACTATAATGCAATTTGTGTAATCTGTTTAGTAATCATTAGTGTGAATCACATTTTAATTCCCACTGGAAGCTATATGTTTGTACATTATGCTGCTTGTCTCCACCCCCTTAAAATAATTACTCCGCATTCTCCACCCACAAAGTCTTGGTTGGCTATCTCTTGTTTCACTGCAATCTGCAAAACACCAGTTCACAGTGAATCACAGTCGAGCCCTGGCTACTGGGTCAGTTCGAAGCTGACGTGCTGTCCTGGACTCTTTTCAGGTTAGTTTTTAAGCTTTTTTTATTGCTTTGATTGTTTTGTTTTTTGCTTTTGTCTTATAAAGTTGATACATCTCTTCTATGCATGCTCCTTAAACTACTACTCTCCTTTTAATTTGTAGGTTCCAAGTCTAGATTAAGAGAGATGATGATGTTTGGACTGTTTCTACTGTCCTTTGGATTTCTCCTGGATGTGGGCACATGCACTGCAAGTAAGAGACTGTTTATTTACACCACATCTATGCATAAAAGATAAGAATGGATGGATGGATGGATGGATGGATGGATGGACAGACGGACGGACGGACATCCATCCATCCATCAACAAAAACACTGTTTTTGTTAAGTTTATGTTTTTGTTAAGACTGATATGTCACAGTTTGACCCGGTCACTGCATTTGTAATCCAGTGTGGTAGCAGCTTTCTTTCTTTCTTTGCCAAATTCCTCATGTTTTCTCCCCAGTAATTGGTAGAAAATTATCATGGTTGACAACACACAAATACATAAACTGTCAGCCCTATTGAATATCAAAGTGTTGCGTTACATCCTGTCCAAGAAAGCTAGCCAGCTGACACAAAAAACGATAATAAATCAAGTCTATGGAGCAAACAATGACCCTGTCTGTAAGAGTGGCCAAAAACTGACAGGGGCTTGAAGAGCTTGTATTGGTGTCATCTCTTGAAAAGGAGGATCTGATGGTTGTCAGGGTCACCCTGTGGTGACGGATCCCCTAGGCCTTGGCCTGGATTGAGGCTTTTGATGCTCTTTGACTGCCCTCCCATCTCACAGCGCCATAGCATTGTAACTCTTTGGAATAACATACTGCTCTAAATAGATTGTGGACACTTTTCAAGTAGGCGAGCAGAGCTGCCAGATCTCCAGGATACCGGAAACCACTTGAGCTCAAAAAGTCAGTAGATGGACCCCAAATTTCACCTCAGGGACGTCTCTGTGTGTTAAAGTCTGAAAATGAAAAGCTGCACAAAGGAGTTTTTGATTCTTCTAAATTTAGTTTGGTCTCCAACTGTGAAAACATCTGTGATGGGAAAAGCATTCAAAGGACTTGTTCTTAACTTATTCTTCCCCTTGTGTCTTTCTAATCTTTGAGCTTTTATAAACAATGTGAATATCTGTTAGTACGGCTTACAGACATAAAAGAAAGTAAACCCTGTTTCATTTGTATGGTTTTTCATATCAGGGTATAATCAGGACACACAAAAAATATCTACGGTACTCTATTGCAGGTTTTAAAATGCGGTAAATCCAACCAAAGTTAGGCAGATTTCCTCATATTTGTCTCTAGAATACTTTGATATAGAGAAGATTTTGTGGTCCACTCAGTGACTGTGAGGTGCCCAGGTCCTGTGGCTGCAAAACAATCCCAAATCATCAACTTCCACCACCATCCTTCACAGCTGATATGAGGTGTTGACCAAAAACAGTTAATCAGGTGCAGATCTACTGTGTTTGGTTTTGTGCATTATGGCAAAACATCACATGGACAAAGGTTGGGGTACACCCAGAACAGGATGTTAGTCTGTTGCAGAGCAAACACAGAGAGAGACAGAAACATACACACAAATACAATATACACATTGTTACAACCTGCATAATATTATGTTGGTCCCTCTTTTGCTGCCAAAACAGCCTTTATCTGTCAAGGCATGGACTCCACTAGACCCCTGAAGGTTTGCTGTGGTATCTGGCACCAAGATTTTAGCAGCAGAGCCTTTAAGTCCTGTAAGTTGTGAGATGGGGCCTCCATGGATCAGACTTGTTTGTCAAGTGCATCTGCAGGGTGTACATGATCTGCAACAATACTTAGGTTGGTCATTGGTGTTAAACATTCACATGGTTTCTGAGCATATTGTTGCCCAAACCATTAGTCCGCTTCCTTGTAGCGATGCACACACACCTGGACCTCTTTGTGATTAAGAGAAAACATGATTCGTCAGACCAGGCCACCTTCTTCCATTGCTCTGTGGTCCAGCTCTGGACTGTGTATTCTGACACCTTTCTATCAGGAGCAGCAGTTTCGGCGACAGTAGCTCGTCTGTTGTATCGCACCACATGGGCCAACCAATGAGCCTTTGCCACCTATGATGCTGCGGGTTCACCACTGTTTCTTCTTTGGACCACTTTTGACAGATATTCACAACTACAGACCGGGAACACCCCACAAGACCTGCAGTTCTGAAGATGCTCTGACTCAGTTGTCTACCATCCGAATTTGCTCCCTGTCAGACTCACTCAAATCCTTGTGGCCATTTTTCCTGCTTCTAACACATAAACTTTGAGAACAAAATGTTCAGTTGCTCCCTAATATATCCCACCTACCAACAGGTGCCAGCATGCAGTGATAATCAGTGTTATTCCTGATTGGTATACATATTATAGGACATTTTCAAACATAAACAGAGACCTGGGGATGTGTGTGCTAAAAATGTGCAGATTTTTTGAGTAGATTTAAAAATATTTGACAGTAAATAAAATACATGACACTCCAAATAATGTACCATAAAAATCAGAAAACAGCTGTCATGTAGATGTGCTGTGGTTTTTAAAATTCATGGAATCGCTGATCTAAAAGATTTTTCCTTATTTTTGTCTCTCAACAACAGTGCAGTCAGAGCTCAGAATCACAACAATAAAGGTACTTAATCTGGCTTTGCATATCTTTGTAAATACAAAATTAAATGTGAAATAAATCCCACTGATTTTCACATCGATTCTTTCAGCAAGAGCCGTATGTGATATCCAAAGGTGCTCAGCTGGAAGGCTTTTGCATGGACCTGCTCTTTGAAGTAGCCAAGAAAGTGGGCTTCAAGTACAAAGTGCAGCTGGTGAAAGATGGCGCGTATGGTAGACAGGAAGAGAGCGGGAACTGGAACGGGATGGTTGGAGAGGTGGTGAGAGGGGTGAGCAGCAAAGCACTCTCAAAAGAAGAAGTGAATATGTGGTGTTTTTGAAAGGGTTCAACAGTAAAAAAAAAAAATATATATATAACTATGTTAAGAAGTTTCAATAAAGTTTGCACATTATGTATGCAAACTAGCCAAGTATATTTTTATCCTACAGGAAGCAGACCTCGCTATTGCTCCGCTGACTCTCACTGCAGCTCGGGAGAAAGCTGTGGGAATGACCAAACCATTCATGCAGACGGGAATCAGTATCCTGCTGAGGAAGGACATTTCGGAGGAAGCAGGCTTCTTTGATTTCCTATCCCCTTTCTCTGCACAGACCTGGGTTGGCATACTTATTGCCTATCTGGGGACGGCTGCTTGCATCTTCATAGTTGCCAGGTTGGTCATGAAAGCAGTTCTTTAAAGTGATTATTATGATTAATTTAATAATAATTGATTTTGAGTTCTTAAGGGTTTTGAGGTTATATCTGTATTCCTTCGGGCAGTGGGTTACTCTGATTGTTGTCTCATTAACAATTAACACCTTTGATCCAAATTGCAGACTCAGCCCTTCTGAGTGGAGTCAGCCTCAGAGTGAGAAAAACACGTTCGGTCTCCTCCACAGCCTTTGGTACACAGCTGGAGCTCTGACTCTTCAAGGTTAATGGCAAACCCAGATACTACCTAATCCAATAAGCATCTGAACAACAAACAAGTGAACATCTCTCCCTCTTGTGGCATTTGCTGAGCCTTTTTTGTTTTTCAGGTGCCGGTCCTCATCCCAAAGCCCTTTCGGGGCGTGTCATCTGCAGCAGTTGGTGGTTATTTAGCGTTGTCCTCTTGGCTTGCTATTTCTCCAACCTCAGCTCCACTAAGACCCCAGAGTCCTCTCACCTGATGGTCAAAGGGTTTGAGGACTTGGCCAATCAGGATGTGATTGAATATGGCTGCCTGGCCGGCTCTTCCACACTTGCTTTCTTTAAGGTGAGTACGGCAGCCCTGAAGTGTCTAGTTAAGCTGGAATTAGAGAGCTTTTCTCTCTAAGCTATTCTTTTTTCTTCATTCAGAATTCAAACAACCCAGTGTACCGCAGAATCTATGAGCACATGGAGCGGACAAAGAGTTTTGTGTCGAGTATGGATGAAGGCATTCGACGTGCAAAAGAGGGCAACTACGCCTTCATTGGAGAGTCTGTTTCTCTGGACTTAGCTGTAGCACGTCACTGTGAACTGGTCCGGGCGCATGAAGTCATTGGCATGAGGGGATACAGCATCGCTGCTGCTCTTGGTGAGTTTGCTTATTTTTAAACTCTAATTAAACTGTTAAGTTTAGATGAAAGATGGTAAAATCACTTTCAGCACATAACCCCAAACTATCATTTTTTTCCTCAAAGGTTCTCCAATCATAAAGAACCTCAGTGTGGCAATCCTACAGCTAAGTGAGGCAGGGGAGCTGGCTTACTTGCGGAGCAAGTGGTGGGCAAGCAGTTGCATAGCAGACAAGGACAAGGTGTCAGCTGTGCAGCCGCATAACCTCAAGGGGATGTTTCTGGTGCTTTCCCTCGGCCTTGGGCTGGGAACGCTTGTGGCTGTCCTGGAGCTGACCTTCAAGAGTCGCAGGCGTGCAGCAGAGCACAAGGTACGTGCAAGGTTGTCGCAACTCACATGTCTCAAGTGAAACAGTGTGTGTGTTTATTCTTTAAGATTTTAAATTAATTGATGATTTTTTTGGCTGCAGCAATTCTTCTGCCATTTGAAGATCATTTTATTGGTTGCACTTTGAAGCAACATTATCATTTATTACATGGATTTGAGAAAATACAGATGACTGGGATGCCTACCCATCCATTCATCTGTATTTGCATTAAACTAATAGATGGAATAAAGTGTTTTTGTTGCACTGGTGTTTATCTTGATTGCATGTCCATCCCACAGAAGACATGTTGCTCTGTACTGACTGAGGAGCTGAGTCTGCGCTTGAGGACCAGCAGTGGGAACAGATCCCAGGAAAATGTAGATAAAGACAAGGACAAAGCATAGAAGCCTTTGGGAGATTCAACTACTCTGAAAAGTTTAACTTTTAGAGCTTTTTATGTTTGATTTAATTATTTTTTTTCCATTTGGTTTGATAACACTTGATAACTTTGTTCAAAGAATTTACAGAAATATTAACTCAGTAGAATGTAAACCTATTATTTACCTTATTATTTACATTTGAACTAAAATGTAAAAAAGTCCAACTTTATTCAGATATATAAATTACTGATTTTTCAGTACAAATGCTACTCTTTCAATGAAAAATCAAACACTTCAGTATAAAAAAACATTTTTAATTTCAGTTTACACTTGTAAACTCAACATTTTGCTAACAAACTGTGCACATATGTTTACTTTCTAGGTTTACTGCTTGCAACTCTGCATCATGTATTTTGTACACTTCGCAGTGGCATCATGTGACTTCAGCAATTTCTTTTTAAAAACTACTTCATGCATATGAACCGGGATGATTGTAAACATTTCAGCAGGATTAGAAAAGAAATAAAAAAACATCTAACAGTGTTCTAATGCTTTGCGTCGTCCATCATTCTAGAAAGAAAAGCTACATATCTGACTGGCACACCACCATCACCATCATTCCTCTTCTTTCTCGTTGTTGATCCTTTTTTCTTTTCAGGAGGACCTTGGTCTCTTCCTGTCACAAATCTAAAAAACACAAAAACAGTAAAGAACAAAACGGCTGATTACATAGAGCCACTTAGCTTTTGTAATCAAACTTCTTTTCATCCTTTTGCAAATGTGACTCACCATCTAGAAAAAGCGGTGATTTACAGCGGATCTCTCTCATCTTCTGGTCAAAGAGCGCCTTCATCTCTCTCTGCAGTGTCCCTTCGTGTTGCTCTGACCCAGCTGATGAGGGGGGGGGCACAAAGTCCAGGCTGTCAGTGCTGCTGTCGCTGCTGCTGCTGGACGTTGTGTCCAACAGGCAGAGACCGTTGGGTATGCGTCTCACTGGGTTGCCGTAGCTGCCGTAGTTTTGAGCTCCGCGCGTCTGACAGTGGAAAGTAGGCTTTCGGTTCAGCATCGGTGTCTGAGCAGAGGTACTCTGCTTTCGAGGGCAACTGCGTGAGCGGCCCTTTGTCCTTATTGGGGTGGAATGCCAGGGGGTCACGGGAGCTTCTAAAGTCCGTCTAACCCTTGCAGGGGATGATGGAGGGACAAGTGGAGAAGGTTTGGCTTCTGACTGTGGCACGAGCGGAGGCTGAGGGACTGTGTCGGTCTGACTCTGAGCTTCTGGCAGTGGCTCAGACTCTGTGACAATGTCATTGCCTGGTTTTGATTCTGGTGGTAATTCCTCAGGTGGTTCAGGCTGCTCTGACTCTATCTGCTGCTCAGCACAGTTGGACTGTTGTAATTCACTGGGGTCATTTTCCAGCTCCTCTTGAATTATTGGATTTTGGCTGTCTGGATTTTGACTGTCAGGAGAAGAAGTCTGGGAAGAGGTCTCAAGGTCAAAGCTTTCAGCTATCACGCAGGGAGCAACCCCAGTGTGCTGGGAGTCAGTGGAAGACATCCGGCTAAAGATCCCTCTCTTTGTCTCTTGTGGTTCAAGAATTTTAACTCTGTGAGCTCGCCTGACAGGTTCACTCATGGCCCCTTTGTGGATGGAAGCCTTGGCTGCGGGCCCTTGAACCAGATAAGATGTTTCCCCACTTCTGCTGTCCTGAGAGATGGTGTCCGGATCCTTGCGGAAGTACAAAGCGCGTCCATCTTCTGAAGACTGGACAGAAAAATCTAGAGATGGCTGCCTCTGATGGCCCTTCATATGCTTCTGGGCTGCTTTTTGGATGTGTTTCCTTGCTGCTTGCACAGCATTTGCTGGTTTGATCTGTCACACAAAGGAAATCAGAAATCATGAGATAGAGTTGTCAGGTGAAGATGATCTTAGATCTGTAAGTGTATTTTAAAATGCCATACCTTTCCTGCCATGTCAATAATAGCGACATGAACAAAGATCGATGATTCTGCCATTTCCTCCAGGTAGACATGGCGGTAACCTGCAAACAAGCACACAAACAAACAACAGGAAAAAGATTATAACAGAGGTTTAGATTTGAATTTTTTTTTTTTTTTGTCATCTGTACACTTACACTGGGTTTGGGTATAAAGGACATCTTGTTGAGAGCTTAGAGTCAGAGAAAAATAAATAAAACAAAATGCATATGGAGGTAAAGTTAAGACTAGAGTTATCTTAGTTTTGTTTATGAATTAGTTTTTGTTTTATTTTGTTTTCACTTTTTGGTTTTAATTCAGTTTAGTTTTAGATACTCTTAGGGTGTCTTTGCTCATTTTAGTTTAGTTTTCACTGGTTTCAATCTTAGTTTTTAGTCTTTATTAATTATTATTGTATGGAGAGCATAAGTCAGAGGAAATTTATATTATAGGAAGATCAGCACAGGTATTACAATAAAAGCACAGAACATTTTGAAAACAGTTGACTCCAAGTCTTGTAGACATCCAAAGTCTCAATAAATACATCAAAATCTCATGAGACAAAATCCAACAGCAAAGTTTTTAAAAACACAAGAAAAAAAGGAAAGGGATACATTTAGAAACTGAGACTCAACATTAAAGCTCACAATTTCATATCTCCCATTATTAAAAATGTACACAACTATAAATGTTATAGCATTAGCATTTTTTAAAAACAGCAGGTGGAAAAATGGCCAATTTAACAAATGCTCCAACTCAAGATATTTCCTCTAGTTTTATTTTATTTTATTTTCGCTAGACTTCCAAGTTCACAAAATTGCTTCAGTGAGTTTTTTTCAGATGTTTATTTTTTATTTTAGTTAATTAAAAAAAAAAAATTCACATTGACTTTTAGTTTTCATAACCTCAGAAAGTAATTTCAAGTATAAAACTGCACTTAAATGACTAGTGTATGAAAAAAATATTGCACATTACTGAAATATATATTGCACTTCTGGATAAATCAGATTTTCCGTGTATCTTCGTCAGATAGATACACATGGCAGAGTGATGGCAGTCACTCTGACTCTGGGAGGAAAGAAGCGTGTGAGATCAGACTGCCGCTCTGCTGCCTCTGATGGTTTATGCTGATTGTTTTGGTCTGAGGGGGGTGTGATCTGGACTGGATGATGACATTCTCTAATAATGTGTTGTGCTCTTTTCTTGCAGTGTTGTGTGTATATTAAGTCCACTGATGGAAGCTCAGTCCTTCTAATCTTTTACTTTTTTCCAATTTAAGGACTCAAAACAAATCTGCAACACTGGCAAGGACAAATAATCAAATTCATAAAGTTTTGCTCAATCGCTTTAGCACATTTCTCATATTTTTGATGTTCTAAAGATGCATTTCCCAAATGCATCATAGTTAAAACAAAACACTAATGATACTTTGCAAAAAGTGGGAACTTGCCCTAAATCTTTAATTTATTTGTAAAAATGAATTTTTTGCAACACTGAAATATTAATAACCTTTCAAAAGACAACAAGGTTTAGATTTTAATTTTAACAGAATAAAGGAGTATGCTTTCAGAAGTATAACTTCTGGAACCAAGCAAACAAGTGTACAGGTACTCCACCTGGCATCATGCTGGTGAAAGCAACAGTCCTCTGTCCAATGAAGTCTCTTCCAATGGGATCGTGATCCCACACCTGGAATCGCACCAGGGCGATCTGAGGCATTTGAATGTTGAAGACGAGGGTTTCCTCCCACATTGGGTTGAAACCTGAAAGAAAGGAATGTCACCAAGACCGAGAAACACAAAGTCAGCTTGGCGTGGAGAGATTTAAACTGCAACGTGGAGCTTCACACGTACCGTTATCATGCACTACTCTAGTCTGCTGCTTGGAGCAGTCAACAGGTAGGCCGATGATCTCGACTTCAACAAAGGGATCAATTATCTAAAAAAATCCAAGAAAAAAAATTGACTTTAGTTTTAAAAACCTATTTTTTATTGCACATTCATGATGACTCTTTGACTCTTTATCTACTGTATTTTGACCTGACCTCTCCTCTGTCCCCAAACATGGAGTCTTTGGGTTTGGGAAGTTGCTGTCCACTAATGATCTTCAGCACTAACTGAGTTTTTCTGTGTCCTGGCAGGGGCTCCTCCAACACTGGGTTAAAGGCACCTTATGAAAAGCAATAGTATTTATTATGTCCTCATCCAGGATGCATTGCCCTTCACTCTGCAGAAATCTACTAGGTGTCAGTGAACACCACATACCTTTACACATGCACTTGGGCTTCAGAATATATCCACAGTTTCCATTGCTCGAGAACTTCGCTTGGTTCAGTTCGAGCATGCGACCTTCTGTTTGATAATTCATGGCAACTAAGATGAAACAGCAACGTGTGAACAAGTTAAATCTTCCACAGTAACAACAAACAGTATCAGATAACCATAGTATTCAGTTTTGGTGACAGTTTTGTTACCCATATGGCATCCTGAGTTCCAGTATGGTTGTGGGTTGAAGTTGCTTGAGTCCACTCTGTAGTTGGACGGGTAGACTCTGAGAAGCTGGCGCTGGTTGAAACGCACCAGCTCACCCGGTTTAAGCTGTAAGATCTGGTTCATTACTGTCTCATCCAGGGACGATACCTGCCAACTGCTCATGAATGCTGCCAAAAAGAAGATTAAAATGTATGAGACACTCACTCAAAGTTTCTATGAGTTGGGATGTGCTTAGTAAAAAAAAAATGCAGGCAAAGGTTTCTAGTTGGATAGTTGGTTTACCTTGTGTTTCTATGTCATGCACACGGACAGATTTTGTGTACTTGACCAGATCAGAAAGAGCTCGGGAGAGCCTCATTGTTTTCCTTTTTCTACGAAGACAGAGGGAGTCATATAAGTGTAATCCCATATATGATAAATTTTAGATTGCCAGCTTTTATTGACCTTTAGTAACTGGTCTTACTTGGGATGGTAAACAATTTGTGTCCTCTCCCTGCTGCTGCTGTAGTCTGATTCACCATCAGACACGGCCTTGTTTTTCACTCGTATTCTCTTTTTTCTCTGAAAGAAAAAAAAAATCAAATATTTTAAGTCAAAGTCACCCAAAGGGAAAGCTGTCAGATATTGCTTTTATATCAGCTGACCTTTCTTTTGAAGCTTCTCATGATTGATCTCCCAAATCGTCTCTTCTTCTTAGGCTGATTAGTAGAGTTAACGCTATTCCCATCCTGAAAAGTTCAAATTGCAATCTTACTATATTTACCTTCTTTCTTTCTTACTTTGTTTCTTTGTTTCTTCCTTTCTGTTTAAATGTTTCATTTGCCTGTGGGTTATCATCGTCATCATCATCCTCTTCTTCCTCATTTCCAGTGTCTTCATCAGACACATCACCCTCCTCCACGTCAGGATCAAGGTTTGCTGGCAGCTTCTTCCCCTAAAACCAGAAAATTAACAATTAGACATTGTCGCTTTGTGTGTGTGTGTGTGTGTGTGTGTGTGTGTGTGTGTGTGTGTGTGTGTGTGTGTGTGTAATAATATACATATAATCATTTATTTTGTAAACTGCCAAGGATCTGATGACAATGATAGGAGAGGCACAAAGCTGCCCTCTGTCTACTTGCTGTGTGCAGTTTGTAACCTACACAAGAACTGTGTAGGTTACACATCGCTGCATGAGGGATAGTGATTGCAACACAGTGGACAGGGTTTACATTTACACCTTCATGTTGGGTTGACAGACTTTGTTACAGAAAAGAAGAAGAAGGGAAATGAACACACCTCATCGTCTGCAGAGTCACATTCCTCAGATGTAATGTGAATGAGAGTCTGTGGCCTCACAGGCACTACTAGTTACATCATTGTAACTAGTAGTGCCTTGTTGTTGAGGTAATCATGAACAGTATTGCTTAATTTCAAATTCCCTGCCACTTCATTAGGTACACCTTGCTGATCCTGGGTTTAACCCTCCTTTTTCCTTCATAGCTGCCTTAACTCTTAATGCCCTGGTGCCAGAAAGATTCCTCAGAGATTTCGGTCCTTATTCTGATGCTCAAGCCCAAAATTTGACAAGAAAATACACTCACACCATTGCAACACTACCCCAGGCTGACCTGTTGATACAAGGCAGTGAGGCAATGAGGATTGTTCACCTTTGGCAAGCCCATGTGAACTTTAGCTTCAGTTTCCTGTTCTCATTTAAGGGAGTGGCACCTGGTGTGGTCTTTTGCTGCTGTAGCCCATCTGCTTTAAAGTTCAGCACGTTGCACAATCAGAGATGCTCGTCTGCATTCCTTGGTTGTGATGAGTGAGTATTTGGTTTAAAGTTGTCTTCCTATCAGCTCAGTGAGGTATTTTGTCAGCTGGTTCATCCACTTTGCATATAATAACTACAATGAGATGATACTTGGAAGCCTTCAGCATCAACAGAGAACCAGTACAGCTTTTCCTTTCAGATTGAGAAATGTACCAACAAAAAACAAAAAACTGGACTACCTACTGTAGTCAGGTGAGGTCTGAATAGCACATAGGTGTGTGTGTGTGTGTGTGTGTGGGTAAAAACAACTGTACCTTGACCAAAATCTTTCCTTTCAGGATCTCAGGGGATGGCAGCTTTTTGCATTCATGCACGCTGACATTGCTCAGATCCAGTTTGTCCTGCAGCACCTCTCTCAGATATTTAGCCATCTTTTTCTGCTGAGGCACAGTGCAGTGGTTCTCTATGGACAGGATCACGGGATACCTGGTGGTGAGGTGATAATAACTGAACGACTGTGCAGGTGCACCAGCTCGACAAAATTTAAATCAGCACCAGGAATAAAAAAAAATAACTTACTGTGATTTTGTGAAGGCATATTTGTTTATTGTTTCAATTACATCTTTGAAGAGAATTTTGGATGTCAAGGTGTAACCATGATGGACAATGGGCTCTCCATCTGGTCCATCCCAGCAGTCCACTAAGAGAGGGGGAAAGAGCTGACAACCATTTGTAATCTTATAAAATCACACACTGAAATAACAGCTCAGGTTCTTGTTGTGTCGGCTCTTACCCTCCACACAGCGACAGCCTGCCTGCAGGACGTAGGCATACATTTCCACTCTAGACTGAGAGAGCAGCTGGTCTCCTGTCAGGTAGGTGTTGTGAGATGTGGCAATGAAGTAGCTGGTTAGAGGCTGCGTCATGTCCTGGTTTACCTGATTGTGCTCGGGGTTGAAGATATCGCCTGCAGGACTCCGCATGTAGTTGGTGAAACCTAAAGGAAGAGAGTTGTTGGAGCAGCTATTTTATTTACAGACTGAAAATTAAATCTGGTTCGACTGACATGTAATAATAGCGACGTTTCACCGGCCACAGGCACTTTGAGCAAGGCCTACATACCATCAATACCCAGTACCATACGCTGGAGGTTCTCAGGACACGGCTCAAACTTGGCCACTATGTCCACTAGATGCTCTCTGTTCAGGCCTCGCATCTACAAATAGAGCACAATGAACTGTTATTATCCTTTTGGAACCAAAAGTAAAAAGCTTTTTGAAAACTGGTATTAGCAATAATTTAATGCAATATTTTAAAGCACTTTACTGCTTGTTATATCTCAGTTTCAGGACTTCACGTTTGTCTCTTGCACTGCAGTGATCGATTAAAATACATTTTAGCTTCTTCTTAGACACCATCACTGATTTTAATCTGATACACTTTAAGTATATTTCAAAGAGAGGTAAAAATGGGGATAAATAGTATCAAACAGATGATTGGGATTGTTTTGACATTTGACTACCTTCTGTTCATTTTCCAGAAAGCGTGCAAGGTCATGGAGGTCCAGGACTTCTTTCTGATTGCTGTAGGAGATCAGAATCAGGTAGAGGTCTCTACGTGTGGAAATCATCTTGTAGAATGAACAAAATTCATCAAAGCCGAGAGAGCCCTGGTTCTCGTCCGTGTCTGCTTCCTGCAGATAGTGGAGAAAACAATTTATGAGGCAAAGATATGTCTCTCTCTCTCAGTACCTTCTGAATGATATATCTTTCACCATCAAAACAGAGCTCATTCACGGGTGAGGGAGGGGAGGAAGAGCAGTGAGCTACTGCGACTAAAGCAATGTTGCGATGCACCAAAGGCCATCTGTGACAACCATATGGGCTTCCGGTGATAGCCTTCCACACCGTTCCAACAAAAACACTGAATGCACATATTTGTCTGCTGGCTCCATCTGTAGCATTTTATACTTCTCTGTATATTATCATGGGATGATGGGAAGCATGGGAAGATCACAGGGAGAATAGTCCACTTAAAGATTTTACATATTTTTGTACTTGTTAATACATTTTCCAATCTGGTTTCTTGCTGCCACAGCTTTGACAGTGCAGGATTTGTGTCCTGTCGATTTTCTGGGTTTGAAACATTTTACTAGATTCAATAGCTTTCATATTTTTTTCTTGCTCTATTTATTTTTTTTTAGCCATTTTAGCGTCACGGTTTGGCTCTACAAGTACTGGTATACTTGTTTTGTGCAGGTTTAACTACTGAGATGGCATGATTTCACCTCTGAGGAGGAAGTGTGCCATCTCAGGTGATGCTTTTGCTTTGTCACTACCACGAAAGGTGTGGTGTTAAATGTCTCGATAGTGACTGGGTTTTTCTCAGAATGTGGGACTTGCCTTCTTAGTGGAAATTGACAATGACATAACCAGAAGAGAGACGTGCACACCGATGTAGTCACTCACTTTATTTATTAAACTATTAGAATTAGTCCATATCATTAAAAAAGTAGTGACCCTGAGTTTATGAATATGAAAGCCATTGTGCTAACTTTGCACGAGTAAAAATTGAACTTGGATCTCTTTTTATTTTAAGCGAGTTAAAAGAAATAGCGTGGCGCAGTAGGAGGACTTCTTCTGGTTCTGAAGGAGTTCATGCCAGAAACACTTTAAGCCACTGAACCCACTGAATAATTTGCCATGAAAATTTGTTCTGACATATACATTTCCCTTACCTTAGGATCAGTTATTATCAGTAAGAATACAAGCATGCCAACAAGACTGGAAAAACAAAGGCAGTGACTGTGACAGTAGCAGCAATGCTCGTGCTCAATAAAGATGATGCCTGTCACTTACTACATATCATTGACAAATAAACTCAGGTAAAGCTATCATTCAAGTAACCAACATGTTGTAGTTTAAAATTATATGAAACATGTCTGCACTCAAAAAAGTTTTATGCCCTAAATGTGGACTTTAAGTAATCTGATTTCATGTAAATTTGTTATGTAAGTTTGTTATACAAGTACAGTGTAAAACACTAAATTGAATCGCGTCTGGGAAAATAAATTTAACTTGATTGGTATACATTCATTTTACACCAGGCACTTTTTCCTTAATGATTAATTGTTTGAATAAGTTAACCTTTGACCTTATACATTTCAGGTCAAAGAATCATTTTTTGAGTGTAGGGGAGTGTGAATTAGAGGTTACATTCATGTTAAGCTTGTCACGTTTAAGTCTTACCTGAAACATCTCCCTGACTTTCTGCTTGGGTAAATTCACATTGAGCTTGTGGAGCAGCTGGTGAACTTCTCCGATGCTCAGGGTCCCATCTCCATTTTTATCTGCCTCAGAGAAAGTCTGCTGTAACCACGTTCAGCTGCAGTTAAGGCTGAACCATAGCCTAAACAGTCAGTTTACCAAATATAAAGTGATGTATTTGTGACTATAAACCATGTTGAACAGTTGTGTGGGTGGATAAAGGATATTGATCACGGGTGCGCTGCCTCCTAGCCAAACTATCTTCATCACTGATACCAGCCATGAGGTATTTCAGCCCAGTGATCCAAGTGCGGGTCTCCTCCGCGTTGGTGGAGACCAGGTCCAGGGACTTCACGCGGTCCCCGTAGTAAATACTGAAGCAGCAGTTTGGGTCGAAACGGTTGTCTGCGTAACGCCTGAAGACCTCTGACTTTTTCCCCTCGCACACCTCACGAATGGAATCAATAGTTACTGAAACACAAAAACAGAGAGGTCATTCATGTCTCTGCAGCATTGAAAATAAATAAATTATAGACAATAATATACAGTATTGTGCAAAAGCCTCCATTTCATCATAAATCTTGCCAGGAAAATGATTTATTGAACCATGTGCAAACATACATGGAAATGCGTTATATAAGGCAAAAAAATACAAGCTTCAAATTTAACATGACCTCCTTTATTCTTCAGCACAGCCTCAACCCTTTTAGACAAGCTTTCTTGTAATTTCTTTAAGTAGTCTTCAGGAACAGTAAAAGCTTCCTGCAGGACAGTCAAGGCAAGGCAAATTATTTTTGCAGCAGGCTGCTATGATAACATTTGACATTTTTATTTTGCTACCTGGTTCACCTACAGGATTGGGACACCAGTAAATGTCCCAACGCCTAACAATAGAACATTTTATCAGATGTAAAACATGTCAGCTTTTTAAAGAGCAGAAATCCAACTCTTCTGGTAAATTTGCCATCAACTAAAAGAAACTTTGCCTAACTAACAGGAGTTATAACTGAAGGTCCAAACCAAATATTCATCAAATCAGTTTTTTGCAGCTTTTCCTCAGCTGAAGGGCCACACCTAAAATGTGGTTTCTTTAAGACATCATAATCAGTAAATACAAATATGAACTTTGAGCTGAACTCAGTTCTCATGCAATACGAATAGTCCCGAGTGATCGTCCACACCAAAAGTTCTGTGTGATTTCCGTGTGGTGCAAGGTGGTCACTCACTTTTGGCCTTGTCATGTTTTCTGGAGGGTCGCCAGCGGATGCAGGACTTGTGCTCGTCCAGGTAAAAGAAGCGCACCAGTCCTTTCTTCTTCCCCTTCATTTTGGTTAACTGAGTGCCAGTTTGCATGGTGCACATATATCTCTCCACTACAGGAGAACACAAGGAGAAACAAATTCATCAAAGGCTTCTTTAGACTTCTTTAGTCAAGATTGTCAGAAATCCACTGCGATTAATTTATGGACAACATCACAGGGTGCCCAAAGATATCAAATGTTCAATTTAATATAAAATCTTGCTATGTTGGGACCGTGCATGCTGAGGTTATGAGTAAAAATATCATGTTGGTGCCTCAGTTACACCACTACCAAGTCAAAAGAGTCTTACTGTTGTCATTGACTGAGAATTTTTGTAACTTATGAAATACTACACCACATTAGTTTGTGTTGGGAAGTATCATGAGAGCTCAAAGGGATGATTAGAGGTTTACTATCAAGCATTACTTCGTGAAATTACAGGCTGAGTTACACCATGAAAATACACAAACTACTTATTGTCTAAAAAGAAACACCTGTGCCTACAGTCAGATGCGTCACAGTGCTCTACAGTGTCTCTTCTGACCTTCCTTCAATGACTTTCCTTGAAATCTTTAATGGCGTGTGCGCCCACAGTAAGTATACTGGGAAAGCGTTTAACAGAACCAGTTTTTTCTCTTAACAATGAAGTCATTATCAGGTCACCGGTTTATGTGCTGTGTGCGAGTAACCTTTGTTTGTAATCTGAAGCTCAGATGCATGTGACGCAACCTGGCACATCATTCAGGCTAATCCTAAAGGATTGTCTACTGTCCATATGCCCATTATCTGCTTCACCGCTTCCCTAATTTGTTATACGTGCGAGCGCCTTGTTTTGAAGGCCATTTGCGACAACACGTCACGGCAAATGTTTTAAATTTACAACACCCGGAATAAAAATGTCCAGTAAAAATTTTCCCTCTTCCCTCTCAGTGTGGTGCAGACAGCAAGCATCTCTGCTAAACAGGCTGCTGAGCTTCTGTGATTATTTAAGTATTATTTAGTGATCAGTTGACTTAATATTACCTATCTGACCCAGTCTCCATTTTGGCTGTGCAACCACACTTCCACCAATCCAGAAGAATTCCTCTGCGAGTCGGGAAACGGATGCTTTCTGCCAAAGTTTTGGGGAGCTCATAATAGATGGAGTGGGGGAATTCAGTCGGCTGGACCCAGGGTTTGCCTGATGAGTGGAGGCTTTAGCCGGAGACGGTGAAAACACTCCTGATGACAGAGATCCCAAGGACTGAAAGGTGGTCTTCTTAGGAGACAGAGAGGACAGTGGTGGAGTTCCACTGTGTCCTGGAGACTGTGGTGCCATCGCAGAGCTGATGTTCATCCCTGAGTTGTACATTTGGGTCCGGCTGTCCTGGCCCATCCACACCACGAGAATCCACCTTCTTCCTCCCCACTCTGCTGGGCTCTTCAGACAGGTTTCTTTGTAACGCGTGTCAGCATATCCTCATCTTCTAGTTAAAGCATTCCTACATGGGAGCAAGGACCAGCATTCCCACCCTGGAAGCTCATTCCTTGACATTGTTTGTCCAGGTTTCCAGTGTAGTGACCATCAAGTGTTCTTCTATGAATGTTTTCATGCAGAGAGGGCTCTCAGATTGGAAGAAGTGTGCACCTTGTTTGTGTCAGTAAATCTTCCTCAAGCTGTAATCCTGAAGTGAGGCTTCAGCCTTGCTTTCATAGAGGGATTTTCCAGTAAGCCTCTGAAGGAAGACAGTGGGACACGGTGGCTGCACATTTTATTTTAACCATACCTATGAGAGTCAAAGTTATTACAGAATATGGACATTAAAGTAGATTTAATAACCATGTTTATGACACACAGTATTAGGCTTTACCACTAAAGCCGTTAAGGTTTTAAGAAGCTTGAAGTATCGTCATACTGTGTGCAGGGATTTCCCCCTAGAGGCAAAAGTCTGACATAGAGCAGACGCTTCTCAAATGGCAGGTGAAGCTGTCAAACCAGTATATGAAATTCTTCACAATATTTTTACTTTTTTACTCATATTTTACATATATTTTTACTTTATTTTTACACAAGAAAAAGGGTCTAGCTATCTGCAAATGTTTCAGAAGCTTAAATACAAATGTCTACAGTTGGTTTACAGTTATTGGTTGTATCTTTGTGCTTCTTTAAAAAAAATCAAAGCACAAATAAACATGTAGGAGCCTCCTTAGATAAACATTCCTGGAGGCAACAATTCTGCCTTGGAAGAAGAAGAGATGTAAGGATGTGTGTAGGTGTAGCAAGGGCGAGATGCAGAAGAATGCAGAGGGTGGATGTGGCGCACATTGTGGTTCTGGCTTTGCTGCATTGCAAGGGAGAGAATCAGGCATCTTTTTGGCCACCAGTAAGAACTGGTGTCCAAAGGGACAGGAGCAACAGGCTGTTCAGTGTTGCAGCACTGTTTTCTTACCACAGTACATGTTCTTGGTATTGATGCTCTGCGTGGTAATGTTCTGTGCAGTTTAAAAGTTTTGTGAGATCATCGCAGGACAAATAAAACAGTTTATTTGCACCTGTCATAAAATGTTAATAGAATAATTGAACGTGAAACCACACAACAGCAGTTAGTCAGCCACAGAAAGACAGTGTGGAACAGCAGGCATTCATTCTGAGAAAATGGCTAAATATTTTGACCACTCATGCTTACACAATGTCAAAGGAACCTGGCAATAACTCATTCAGTGACATTAGAAAAAGCTCATGCATCCAGCAGAACTGTGGTGTTTTGCTAAACGCATGAGCTGCTTTGGGAAATGCATCAACACTTCTGGGAACAGCGAAACTGCGTTGAGAAATATTCTACAGCAATTGAGAAAAGCTGTGAAAGGAACCGTGGACATTTTCACGTTTTCTTAATTGCTTCGGAGTATTTTTGAAACCTTTTTAAAGGTCTCACTACGAAAGATGCGTTTCCCAAAACGCGCTTGCAGGGAAACACATTTGAGTCAAAATAAAAGCTTTGTGTCAATGAATGGCTTCTGTACTGCTGCGGTGTATCAAAGCAGATACTCTTCAGGTGTTTATTTTACTGGGTTTTACATTCTACTTTGTATGGCAAAAGAACTCCTTTCATTTGCATGTTACGTGAGCGGGACAAAAAGCACTCTAATGGGGGAAGAACTACAGCGTATGCTTTTGCCATCCTCCTTTATCCTGTTGTCTCCCCCTTGATTCACGACCACACATTCTCTTCTTCACCCATGGACTCTTGAAAGATGTTGTCTTCTCATGCGCCTCCATATTTGCAAAGTGTTGTAACTCTCAGGCTCTATGATTATGTTGTACATGTGTGGACTAAATGGAGTTTTATGCATTTATGATTTTTCTACATTTAGTGGGCACTTTGGTAGGTACACCTCACTAGTTGCACAGATTCAACAAGGTGCTGGAAACATTCCTCAGAGATTTTGGTCCATATTGACATTATAGCATCACACAGTTGCTGAACATTCATCATGTGAATCTCCTCTTCTACTACATCCTAAATGGGCTCAATTACATTAGGTTCTGGTGATACAGTGAACTCACTGTTATGATCAAGAAATCAGTTTAACAAGATCTAAGTTGTGCGACAAAGTGCATTATCCTGCTGGAAGCAGCCATCAGAGGATGAGTACACTGTGGTCATAAAGTGTATGTATGTGGTCTACAATAATAGACAGCAAACACTACTTAATTACACCACTCCCAGCAGCATGTACCTTTTAATACAAGGTAAAATGGATCAATAATTTCATGTGGTTTTAGCCAAATTCAGACTCCACCATTTAAATGTTGCAACAGAAATCAGGACTCGTCAGACCTGGCAACATTTTTCCACTCTTTTGTTCTCCAGTTTTGGTGAGGATGTTTGAGTTAAAGCCTCAGTGTCCCATTTTTAGCTGAGAGGAGGAGCAACCAGTACCAGCAACCAGTCTTCTGCTGATGTAGCACATCTACTTCACGTTTCAACGTGCTGTGCATTCAGAGATGCTCTCTTTCATACCTTGCTTGTAACAAGAGCACTTAGAAACAGTCTGGCCATTCCCCTCTAACCTCAGGCATCAACAAAGCATTTTCTCCCAGAGAACTGCTGCTCCCTGGATATTGTTTCTCTTTCCATTCTCTGTAAACCCTAGAGACGGTTAAGGATGGAAAATCCCAGTAGTTCATCAGCTTCTGAAATACTTCGAAATCACTTAAATCACCTTTCTTCCCCATCCCGATGCTTCATTTCAACATCAGCAGGTCAAATTGACCACGTCTACATGCTGAAATGCATTAGGTCGATTAGCTGGCTAGATATTTGTATTAATGAAGAGCTGAACAGGTGTACTGAATGAACAGTGACAGTGAGCACTTTAAGATTTTAAATGTTAGATTTTTACCATAAAACTCTTACATGCACGTAACCTTTGTGTGAGGCTGATGGGAATTACTTCAGTTTTGCTGCTATTTGCTGAAAAAAAAAAAACAACCCCAAACTCTTCCACAGAGCAGAGCAAGACTAATGGCTTCTAGTCATTATCTTCATCCTCTGGGAAACGCAATAATCTCTGTAAATTTATTTTCAGTCTGGAACAAATATGTGGACGCTGCAGACGGACGGACAAAGGTTCCCAAAGTGGCTAAAAGTAAAACCACACACAACAACACACAAATCTCTAACGGTGAGAAAAAACAAAGTTCTCAGAAGAAGGATTGATTTAGATTTTAATGGGTATTATACAAGTCATCCGAAGGAAAAAGGAAACATTGAAACAAGAGGCGAATGAAACCCCAGTTCCAAACCAAAACTACAACATTATCAGCTAACAAAATGGATAGTGCTATTACACTGTACCCAACAAATACTGAGCGAGGGTATCATAATAATAAGACATAAAAGTGTTTTCTTTTCTAAAACATATGAGAGCACCTAAAGTTTAAACCAGGAGAAGGTGTCATTTCTACTCTACCTGATGACGGAGCCGGAGGTGCAAAGAATTAAAATCCATTTTTCAGTTTTTTGGTCTGTAATGTAAAATATGTATACATATATATGTATATATATATATACATACATACATACATACATACATACATATATATTTCAGCAAATAGCAAAGCGCTTTTTAGAAAAAAGAAAAAACAATCAACAGAGAAATGGTAATATTCTGTCCATGGGTCAAACCCACAAAACTACAGAAGTTCACAAAACAAAAAGAGTGGTTTAAAACAAAAAGAGTCCGTCTGTTCTGGTGAATGCCCCGTGATTGCAATGATGCTCAGGGATCAGCAACACAAAAACTGCAGTTTACAAATCCAAATATAGTCTATTTTTGGTTTCAAGTAAGAGCAAAAAATAATATTCATAATCAATCAATTTAAGTCTGGAGCAAGCAAACATACCATACCATACCATACCATACCATACCGATATCTTATTTACATTATAATTGTATTTACATCAGGGGATACTGAGGGAAAGTATTTCAATTTAAAGTCCATGTTTAACTTGTTATTTGAAAAATGTAACAGGGAATACGATGCACAATGCAAGGTTCTTTCTTTAAAAAGTGCAATTCCTTTTTCTTAAAGTAAAAAAATATATCTCCATACTTCTGTATATATGTAGAAACGTTGTTCATATAAACAGCAACTGTTGATTTAAGAGCCCTAAAGCCAGTGACGAAAAAATGAATGTGTCTTGTCGATAGGCAGCAAATTATCGTTAAAATATAAATTATTTTATAATACTCCATAGAAAATCAGAAGTACCGCATTTTAGCATAAACAGAAACTACTGAAAGTATTTTTTCTTCCTCTCTTTTAGGAGTGTTTATAGATTTAACTAGACTAACGTGGGCAAGTTTCATCTACTTATTGTTTATTTAGCACATGGTTCGGTTGCCAAAAACATTACTGGATAACAGCAACAACAAAAAAAATGTAATACTTCCATAAAATATCTAAGAATAAAACAGTGGTGGACCTGAAGGCAGCCCACAGAACCTCCAATACTTCAGGCTTATAAAATACAAAAGGTAGATAAGCTGGTTTACATGCGTACATGTTTATATATGAATGTTTTTCTTTTTTTCCTTTTTTTTCTTTTTGTTGCTTGTGGAATAACAGTGCTGCGCAAGCAGGAATTTCTTAAAAAGGACATCCTCTACACAGTTATAAAAAGCAAGCAGATATTAAAAGTAAATAGTGGTAAACTCGTGTCTCTTGTTTCCAGTGGTCTGCAATGACACCCTTGTGTGTACCAGTATATTGTGGCAACAAGAGTTTCATCAACTGCTCACCAGGCGCAACGTGTTTCTTCCCTTCATATTCAAGTAGTGTTATGTAGCTATATTTGCACATCTTAGAATAGCTTATACTGAAATGAAATCCTTGCACGGCGTCGGGTGTCTGACCGCAGGCGCTGACGTCACCGGAAAGATGTGTTTTTCCATCGCTGAAGAAAGTCTCTCGCAGTTTCACGCTCTATTACATGCTCGGACATCGTGCTGCTTTCCAGTTCATTTGATAAAATTCATAATGTCATAATAATAATGACGTATACTGTATCATATTGTATATGACTGATTTTTTTCCCCCTACCAAAAACACTCTTTGTTTCTTTTTCCCCTTAAACATGCTCCTCTTACTGAATCTTTCTGTCTCGTTTTAAATGTGCAACTTTAGGATCCATTAGTGGGTTGTGCGGTCTGTCTGTGCGCCTCTGTGCTCGTGTCCTTGCATTCTCCAGGAAGGATGCTGCCGGCCTGCAGGGCCAGCTGGGTTTGCAGGTCTTTGACGACGCTTTCCAGGCTCTGTCGAGCTTCTCTCTCCTGCTGCAGCTCCCGCCTCAGCTGCTCGCGATCGGCTTCAGCCTGTTGCAGCTGCACATGAAGCTCTTCGATCTGCGCAACACAGGAAGCAGCAAGATTAAATGAACGGCAGCTAAGGAACGGGATCAATAACCACAGCCGAGCGCACAATATTTTCTAGTGCTCTCGCTGGCTTTGGTCGTCTTAGGGGCATCTTACCTGAGTAGAGTACTTGACCCGGAGGCGTTCGGCTTCGCAGCCTTTATCGCAAACTCGCAGCTGTCTCTCTCTCTCCAGCTCTCTCTTCAGCCGCCCACAAGACTCCTCCGCATCCCTCATCTTCCTCTCCCAGTCCACGCGAAGGCGTTCGATCTCCTTTCGCAGGTTGCGCTTGGCCTCGATGGCCTCGCGAAGACGCCCTTTCTTAGCCACTCTCACAAACTCCAGCTCCTGCAAAAACATTCGAGTCATCAGAGGTGTCAAAATGAAATCCAGTGAAGCTTTAATGTCATTTAGTTTTGGTGAGATTGGTCTCACAGGTTACCTGCTGAAGGCTGCGTTTAGCTTGAAGAGCAGCTGCCAGCTTCTCCTCCTGCTTCACTCTCATCCTGACAATCTCCTGCAGGAGTTTTTCCCGCGCCTCCTTGGTGTCAAGACCAGCATACAGCATCTGTCTCATGGTGTCCATCTCTGGGCAAACAGTCCCTGGCAGCCAGGAAGGCCTCTCCTGAGCCCGAGCCATGCTCTGAGGAGTCAGAGTCTGAGACACACTGGTGCAGGCAGATGGAGGTGAAGCCAGGGAGGAAGACTGCACTGGACCTGAGGACAGAGAGAGGTTTTATATTATTAAGATCGTGATTAAACCCCAACAATATTAGTGTTAGACTCAATATAAAATTGAGATGCTGCAAATAACCACTAGCAGAGAAGACAGGCGTTATAAAAAATAGAAGATCATTGATGTTCACTTGTTCTTTTTGCTTTGCATCTTTTATTATTTGCTATAAATATTTGCATTTTTTGCTACATGAATAAAAAGCTATTATTCCTCTTGTACTTTTTCCCCTTGACACCAGGTGGCGCAGCTGCACAGGAATCACCACCAACAAGCCTGCTCCTTTACTGTGCAATAAAAGTTGGAAGAGTCTGTGCCCTATATACGGTTTTTCTAAAGTTTATTTTTGTGATTACACTTCAAAAAAACAGAAAAGATGGTGGGTGGTACTCACCATCATCACAGTCATCCACATCAATCTCTCCATCTGTGTCCATGTCTTCGGCTCGGTTGGTGTTGCTGGAGTGGGCCGGCTTTGTTGTAGGCTGTGCGTCACCATTATGCAGCTCCTGCACGGAAATGGCAGCTGTCCCCCTGTCAGGAGTGTTGCTGTCCTTGGGATGGACCGCAGGGGCCAGGTGGGCAAATGCCAAATTGTGTGTCTCCTGATTCCTCGAGCACGACCTGCGAGGATAATAAACACAGCCAGAGTTAAAGCATTTAAATGCTAAAAAAAAAAGGCTTGATTAAAGAGATACGTTGTATTTAAAACCAAAACTGTGACATCTTTTGTTTGGAAGGCTCACCTCTCCACCTCATTCTTGGCGGCCGGTTTCACTTTTTCTGCTGGCTTAGGAGACCAGGGGCGGAAAGCAGAGGGCCTCTGTTTTAGTTGGACCTGTTTCAGATCCTGAAGCAACACAACAACACAACAAGCTTGGATAAACTCAGAAAACTGCCACAAGAACATTGAATCAGCCATGACGAGTACATTCAAAGGCCCCTCTCTATTTAAAGAAGCCAGATGAAGAGAGGCCATGCTTTAACGTCTCTCCTTTGAGCTTTAATCTTTCAAGTTACACATAAGTAACGCAGACGTATAGCGTACAAACCTTGTGTGCAGACTTTGACAGTGACTGGAGCCAGTCGGGTTTCCTGTCTTTGTCAGCTGACTGCAATTTGTCGAATTTGGACCTCTTGGCTCGGATGGGGCTGGGAGACTGACAAGGGAGAAAAGGGGAGTAAACGATTAATCATCACGATCCAGGCGGAGATACGGCGCATCATAGACAGTTGAAAAAAACCACACAATTTCTAAAAATGCTACAGTATGACTGTAAATGGCATTATTCATGAGCAACTCGTGGATTTGTCAGCACATGTAGAGATGTTTTACAGTAAAAGAGCAGAAGGTCACAGAATGAGAAAATATTGCAGAGAAGTCTCTGAGAGGCGAGGAGGATAGACGATGCATCTGTGCAAGCGTTCAGCAACAGAGCCTGGCATGTCTGCATGTTTGTGTGTGTGCGTGTGTGTTAGAGCAGGGCTTTGAGCTTAGCAGACACTCAAGCTGGTCTGGCTGGCAGCCAGTAAGGCTACATTGCTCCCTGCCAGGCAGGAGAGGCGCCGTCAGGTGGAGAAGATCGACTCCTCGAACCACAGAAATATTGCAATCCAGAGACAGAGGCAGACAGAGAGGAAGACAAATTAAAGTAATTGCACTCAGATCTGACAGGCGATCGAGTAGAAGTGTTCTAAAACGGCTGCACTTTAACACAGAGCTGCCGAGTCATGTGCTGTTTGAGGGCGAGCTGAAAACCCGAGGAGGGAAGAAGCATCTGCCTTGTTAAGTGCCACAAAACACTGAATCTCACAAGCTTTTTCCCCCCTTTTTCTATGTCGTATGCGTGTGTGTGGCAAGTTGCAGATCCATGTGCTGTGATAGCGAATATCCTCAACCAGGTCTGCACTTGTCAGACAGAGGATATGTTTACCTAGGCAGGCACAGAGGCCAGCACAGACCTGCCGGGTCGTTCTCTTACTCACTACTATGACATCCTGCCTCCAGGAATGGCAAACACTCCCATCTCCTTGTCTGCGCGTGCGATTCGAGACAAATGATTACTCTGTTTACCTTAAAATCCTCAATGAGAAAACACTCCCTTTGGTGTAGTTGTGCAACCTTTAATCGCCAATTGCTGTGATCACCTGGAGATGGATATTAACAATAAACTTCATTTAGTAGGAAGCCCAGCCGGTAATGAATCACGTCTCACAGATTTGCAGCACGAAGCCAGACTCTGCGTGAGCGAGCGTGTGCGCGCGCGCGCGCGTGTGTGTGCTCACACTGCTATGAGTGGGTGTTGGGACATGTGGGGAAGTGGGTGGCTGCGGGTGTAGACACGCATATGTGCATGTGGGAGGGTATGGAGTGAGTGTGTGTGATACAGTGTGGTTAGGGGTGGAGGTGTTAAGTCAGGTCTGGCACTGCATACCTGAACTATAGATACCACGTTTGAATTGGGTTAATTACTGATAGGAAAGCGTTTCACCTATTAGGAAACTGCTTACCGTCACAAGTGAGTAGTTCTCAATTGTTCTAGTAAATCATTTAGGTTGTTTAAGCCTTTGATCTCTGCTTCTATCCCTTTATAATTGCTGTAGATTGAGTGGAACTTTGACCTTTTGAGTGTTAAATAGACTAAATTTTCAATATAAAGATAATTAAATGACGACGTGAGGAAATTATGGCTGGAATCTGTGACTCTGACATTTTCTTGCCTTCCTGGTTTGATTTGTGCCTACATTTGTAAGCTTTATGAGGTGTACATGACATGTTTGTCTGGGCACTCCCCTCGAGTCTGCCTGCCTTACAAATGTCTGTACCCGTCTAACCAGTCACCACGGTACACACACACACACACACACCCATTTACAAGCCCGCTGGTTGGATTTGCTACTGTAAGGTAATTCTTTTAACCTAGACTAACCTCCTGACTGTGTTTAGCAGTGGTGACTCGACCCCTCACCTGCCTGACTCAAGGCTGGTGGTGTTCTAAGAACTGCTGCCCTGGTGTAATAAGACTCTGTAATTACTGCCGTGACTGTTGTTTTCCTGACAAAGGATGTCTGCCTGTCTGGTACTATTTCTACCCTGAGGTTTGCAGCTCCAGGAAGGCTACGAGCACTAGACATAATAGAGCCAGAAAACAGACACTCCCAGACACCACAAGGGACCTACTGGCTAAATATGACACTGACCTCACAGGAGAGCAGCCGCACGGGCTTTACTCATCACCACATCATAGACATAGCATGGTCATGGAGTCAAAACACCCCCCCTTATACATCCTATTGCCTCGCAGGCCCGGATAGGACATCCATCCCCATTTCTCTCACACTGGAAGGAGAGGGAGACTTCCTCTGAGGAGTTTGCTTTGGCTGCGTCCCCTGTGGGAACTGAGAATTGAGTGGGAGGGGGGAGGTGGGCCAGAAGAGGGGGGACCACAGAGGAAGCACTGAGCTGAAGGAATGTATACTTGAAGGCCAAGTACAGCCTCCCCTTTCAGACTCCATTCAAGCATTGCCCTTTTCAACTCACTATTGTATGATATTTCTTTGAGGCGCTGTAATGAGGGAGCGGTTCAAAGCAAACCTGTAGGCTAAACAGGGTCTAATAGCAGAAGGGCAAGAGCAGGCATGTTTTATTTTTTAATTAGTGCTACATAATGGCGCAGCAATACAAGGATAAGCTCCAGGTTTTTTTCCTCTCTTTTTTCCACCCCACAATCTTATCCCAGCGTGGCAAACACACACAACATATCAATATCTGTTCAAAGAGCGCAGCGCTCGACCTGCGTGAATCATGATTTCTCGACATCACGCCAACTGGAGCGTAATTTTGATTGAGCCGTTTCTTTCACTTGAACATGGATGTAATCAACAATATTTGTTCAGTGACTGGTGATATGGGACTGCTGTTCAGCACGAGGGGGAAAAGCCTAATCTTAACATGGTTAACTTGGTCGGTCGACGTCAGCAAGCATCATACTGCAGATGATGGAGATTAAAGTTTAATCCCTTAGTTTCTCCATAGCAGTATACCAGCACTGGAAAAGGACTGCGTCCACAGAGAGGCGGTGAACAGTTTTCACAGGGGCTATTTTCTCGACGCACGCTTCATCTGCCATTAGAGAGAGACGCCAGAGGAGGAAGTGAGAATGGAGGGGGATGTGAGAGGATCAATGAAAGCATGAATGGATGCGTAGCAGGCAGGAAAGTGGGTGGATGAAGAGGGAAGAGGTAGCTGATTGGAGTGTGTGTAAAAATGTATGACCCTAACTCTTGAAGTTTGAAACTATTTCTGGTTGTTGCCATTATTCTAACTTTGTCATTTCTAACGTTAGCAAAAATGCGCACACGACCAATCAGGCAGGGTGAAAAGACACAGGGTTTTAGCGAGATCATCTAAACCGGTGATGTGGTGGTTAAACCAAAATTATAATATGCAAGTGGCAAGGGTCCAAGTGCAAGTGCTCATGCCATTTCTGAAACCTGTTCCTTTGCATGTTTCTCTGTCTATAAAAAAAGATTAGGTGAGAACAGATTGTTTCTGTAGCTTTAGGAATGATGCACGACAAGAAGATTATCATCTCTTTCTCTTATTTATCTGTCAAGGAAATATGTTAGCGTTAGAGCCAGCTTCTAGGTAGCTTAGCTTAGCTTAGCTTAGCATAAAGACTGGGAAGAATAGAAAACTGCTAGCCTGCCTCTATACAACAAAACTAAGATAAACAATTAATATATCTATATCATGTGATTTGGTGAGTGTTTGGGAGCTCGTAAGCATAGTGGCTAGATTTAAAAAAAGAATAAAAATGGCACGAATAATCTAATCTCTGAGCAACAAAACAAATGACTGCAAAATGTCCCAAAAAGCTAACAGCTAATAAGCCTGTTGGATCTGCTGAAAGGGTAAAACTGAAACCCCTAGCATCTGTTGTGCTACTAAAAAAAACTGCAATGAAATTATCAAGAAACAAAACATGAGGCAATACTCATATGGTAAGACCAAAATAGCTGAACTTCCTGCAGGGCCCCAGTCATACAACACCAACGTATGCTGCATGATAGCATGGCATTAAGAAAAGTGCACAGCAACAAGACACAACAGTTTCAGATTACGGCCTCCTTTCCCCTCCTAAACCCCTGAATGTAATCCCCAGATCGACATGTGCTTACTGGGGCGCTGTCTCACTCAAGGGCACACCAACTGGCATGGCTCACATGGGTAATAGCCTTAGTTGGAAGTGAAGGAATACTAGTTTTGGTAATCTGATCCCTATGGTTTGGTGTGGACGGTCACAGGGATGCCTTGAGCGCTCTATTCGGCTCTCGCTGCATAAATTGTACGACAGTCCCTTGATTTATATAAAGCCCTGTGGTCACTGTAACAGCTGGGGAAGTATTATTGGTGTCTGCCCAGAATATCCCTGAAACTTCATCCCATATTCCACACAGATACCGGGGGAGCTCTCATTTCCCCTCTCTAAAGCTTAGCTTAATTTATCAATTTGCTGTGTCTCTGCTTGAGAATATTTTGTTTACGTGGCTGAACTGAGCCATGGCAGCGTAGCCACACAGAGACAGCCACAGGGCCAGGCATAAGGACGGCATTACAGCGGAGCTTATTGGATTGTCCTAATTGTCTTTGGGATTGAGACTTGATGAGGTCTGAGGAAGATGCAGGACAAGCTGGTGTTCCTAAAGGTGGAAAATCTCATCAGATGCACACAGCCTGACACATATAGAGGAGCAAAACAGTGCAATATTATCATTCACTTATTATTCCTGACAACGTCACAATATTTCAAGACCCAGTCTTTAAGTTTTACTTTACTGAAAATAGAACAGGATGTTGTACTGATTACAGTTTGGTGGCAAAATGCTTGACTTTGAAGTTGCAATAAGTGCAAATTTGATTTTATGTGGCCACAAGAGAAAAAAAAAATGAACAAAATAATGATAAAAGTATCTCTGTACTATTTTGCATATTAAGCAATGCTACAATGGGCAAATCCAGACTTGCTGTGTAATGACAATGTTGCTTGTATCCTTACATGCAAATGTCATCTTTTCTTGTTTTGACAGTGCAAATACACATGTTTATTGCTTTTACATTTCTGCACATACGTCACAATGCCATGCCTGTAGAATAATAACATTTTCAGCATTTAGTGGTTCCCTATGGGATCATATGAATAGCCAAGCAGTTAGGGTCCCTGTCATTATCTTTCTACTCTTTTGCAGTCGCTGTCCACTGCTGTCAAATAAAGGGTTAAAATGCAGAAAAGGACTGGTTACTGCAGCTCTGTCAGGGGGTGGTTCTGTCAACCACAGGGTGGAAAGTCTCCCAGAAAATTCAAGCCTCAATTGCACAACCAAAAGCAGTAAAAGGATGGCGCTTTTGCTTCCTTTGATAGGTATCGTGTCCTACTCGGGGAGGGGGTTGATAGAAAAAGTCCTACATCACTTTTAAGAGTTTTAAGAGTCGGGCATGGACAGAGATTTTGATAGTAAAGATTGCACATGTATTCTGTTGGGTTTAATTCGCCTCTTTCAATGCCATCATACATCACATGCAAATGCGGATGAAAAAATATTAAGGCACAATAAACTCTCTAATCTTTTAATGACAAGTTTCATTTTTACTGTCCTCATCGTGAAAAAACTTGTTCCTGAATGAAGCGAACTGCTTGTGTGCGCATGAAAAGATCATCTCGGTGGTGAGAGCAAACACAAAGAAAGATTACTGTACTACTGAATGTGAATTCCTAGTCAGGTCCAAACATGGCAACCATAACAACGGGGACTTGCCCGCCGGCCTTTCTTACAGCGGTGTCGACAGCGGTGCCCAAATCACTCTGCCTCAGAGGATGACCTCACACTAGGAAGCACCCATAAGTTATTTCAACAGATATGGAAACCCGAGACTAAAAGACGTGAAGCAGATAGCGCTGCAGATTATATTTTATTAGCGCGAGCATGTTCGGTATGGTTGTGAGTCAAAGTTATCTTAGGAAATGAAACGTGCTCTGTGACTGGTGTATTTCTAGACACACATAGTGCCAAATTCAGCAGATAGTTGTCTGAGCCCCCCTGCTGTACTCTTGGAATAAGCGAGTTAGAAATCAGACCAGATCTGAAGCAAGACGCGAGGCAGTATCTACAAACCAGCGCGGGCAAAGAAACACCCACTCTCTGCCACGATCTCACTGGGACATACCACACGTATGCACACACACAAAGCCTTTATGCTTCTATTAACATTTAGCACACTTATAATAATGTAAGAGCAGCTGCAGTCCGGACCAGAAGGCCTGAGGGGATGAAGGTTAACGAGAAAGACAGAGGGAGGGAGAAGGAGCAATGACTCACTCTATGTAAACGGAAAATTATTTGATAACCAGAATGCGTCAAATCAACATCAAATATTTCACACAACTTTTGAGAGCATCACACATAGAAATAAAAAGGGGTCTATGGGCAATACTCACCACATATGGGTGGACTTGAATGGTACTTAAAGCTTAAAGCAAATACTTTGTCATTTTTAAAAAAAAAGATCTGCAACCAGGCAGTTTTATAAGCATCACCCCAGATTTAGATTGTCTAAGTGCTCTGGAATTGAAGGGAAAGCTGTGAGAAAGCTTTTGTCCGGCCAACCAAAATGGTTACCAGACAGCCATGTGCTCCAAAGTACTTCCAACACCTAAAAGGAGAAATTCTAGCCCTTTCACTGTTATTCTAACGCCACAAACGAATCAATATATTTCATAATTACGTCATTTAATGCACCAGTGTTGCAGAGAATTTCACTGCGTTAGCGTCGCCGTATCCCGAGTATCAGACGTGTGTGCGTGCCTTCACAGAACCTGATCTCTGTCGTACGGCAGTGCCAGCACCGGCATTGCCATGCAAGCTTAATCCCTTGGCATTACACTGACCCTCATCTGATTCTCCAGCAGTGGTGCACTTGTGTGTTTTTAAGTGATCTATAACCTCGATTTTACGTCACAGTTTGAAGCACGACTGCGATTCATTTAAGATGCTTAGTGATATTCTCAAAGATAAAAGACTTCTGCAAATATTGCCAACATTTACACCTCTTACTTACCGACGACATGTTCAACCTGGCGTTAGCTGAGCAGCCCTGATGTTGAACATCAGCGCCGGCAGATTTGTTGTCTTAAAAGAATAAGGAGGTGATTTCTAACCACAAAAGCTGGAATTGTTGAAAATAATCTGAAATATCTCATAAAAAAACTGCAAAAAAATAAAAATTTAGAATTAAAAAACAGCTTATTTAATAACGGCAAGGAATGGTGTAGACATTAATTTGGTGATAGAGCAACTAAAAAAAAAAAAAAATCTGTAGGTGTATCAGTAGGCTTCATTTATGGAGGCTTTCCAGCAATAAAAAAAATTGCTCGGAGCAGCAGAGGTCAGAATATCATATCTTTTACTCCATAAAAGAGGTACATCGCATGCAGTTCAGCTGTATATTATGGCCTCTCTGTTGGGTTCTTTCAAAACAGGCCGTGAGCATCTTTCAGTCATCAGGGTCTCAATGTGCTCATTTTCTTGTCAAAAACAAGAAAGACAAAATGGTTTATGCTGGCTGGAAAGTACCTACCATGCTGGATAAACTGACCCTTATATGTTTACAGTTGTTAAATTGTCTCTTTATGAAAATACGTTCAGACTGAATGAAGAAAATAGTTGTTTACACTATGTGGGAATAAAAAAAACGGGGGGGGGGGGCAGTGGAAAATCTGTTGATTTGTGACTGTTGAGCGATGAAAGACACGAGTGAAAATCTCTGATAAAAACTGACTCTGTTACTTCCAAAACACTCCGATGTGTTAACAAACATCATCTAATCAGAGGACTGATGTATTCCAACTGTAAATGCCGATAAGCACATCCCAGCCTGTACCCAGGGATGTGTGCACAGCTCTCTCGCTGTTAGCGAAGCTCTACAGTAAAGACTGTGAGTCCAGTGTCTGACTGGCTGAGTTTTAATCCTGCAGATTAATACTAATGCCACGGCAAAGAAGGCAGATTGACGATTAACATGTCACCGGATAACCTCTCTGCAACCCAAACACAAACGGCTCCAAATACACAGACCATTATATCACTCCCAGTACCTGGTACTGGAAGACTCCACTGCACCTCCCTCACAGGCCAGAGACTGTGAGGAAGAGCCAGGCCTCCAAATTGAAGGACCGCTGCTTACATATGGATGTAAATGGAAAAAATGAAAATTACGTCTGAATTTAACATACACAGATGTCAAATGGGATTTATAGTCACCATTTCTACGTTTTATTAAACTACAACAGGGCTGTAAATATCAATTATGAAAAAAAACATACATAGTAAATCTTGAGGTCCTCATACAGGTTTTAAATGGCAATGGGTTGCCAGGTTTGCAGCGGTTCATTCTTGTCAGTATATTTTATTATCTTCCAGTCCGATTTTGAAAGGAGATAACATCTGTAAAGATCTGACTTGGTGCCATGTGCTTGTACTTTCATCCAGATTAGTCTCATGTTGTGCAACATCCAATTTCAAATCCAGGCACGTGGTTTCCATACCGATTCAGGCTGCTTCGCCTCACTTGCTACTTATTATGCGAGATATTTCAATTATTTATTCTTCAGTTTATTCTGTTTCAGCATCCAGCGAGCATCCTCTCCTCTGCTATTCTGGCCTAAGGGCACACATCGTTTCTCTTACTACCATCAGTGCCCTTTCCCACTACAGCCATACCCGTTAATCAATCAGCTATTCTCATTAAACTTTGGTATCTTCCCACCGTTTTCATTACTGACTTGGGTTGCCAGTTATTTATTTCACACAATAATATCACAACTTCCTTGGATGTTCTCTTGCAGTTCTTCATAAACCAACATTGGATTGCCATCCCTACCTTCTATAATGCAACTTTTAGCCAGAATTGTGCATTTCCATTTTTCCCAGCAGTCTCGATATCATTAATATATTTAATGAAATCGAATCACTTGTATTGCACTTTGTTCCCATTGACCGTCTTACCTGGTCAAAACATAACACCTTTCCTTACTGAAATGCCCAACTGCCCAGGAAACTTACCTTAGCTTAAGAAGATATTTAATTAATTATTAAGAGTTCAATTGAATCTTTAGGAAGACTTTCGAGGGTCTCCCGAGCTTGGTGGTTATCACAGATCTGACTCAAACCCTGGGTTAAAATTGCAGCGGTCATACATTCATCTTCATTCAGCCCGTTCACCAGGCTCTTCGCTGTGGAAATCACTGAATATCTGAGAAAGACTAACTTATGGCACAGTTACCCGCAGCTAATTTAAAGTGCAAGCTGATCATAAAAACCCAGTGTAACCAATGAGCCACTGAGGGGCTGGTCATTTTTCAAAATTTTAAAGCAGCTCGCTGGTCAGCTGAGGAGCGGCTTGCGGCGCCGTGCCTTCACGGTAACACGAGCCACATGACCACATGAGCACATGCCCCCCTGATCAGGCAGCAGAGAGGAGGGCAGGTGGCAGGTTTATTTGGAAAGATGAAAATGGGATGAATACCAGAGGTTAAGAGGTGTGAGGGGACGGAAGGGGGTGGGGTGGGGGGCAGAAGGGATTTGGGGGAGGAGGCCATAAAAGTTGTGAGAGGGCGAGGTGAAGTTAGGGTCACTGCTCACCCAGGGTCCCATGAGATGTAATTTCACCAACACAGTATACATCCTGAGAAAATGCTCAGAAGCTAATTGGTTGAACCGAAGTAATAAATCCTGCTGAAATTTATAGATGCCATTCTTGGTCATTTAGCTGAAATGCAGCCTTCCTGGTCACCAGCTTAGAAGAGCTAATCTTTGTTCCACCAATGGCGTTTCTATTTAAACAATGAAACACTATTAAAAAGACACCTGATGGGAATTTTAAAGGCATTCTTTTTAATTATCTTTGAACTTGAAATTTAGCCTCCAAGCCTGTAACATTGTATCATTTGTGACTGCAGCGCTGCATAGTAGACATTTTCCCAGATGCAAAAGAAACGCAACCAGAAAGCTGCACGATTTGAAATGTGCTAATGGGCCCATTTAAATAGACGGGAAATGGTGAGGGAAAAAAATAATAATAAAAGAACTCACATTAACGAGCAATAAGGAGCACTGACGTAACTGAAGAGAACGACTCCAGATGGGAAAAAACCCCCCAAAAAACAAGAAAGCCGCTAAGTTTTCTACTTGTTCAACTAATTAACTGTCAACCTATTTTCAAAACAATATTACGAGTTACGGCGTTTGAAAATGTTCTCCTCTCGCTGGCAGACTAACAATCTGGCTCAAATGTACGACGACCTCACAGTGAGTGTGTGTATACAGTAATATTTGACAGAGATCAAATAGCATTTCACTTGTTTCCACTTGTTAGAGGAATTGTCTGTAAGGGAAATAGGGGATAAAACACCCACAACATCCGTTCCTAAGATCACACATTCCATCCTTAAACACTGGTTTTGTGTCCCTCCTCCATTCATAGGAAAACATATCTGCTTACAGAAGTAATTAGGTGAGAGGGCTCGAGCCGAGCCGCTTCTATAAAATGAATATGAGCGCTCTAAAATGGAGGACTGAAGGGGCTGGGTGGTGGACCGCAGCACCTCATGAATTCTGCGATTTGCCGTCTGTTTCTTCACTCTAAAAAATTCTTGGAAATGTCTTTTCCTGGATGATTTTATTGCACAAGAGCCTGTGTTTTTCTCCATGGCAACCACATAACAGTAGAGCCCATAAGCTCTGACTCAACAAACAGAACTCCACAAAATACCCATTTCAGCGCCAGGGTTTTCCCCCCCTCGCCCAGCTTTCCTGCAAAACCCTGCCTGGGACAGCTTTAAAGCAGAGGCCAAATGATCGCACTGACCATGAATGAAGGCACATGCTGGGATTAATCAGGGCGAACATGTGACATAAGCTGCAGAAGATATGTGCGGGGAAGTAGTCTCGAGGGCTCCCGACGAGCCTCAGGTGCTGCATGGGTTCAGGCTTTTTGTGGACCGGAGCCATGACAAGTGGGAAAGGCAGCAGCTGGGTTAACCTGCAGGAGCTCTGCTTTAAAGCAGCAGCAGGTTCGGAACAAATGCACCAAACAGAGCATTACGTAAAAGTCTGTCTCTCTCTCTCTTGGTGGGCTGAGTTGGAAGGACGCAGGCGCTCTGTGGCCCTAATGTAGCCGCTAAAGGGGAGGCAAGCAAGGGATTAGTGTTGCAGGCAGACACAGGCCTCAGCGGAGGGCATGATGTATGTAAGTATGTAATCTGCATGGCCTTTCCTCAGACAGCAAATCTCTGAGTCGCGACGTACTGCAGCACTGCAAACAGTCCTGCGAAAACGACGCTGTGAAAGCAGTCGGTCCCTTTCTCAAGCTTTATGCAACCACATCGTTTTCCAGAGAATTATGCCTCGTCTACTCTAAAGACAAAGTTACTCGAAGGAGACGATGTCCTCCCACCATCTGTCCTTGAATCATACTCATCATTTAGCACGCCAGACGAGGATTTAGTCGCCCTGCTTTCTCATTGGTGAGCCGTCAACCTTCATGTCTTGACTGGTTAAGGCCATTCCTAAGAAAACAGGACATGTCTGCTAAACTGTAACTCAAGACAACCGTGAGCTAGGCCACAGTTTCAGCTGCTGTCAGGCAGCTGCGAGGCTACGCGCATGTGTGGTTTCTCTCAAGTCTTGCGAGTCTTTCAGAGGTTTCACCCTTGCAAAAACTCCAAATCAAACAAAATTATCCTTTATTTGTTGCATATAAGGTCATTGCAAAGGGGCATGGGAGGCTGCCAACTTTTCTGTTTGGTTCTCCCATACTCGCCGTTTACCTTGTAGTGAACACAGAGGAGTATGCCACAGGGAGGGGAGGCCCTACACAGGAACTCAATAATAACTTTCAGCAGTCTAGCCAGGAGGCTGGAAGCCCAGACTGCGGCTGTTCCCTCCTGTCCTCATACCTCCCTCCATATAGCCCCACGCTCCTCCCTTTACCCCCCTCCTCCTGCTGGCCTGTGTCTGCTCCACAGGACTGATGCATTCTGCAGACAGGCCAGCGCTCTTAAAGAGACACAGGCCACATTTTTATCCCCTGAATCACTGCAGTGGACGGAACCACTAAAGAAAGAGCAGAGTCCCTCATTTCCAGCCTCTCAATCAAGAGCCGGTGCTTTATTTCACTCCTTTTCCTAATGCTCGAGACGCTCGCGTGACGCAAAATGCGAGCCGATAAATAGGCCAAAGTATGCTGAGAGGCTCTCCGCGAATCTGTGGCTGGATTCTTTGACTGCGCCTGCCTTTGAAGGTGCCTTTGATGCTTTCTTTAAAGTTTGGCAAGTGCAATCAATGATGTTGGCATCGAGACTATATTTAAGATCATTGTCATGATAATTCTTGGAGACACTTCAATAAATCTAATAATGAGGACTTTGGAATGACAGTAACACCACGGAGGGTGGAGCTTTATAAATTGCAGCTATTATTATTGTTATTATCATTATGACTACTACTGTGGTGTCTGCCTCAAAGGGCACAGAGGCGACTCCAACAAGCCACGGATTCATCAGCAGTTTGACTTTTTGTCTGGATAACTGATTAATCAAATCGATGTTATTAAGTGTCCATGTGTGCTTGAAAAAAATAACCTGAATTTATATTTGGATTAATAGTTGGCAACGCATCTTCTATCGACCCACTAATTGATTAATCTCGTGGTGAGTGCAGCCCTTAAAAGCAGCTTTAGTTCAGCGTCTACTTCTGCGTTTAGTCGGGAATAAGTGAGAAAGCAATATTTTAACTTAACAGTGTCACAGTCTTCTTTTTTTTCAAAATCTTAATAAAATTAAAATCCCACTTTTTACTTTCTTTTCCCCCTATTTTATGAATTGAACAGAGCATAAACACTGTGTGAGCAGAGCCTTGTTGAGCGTTATACCACGGCAAGGAAACGATTAAAAATTTAATAGAGCTGAGTGACACAGAAACCTACAAGGGCGTTCCTGCCAAACACGCTCTCATTCTTTCGCCGTCAGCACTTTTCTTGTCTTCGTATACAGACTGCATGAAGCAGCAGAGGGTCTAAAACCCCAGCGGCAGACTGGTGAGAGAAAGAGGTCAGTATAAATAATTTATATTATAAGCAAATTGACTTTTACTCTGTCTTTTAATTAGAGCGTTCATATTACGCAAACGTGTGTGCACGTTGTGACATGGAAGGGTTGCACAAGGTTAGCATAAGTAATAACAGAGTGGCATATCCCTCCATTAGCTAAATATCCTAAAGGGGCTAAAGGGTTAACACATCTCAGCTGCAGCATAACAACAAATGAAGTCTCTATGGGAGGTATCAGTGCCAGAGTCAGCAAAGCTGCACAGTCCTCTGCAATGATAACCCCGTTCTGGAAAACCTATAAGGCTGGGAATCCAGCTTCAGATGGACCAGACAGCTCCAGCTCAGGCTCTTAAAAACTGGGAAAGAAATCACAACTGAGAGTCTCTGGAGTGTCTTCATCCCTGAAGTCTCCATGAGAATCCTGCTCTCCTTGAACTTGACTATTTTCAAGACTTAACAAAGTTGTCATTGCCACTTAAGGTAAAATGAAGACAAAACCTGACTGTGAAGCAGTTTCTGGACAAAAGGAGAGAGAGGGAGAGAGAGAGAGAGAGAGACCCTGGATCTGCAGTTGTCCAAAACAACTTACTGTTCGTTACTCTGTGGCGAGCAGGGTGCTTTGAGAGGGTGACGCATACCCAAACAACACCATGTCATTGAATCACCCGTGTTTACGCAGCCACATAATCCTGCACCATCTGTAGGACTTCGGTCTCGTCCTCTGTGTAGCATAACAAGCTAACAGACCGGCTGACTATAGTCTCCTGAAACACTTTTAAAAATACAGCGGGCCCATAAAACAAAACGCAGATGTCTCGCCCAGAATACATCTCTATTCACAGCAGCAATAGCAACTTCATGGTGACGTCCTCTCCTTTGCCCTCGAACTCCTCACCTCCTCCACCTTACCAGGCAGATGCGAGATGAGAAAGAGGCAATGAACTTCTGACCTGTCATTCAGACTGCAGGGGAAGCTTTGCAGCTCGAGGGCAACCAGAGTCCACCATCCACTCATGTCTCTCCTCCCCTGAATGTCTCAACCCACCATCCCATAAAGCCCCACTAAAAACCTTCTGCTCCCCCCTTTTATGGCTGCCAGATGGTGGGGAGGCCTCCTTGCCTCTGGACTTGCCTCTCTAGTCTAGTAAAACCAGTTGACCTCGGTAACATAACAACTGCTATTTATGAAAAGACTTGGAAGACAACACACAAACATCCTGCCACCGACGCAATCCAATGCCATCTCATCTCCCAAAGAGCCCTTTTACAAGCTGAGATATGTATGGAACTGTACCCTTCCACCAGGGGAGGTGGTAAAGTCCAGATGGAGAGACTACACCCAGGTACTTTTTTTTTTCTTTTTCCCCCTGTGAAGGACTTTTATTTGCGTGTCTTGGGTGTGAGCGCAGGACTTTGGCAGCGTCTAAAATTCTCCCTGAGAAACGTGGAAGCAAAACAAACAGAGCCGTCTGCATTCAGGTCGGAGCTGAACCGCAGAACCACAGTCTGGCCTGCGGTTCACAACATTCTGTTCCAGCACTGACTTCACCTAAAACAAACACTCTCAACACCCGTCCACCTCAGCCAGAGGCAGAGAGGAATCTGAGGAAAAGTTTAGATTCGAACTCCATTAACAAATGCTCCCCCCCACCCTCTCTCACACACGGATACTTCTCGGAACGATGTTTTCACCGAGCGCTGGGCAAACGCAGATCTTTTCACGCACTTGTCACTCGTGTAGGACTTGTGTCCTTTGAGCACTCGGAGTGAATCCAGCGCTTGAGAGCTAACCGAGTGGGGTGGGAAAGAGGGTTAAAAGGCCGCAGATCACTTTGCTATAAAAGAGCAGTCAAATTAAAAGCATCCTATTATTGCAAATAATTTAAGGTGATTATCTGTCCTTCCAATAACGGCTTTCTAACCCCTTTGCATGGCTTGGATGCCCGCCCCCCTTTTTATTAATTCTTCTTCCTTTATTTGTTCTACCAGTTGGAACCTACCATTTATGTCCTGCAATTCAACCTGACCTGCAGGCAACCCCTGCCATGGCTGGCAAAACCATTAGGCTAGCTGTGTCTGTGGGTTATTAGTGTGATAAAAGTTTACTGTCGCTCCAGCCACTCTGCACGGCTGCCATTTAATGCCTCTGAGCAGCAGGTCTATGGGACCTTTCACACAGCAGAATGGCCCTGAGGGCATTTGTTCAGTGGGCCAACTCACAAAACACACCTAAGAGTGAACTATTTTAATCGAACAAGACACAGACGGGCAACGAGGGCAAAGAAACGAGCCTCTTATCCAACCAGCCTACATCCAAGTCGGGGCGATAAATCAAACTAGAGCATCCCTTGTGCGATGGCTTTGTGAAAATATGTAGACGAGAGGGCTTAGGGGGGTGGTGGTTGTCTGCGCTATGTTTTCTCCTGTGCGGCAGAAGTTGTGGGCAGCCCAGCTAACTGCAGCCTCAGCACTTCTTTCCATATTCTCCAGTTTCAGGCCAAGAGAGAGAACAAAGGCAAAGAGCTAAGCTGCTGCAGAGGTAATGAGGACAGAGGCATGCAGCACAGGAGTGTGTGCCCTCAATAATGAGTGCTGCTGCAGTCTGTGATGGAGTCCTGTTGGACAGCAGAAATAAAAATCCATGCAGCTGCTCTGAGCAGCCACTCCGCCTGCCCGTAGTCTGCTCACAGACAGCAGTAACTGACTGACTGTAGCCCACCCCTTTTTACACTGCAGCTCTGTCTACCACAAAATGGAAACCACAGTGTGACTGGAATTTGCTTGGAGGCACATTGAGATCCATGTAGCGAGGCAGTAAAACTACATTAAAACTGTTAATTCCACTGAGATTCCTTAGCGGCACATTATCTGGGCATATTACTGTAAAATGTTTTTAACAGTTAAAATCAGCAGGTTAAAAAAAAAAGAAAAAAAAAAAGACTGGTCCGTGGTTTGAAACAAACATTTCTGCCCAACTTAAAAACAAATCTGTGGCGAGATGAGTCCGACGCTAATGATGCACTGTGGAGAAATCAAGCAAAACGTGTCAGAAGGCAGAGCTGAGTTTTCGCAAATGACACAAGCTCATCTCGAAGAATAACAAACACCGCGGGCTGTGCTGTGAAAAATGTTAAAGAAGAATGGAGCGGCAGCAGGCTAGAGGGAATCCACATTAGTGCTAGAGGAGAATCCCAATTAAACTCGAGGATGCACCCTTTATCCGGCATGTGCCAAAGTCTGTACCCGGCTCACCAGTTGGATTCAATAATGCGGTTAAAAAGAAAAAAGAAAAAGAAAAAAAGCCTATACGAAGGGAAGAATTTCACAGCAAAAATAAAACTCGGAACAGAGGAAGAGAAACTCCAAAAGGAGTCTTCCGGAGTTGGTACTCATTATGCACTTATCATTGTGTAGGTCTAAACAATGCTTGGTAAGTTTTTTTTATTGCACTTTCAAAGCGTCATGAGTTACTTGTTCAGCTCTGTTCTTGCAGACGAAGCTCCACCTCACTGCAGCATTTCTGGAAAACATGTGCACATCCTATGTGTGTGTGTGTGTGTGTTTTTAAAGTTACTAATTACAGCGGTTATTTGTGTTTATTGATTATTTTAACAGGTTTGTGTATTCTAATATTATTTACCCCCAAATGGTTTTAATTTGAAAGTAGGAGGCATTCCACAGAGAGGCCGTTTTTGGCAGTTCTTGGCTGTAAAGCTGTGTCAGTGCTGGTCCATGCCAGCCCCACCCCATTAAGGCCGAATCCTGCACATCATGTGTTTCCACTTTACTGATAGGGTGGAAATGACCTCAACGCAGTAAAAGATGACAGGGGTGCTAGTGCTGTTCACCAGATGTGAGCAGAAAAAGAGAGAGAAAAAGGAGGGGAAGGAGGAGGAGGAGGAAGGGGAGAGAAAACCATTCGCCTGAAGAATTTACTGCAAACCCCTGAAGAGCCCTGTGATTGAGGGTTCAAGTCAAGCTCCAGAGGTTCCTGGTGTATCTCAGAGGCACTCAGGGAGCACATACCCTCCAAGCTTAGCCAGATACAGAACTGCACGCACATACACACAGAGAAACATACACGTGCGTATCCAAAAAACCAAACTGTCATTCCACTGCACCTGCTTGCAACACAAAAGCCACTTCCTCCCACTGTGTCCGGCCAAGGCCCTTTATCCCATTTAGAGCAGCCTGCACCACAACACAGGCAGAGAAATTAGGGAGTTGCATTGATGACAGGGCGGCTAATCTCTTTGGAGGGACTCATTATATCGGCAGCCTGTACAGTTCAGCAGCTGAAAGGAGTGAATTAAATATGGACATTCAGAGATGGGCGTCTTTGTGAAGATGAGTGCTCCAACAATGCCCTGCTACCCCTGGAATAATTCATACATTCCATATGGGACAGATGCCTCGACCAGACTGTCATCGCTGCTTTCAGCCGACTGGTACAAGGTCACAAGTGAACCGATTTTCTTCCAAATAGATTTGTTTCAATGTCGTATTTTTAGTTCAAAACTGTCTTCCTATGGTTTTTTCTCACTCTTGTCTCAAGCAAAGAGTCTCATCAGCTCACGAGAGGTGGCATGACCTTGCACTTAAACACATACTCCTGTGCTGCAGATTAAGGCTGTTGACGGCAAAAGGAGAGGTGATTAGTTTTGATGGTAATCTTTAAAGCAGCTTGATGTTTTTTAACATGATGTATGCACTAGTGCTTCCCTTGACATCAGCTATACACAGCTTAAGACACTGGGCTTATAATAGTCCCCTCATTATAGGATAAAGGGTGGGCCTGCTCTATTTCAGTCTATGGCTGCCTGTGTCTGAGCTCGTCGACTGGCTGGAAATAAAGCCAGACGCTTGTCAATGCTACGAGCACAAGGGAGGCAGTCTGCCCTGCCTAGACAGCCGGCACGGCAAGTGCAGCGCAGGGACAATCTTGAAACTATTAGACACCTGCAAAAAGGTGGGGGGTGTGGGGAGGTAACCTCAGCGTGTGAGCAACCGTGGCCTATCTTTACGCCTGTCTTTTTAAATATAGACACTGGTGTGCTGAAAATAAAGAAAGAACAGACAGCGAGAACCTAGCGGGGCAGGTGGCCAGCTCTTGAGATGGATGCATTTGCAAAGTTACAGTACATTCTGCTTTTGAACGAGGTAATAAACAAGACCGGCAAGGTCAAAGAGGGAAAAGGTCCACCTGACCAAATGATACTGTGGCAAAGAGTGGCCATGACGGGGCCTGGGGTGAGTTTAATACTGAATAAATAACGTTTCTCTACCCTCCCTCACTGCAATAGAGTCTGCTAGGACAGCTGTGCTGAATTCATTTGATACGGGTGCCTGCTGACAATGCTGCATTGCTTCGTCTCTGCAAGACAACATGTTGAGCTGGCCTGAAGAGCTTACGGGGGCTTGCACAAAATGATTGAGCTTCTATGACCCAAAAGCTGTAACCAACTAAAAAAATGAAAGTAAGCGAAATAAAACTCCTAAGAGCCGCATGGTACATGCATCTACTCAGGAAGAAGACATGGTACTCTTTTACCAGCAGATACACAACATGATAGAGATCTTTCATAGCACACAGCCCATCAGGAGAGAGACAAAAATGTAGAGCCCACTCATTTGTTCATTTAGCAGGCTCTTGAAAGCCTAGAGGATGGTTATGAGGTCATCCTGACAAAGTAGCACTCACTCCCTATCTATCTATCTATCTATCCATCCATCCATCCATCTATCCATCTCCATCCGAATGAGACAAGCAGCTTTTGTACCAAAGGAACAGCACAGTGATACATGTGTGGCATACTGTATGTAGGCCAGTCTGAATACAGACCGATACAGCATGTGCTCACTACAGTGGAGGTGGAGATCTAAGTATAATGCAGTGTGAGGGGGAGTGCAGTAGGAGAACTCAGTGTAGGAGAGCCTGTGTCTGTGTCTTTGTGAGTACGTGCATGTGAATGCATGTGTGTGTGCGTGTGTATCCTACAGGGTTGAGGAGGTGTCAAACTGAGGAGGTGAGTGATGGTGGCGAGGCAGAGGAGAGAGAAAGAGGTGGTGTCCGTCGAGGAGGTCTCAGTGATGGAGGGGGGGAGGTTTACTCAGTGCTGACCTGTGGGAGAAGTGCGTGTGATGCGGAGTGGAGGAGGAGGAGATGGAGGAAGGAAAGCATGAGGGCAGAAGGAGGAGGAGGAGAGAGTTGTCGAGTCACAGTGTGGAGGTCACAATGAAAGAGGATGGGCAGTGAATGGAGACGCGTTAGGTCTCTGGACTGTAAGAGGTGTGTGTGTGTGTGCGCGCGCGCGTGCGTTTGCGTGAGTGTGTGTTTTGGCGTGCTACTTTTGAGCCCACCAGCCAGAGAGCATGAAGTTCTTATTTAGCACAGGAAGAGCAGCTCTGCTTAGCAACCACAGGCGCCCTCCAATCACAAGCATACGGCGCAGACTCTGACTGAGGACGAGTCCTTCCTGGCAGTGTGTGGAGTCTGACAGAGGCCTCTAAATGTTGTTCTCCACACCTGCCCACATGCAGAAACATATACAAAACAGATCCAGAGTCTTTTTTTCCCTCCCGCCAGAACTGAACATGGAGCTTTTATGTCACAAAAAAAGGACAAAAGTGCATTCGCGCCTGTCTGAGTCGCCTCGGCTACACAGTCTTCTGAACTTTGCAGAGAACTCAAAGTTAATCTAAACCATCCTAATCCAAAAATAAATTATGCATATCCCAAAGAGCAAGGTAGTCGTGCAAATCCCTAAAACATTTATTCTTCTTTTTGCCGCAGCCACGGCACTGTGCATCACCTCAGCACTGCCCCAGTTATGACTGAACCAACAGCAGCCCCCCGATTGTGATCTGCTAGCCACCAAAACAGGAGGCACAAACAAGATTTGGACCAAATGCTGTCTGAACACTGAGCAGTCTGTTTGGTTTAGCTGCGTGAGCTAATCCTCCTGATAGCTTTGAAGGTGTTTGGTGGGCGGACTGTAGGCGAGAGCAGCATGCCGATTTGTCATATGGCACCAGCAGGGCCTACTTCTGCTCTGGCTGGAGCTCCATTAGCACATCTCCAATGTGGTCTAACAGTTCTGTAGCTTAGATCTGCAAGTCATTATAGAGAGACGAGAGAACATTTAAAGGGATAAATATTTTCGTGCCTTTTTTTGTCTTTTGACCTCTAATGTCTCACCAGGCGAGCACTTAATTTTATATGTGCAGTTACGCTGTTGGTTGCTCTATGTAATGTGCTCTCTGCAGTATATCTAATTCATGCTCTAATTACGAAATTCCACTGGGACAGGCTATAAATTGAGAGGATACTTTGAGTGGGGAGAAGAAGAAGAAGAAAGTCCACAGCGGAGCCTTTGCACGTTCTGCAAATGCCATCCAGAGAAAACGATGATTTTGATGTGCACTATGGTCTCGGCATTCCAGTAGTTATGTAGGATTATAAGAGCCTAAACCCCCTTGACTGCAGCAGCTTACTAGCTCAGCCAGCAGCAGATGCAGACTCCAGGATTTCCTGTCTCTGCACCAGATGGGCCTGACTCTTAATCACAGAGCTGGAAATCAGGAGGTGATCGAGGAGGAATTGATGATGATTGTGGAATAACACTAACTCAATACAGGCATCTGTTCTGCCACTAACGGACCAACTGACTGACTGACTGGCTTGTTGACTGCAGTCACAGCCAGTGCTCATCTCCTCCCTCATCTCATCATCACTGATCAACACTAATCATCTTCCTCCCTCACTCCATGAGTTATACAAGAAGTCTTTCACACATTAGCACTGTGCAGTGTCATCGAGGTTCAGAGCAGAAACGAGCTAAACCCCGTCCACACGAAATGATCAGAAAAAGAAACGGGCACTCTTATGAGTCTGAAATCCCAGAAATTATTTCTTGTTTAGTTTTAGGGCTTTTGAATAATTGAATTACCTCGATAAGTTGCATGAATGAATTTTATTTATCCATTTTCTACTCCAATTCTTGCAATTGCACTTTGTAAGAATCCATTATGCGCCTAAACACAACAGCGAATGCAAGAAACAAAATACTGTAAATGAAGTTCTTTATGTAAGTATTTACAGTATACCAGGATACACTTCCAAGGAAATACTGCTGTTTTTTTTTATTAACCCACCAGATTTTCTTGACCTCATTCAAAATAGCTTTTGCATACTAAAAAACCAGCTGAGTAATATGATGCACTGCTAAAAATTTACCACATGATGCATAGTAATATAATATGGACTGAGGTTAATACTCCTTGTATTATACCTTTAACCAAGGCGCTGGCTTTGTGCTTGTCCCACAGCTCCTAATACTTTAATTTAAATGCAAAGAATGAATTTGCTTTTACTTGCGGACACTTGAAGTAGTTTGAACACAATGATGTTAAAACCACTGCTGGCATTAATAACTTCGATTAAAAGTATTTGACTTCTGACATATTTTATGCCATTTTATTTATTTATTGCTTCTTTTGTTCGTTTGTTTGTTTGTTTGTGGTTATTTTCACAGGAGAAATCAGTCAAAAGTGTTACGTTATGTTTTTTTTTTTAGCTTTTCAACACACTGACTGCTGAAAATACAAAAAGATAACCTTTTTAACTAGAATAATCATTTTAATTGTTGTATATATTTGTATAGACAGAGAAAATTATGTCAGATATTTGTAGTCATATAAAATAATCTATTAATTGCTTCCAATTTAATTTTCTTAAAATAACCCATAAGGCCAAATTCAAAAGACCATAAAATCATTACATGATTATATCAAAAAAGCAATATGATTGTACTGAAAGTCTATTAATGATAACACTGAATTATTGCCCAGTCCTATCTCTATCAGACATGCAGACACCACCAAAGGCTCCACTCTGTCTTTGAGCACATAACTAGGAAACCGGTGACACAGCAAACTCACAAGCGTGGATTTCCCACCCTCGGAAAGGCTGGAGGTTACGGACCTATCCACACAGTGGCTAAAGAAACAGCACGGTAACAAAGAGAAACTGCTGCACTTCACAGCCTCTGAAAGCCTGGCTCTCAAACAAAGGAGGCGGCAGGTCTTTAGCGCACATTACCCATGACAGAACCCCAGCTGACACTCTTTAAACATGGGGTCATCGCCGCTAGAATGGAGGCCACAACCCCTGGGAGCGCCTGACACCCCTTTTGCCTTGACACACCGTCCCCGCTTTGGCCAAAACACTCTGGCCAGCACAGGAGTGTTGTCTACTGCAGAGGGAGGAGGGGGGGTGGAGCGGGTTTACGTGGGTGTCAGGACTCAGGCGACTGCACTCAAAAGAATGATGTGTTCAACTGAAACTGCAGTTTTTGATGCGCCGGGAGATTGAGAAATATGCTACCAAACCTGAATTAAATGCGATTTGCTCAGTGTTTACAGCATGACGGTAATACGGGTGCGTTGGGTCTTTAATGAGTGGGTCAGACAGGCCCACCAAGGACCAAAGAGTTATACCACATCAGGATCCAGGGCTTTACAGAGGTCAGCAGACAGATGGGAATGGAAATGAGCTGGCCGTGAGCTCATTTTAATCTGGCTCGCACAGCTGATCCAGTCATTACACTCGCCTGTTTACATGCAAACACACTTTTATACCCGCTTTACATAAAGACACCTACACACAAGTGCAGATAAAGGCACGGTTACCGGGTGATGAAGGCAGTCGAGAGATTTTTTTTTTCATTTATTCATTCACTTCTAAAAACAGCTCATGATCAAAACATGCAACCCTTCAGCCTTGGGCACACACTTTGGTTTACTCCAGGTTTGAGACTAATTGCATTGAGCGAGGAGAACAATGGGTTGAGAAATGGAATAAATTGGCCTCACTTGGGTGGTTTTAATATCCATTCCATTAAGGAGGGTCGACACAGTTCTCCAGAGTCTACTTTTACTCTCCACTCATTCAAATGATTGATTGCATTGGGCGTACTGCTTAGAGCTTGTTTTTTTTTCTTTTTTAAATATATACAGTATTCAAAAAGTTTTTCCCCCTCCAGTTGAAATCCTCTTTCTTGAAGATTTCCATGCTAATCAGAAAAGTTCATATTTAAATTATTACATGCAAAGTTCAGCGCAATGAAGAAAGCAATTTGTGTCTGACTTCAAATTCAGGTTCCCATAAAATTTAGAGTAATAAATATTATTATTCGTATGAAAATTGACCTAACGGCTCCAATATGGTGATCGGAAATTGAGCCGCGGCTGAGAAAAAATGTTTTTGTCTGCCAGGTGAATATCCCTCCGTCTTTTATCAGAAAGCCATCTGGCCAGTGAACTGGACACAAGGGCATGAGATTGGATGGTGTAAAAAGAATGGGGGTAGGCTGGGTCAGTGTCTTTGGAGCGAGGTCACAGGTCAAGGCCCTTTGACAACACATATCAAGGCCGGGCTCACACAGCCTGCATCTTCTGAATGAGAGAGTCTGCGGCGTGCTCTCTCCAATCTGCCCTCATCTGCACATTATAGGGCTAAATGACCAAATGCTGCATTTGATGCAAAACAGACACAATGACTGGCCCGGCCAATCCGGCTTCTGCTTTTTGTGGGCAGAATACTTTTTTTTCCCCCCCTTTCCCCATTTAGAATATGACTGGGAATACTTGCATGTACACGCACATGTTATCAATAAAAACTGGAATTTAAATAAATAAATACATTTCAGTCGGTCCAGTAAACTGAGTACCTTCCCCTGGCGGTGTCTGCAGCAACCACCATGTTCAGTGCATGAGGTGGGAGTCTAGACAGATGTTACAGGCAGAGGAGCTAACCTTCGGGGCTGCCTCTTATTAATAAAACACCCTGACATCAGAGGGAGGCTGAGACAGACCGATAACATTGTGTTTTTATTTTATGGGTAAGCTGAGCCAAACACAGTCTGTGAGCCTCAGTCCAGCCTTTCAGCAGCTTGGCCTGTCAGGCTGATGTATAGGAGAGCGCTGGTGTGCAGCTCCCTGAGGACGGGGCCTGTCTGCTAACTGGGACACAACTGACAGTGAACCACAGCAAACAAACAAACACTGCCCCCTTCGTCCCTTTCAATCCATGATGAGCAGGCCCTCTGTATCTCTCCCACACTCTCTGAAAGACTGACAGTGCAGGAATCACCATTTTGTGGAAATGTATAACTCACAGGTCATGCATCAAGGCCTGCTGAAACATCGCAGGTGCAAGACTTAAATACCACAGACAGATATTTCTCGACTGCAGAGAGATTTCGTCAAGAGGCCATCCAATTCGTGGAAACGTGACATAAATCAGCAGCGAAGAGCCTCAAAACATAATTCAACACAACCTCCTCGTTTCATGTTTCTATAAACCAGCGTCTATTCCCATTAAAACAAGTACTGAGGTTTCCCTGTGAGACATCTCTTGGCTCATGCTCAGACTGGAGCAGCGCCATGGTGATGCATACAGAGATGTCCACTCATTAGCAGAGTCCCACACAACAGCTGCTCTGTGACGAAGGAACAGCCACCTCGTCTCCTGGCCCTTTGTCCATACTAAACATCTCTGACCCACGCAAGGAGCCACAATGGGACGCTCACACATAGACAAACATGCACGCACACTTTTCAGATTTCTTATCCTTGTCCTGATGAGCACAAATCTCTTCTCACTCTTTCACACACACATTTCCATATTCAAGACCTCCTTAAACTCTTATCCCCCCCTTCTCCACCTTGTGGCACCATAATGCACTACCCTGCCCCCTCACTTCTCTCTCACACACTAATAAAATATATCAGGGAGACTCAATTTATCATAATGCAGCTGCCCTTGGGTAACCCTGGGGGTTGGGTGGGTGAGTTTTAGGTGATGGGATGTATGCTCGGGAGCATTAAGCTGATTGTTAGCCTCACTTTTTTCCACATGCAGAAGAAGTGAGTGAACCTCTAAATGAGATGGGACAGGTACAGAAAGGTGTTGTGTGACATTTGATCAGCATTTTTACTCTGTTGGGGCGTTTGATAAGGCTGGTAACACTTGTGAAAGATACAATCAATCAGTTAATCAAAGGAAACTTGGCAGGCCTGATAAGAAGGAAGTCTTCTCAGATTAATGCCAATCAGTGCAGATGATGTAGTTCAGATATCGACAGATACAAACAAACAATTCACTGCAAAATTCCTCAAACTAAAAGGCATCGTTGTAAAACCAAAAAAAAGGGGGAAAAATCAACAGACTTACTCTGCAAGATTTACTGGACAGTTTTCCCGTCAGATCAAATTTTCCTTTTAACTCTTTGAGCAGCTTCTCCAGGTGACTCTTCTCCTCTTTCCCGGTGTAGTCCGGGTCTAAGAGCACATAAGCCCGCCAGTTGGCAGAATCAAAGCCCCAGTGGACTGTCCGGTTCTCTAGTCTCTTGTGACTGTGGACAACAAACTTGTGAGGTGGGTACATGAGTCTGCAGTCCATGCACTGGATGCAGGCGGCACCCGGAGAGGTGTACAGTTCCGGGACAAACAGGCCTTTACACCGGCCAAAACATTCGTGATACACTTTGAAGCTTTTCTCGGTTCGCTCCAACTCCAGAGAGCCCGACTCCTTGTTGCAATGAGGAGGGTAAGTACCGCCATAGATGAGCGCGTTGCAAAGCCGTTCAGCATCCGTCTGAGTGATAAGCCCACAGGACGGTGCCGAGAAGGGCAGGATACCCACCACTTTGAGGATCTCTAGCTGGTCCGCTGTGCACCTGGAGCAATAGATGTGGAGATCGTCGCAGACCGAGTTGATCTGCTGGAGGGAGAAATCTCTGAGAACGCTGTTGAGAATCTGCGGTAGGCACAGTCGTTTCTCACCACCGACGACGAAGCAGGAGATAGGTTCCCGCTCCAGCACCGTCTCGCACCTCTCGGTGGAGCGGTCGGACGGGATGAAAAGTGGACCGGACATCACTGGAGGTGTCTGAGGCGGCAGGGTGAGCATCATCTCGACGGATTTGCCGTCTTTCCCGAAGAGTGAGTCCTGGTGCCATCGAGCGGAGAACGCCGCCGGTCCACCGAGGGAGCGCCTGGAACTCAGATTAAACTGCTGCAGAGTTTGCTGAAGTCCAGGATGGGGCTGGAAGCTCGTGCCCTCCATGTTGTCGGTTAGAGAAGAGAGTTCAAAACTCAAAATGCGAGCTGAAATCGACTTATCGGGTCGGGCGTCCTCAGCATCCGGCTACACGCTCAATAACGCGCACTTCCATGTCACCGGAGAAGCTTCCCAGCGCGTCCATTCAGAAAACTGAGAGCTGCTGAAATCATAGGGCAGTTCCTGTAAGCACACGCAATTAAAGTCGACAACTAAGCGACTCCAAAGTCGTATTATCCAACATACAATCACCGGGTACTATGTTTCTATGCTCCTGCGGTTTTACGCACTCCTAATGTGCGCCCGAAATATGCCTCGTCTGCTCAGTCTGGCGTACATTCAGTCTGCTGTCTCCCCACTCACTCAATGTGTGAGTCGCTCTCTCTCTCTCTCTCTCTCTCCCTCCCTCCCTCTCTCTCTCTCTCGCCCTCTCTGTTTGTTTGTGTCTGGTTCAGTCATTGAATCCCAGCCAGGAATGTGACTGACTCCCCGGGCTGGCTCTTCCCTCAGCCAGCTGTTCCTCCCTCTGCTACAGGGCAGCTGCACATTTAAAAAAAAAAGAAAAAGAAAAAAAGAAGGAAAAAAAAATCTTTCCAAACCCAGGCGAGGGTGGAGCTCTGGAAAATGTAGTTGATACTGGGAATGCAAACACAAACTTTACTTCAAATGCATACGCCTTGTAGGTCAGCACTGTTTCAGTCGCAGAAAGTGGTCTGCACAAATTTTAACACGATATGGAGAGAAAATTTGTAAGTGAAAACATTAAAAACATGCAATACTCGAATGCACGCATTCCTTTAATTAAGTAACTACTGACTTATGTACATATTTGAAGTTGGCCGTGTTGTACTGTGAGTGCTTCTGTTGTTTCTTTTTACGATAATTTACATAGGAATGTATTAGCCTAAAAAAATCTATAGTTTCTAAAATATGCACTTGTATACATTGCTGACCTGTAAATGCAAAAGACGCCTTCAATTAATTAAAATCAGTGCATTTAAGTTTACTTACTTATATTAAGTTTTCTCCTGCATACAGGAAAGTATGTTTGCGCACACTTTAATTTCATTAGGTGTTTAAAAATGTCTTTCTTACGTGTGCAGGACGCTTCTGTAATTGCAGAGTGCAAAGACCCATGAGACTGTTAATATTTAACTTCAAAACCTTAATTTAGTTGTGTTGTGATCATTATTTCGGTCATGTTGTGTTTAGACTTTGATACTTGGTGATGTGTAATGCAGTTTCCAGTGTTTGTGCAACCAAGAATAGTGTTAAAGGTTTAGCTAACAACAGGCTACCATGATGGAAACTCGTGCACCATTTAATAATCCTGACCGCCGTGAAACGTCGTTGATCAACTCTTAATACAGCTAAACAAAGTAGAAAAGTCATTTTGCACCCTCATTAAAACGCGAGGCAACAATTGTAAGTAAAATGCAACTGAAATATATGAAATCTAAATTTACCATTAAGGAAAATGTGCTTGGTTTAAACCGAATTTATACCAATCAAGCCAATTTCAACTGAGTAGATTCCATTACATTTAACAATTTGCATTGTTCTTATGTAACAAAATTACATGGAAGATTTACATGTAATCTCACTACTTTTAAGTCTGTATTTGTGGGGTGGGGTTGAGACGCAGAAACGCTACAAAAATTGAGATCTCACTTTGTAAATCCCCCTACATAGTGACATTTTCTGTTTTTATTTACAGTAAAATTTGTAAACATGACCATGTATGAAGTGTATTAGCTTAAAATTAGAGGTCTTTTGCTTAAGCCCAGTTACCATAATGCGACTTATCCCTCTTAAGTAAGCCACACTCAAAATAAACAACTGAGTGCGAGTTGAGGTTACTTAATTATTAGTCAACAAGCAAGACAAGCTATTAAGTTTTACAGTTTAATGCTGTGATAATCAAATAGGCAATAATAGAAATGCTCATAGATAATTTCACAGTGTAGTTTTAGTTATTTTACATCAGCAACAAATTAATTTCCTCTTCTAGTTAAATTTGGAAGTTTTCAGGAAGACTAAATAAAAGACAGATATTAATAATGAATTAAATTTAGGGGTTAAAGTGTGGTTGTTGATGAGTTTGTGGACCCTTTGCAATTTCCAGGATTTCTAAACTGATGAATCAGCAAATAGGATCTGATATTCAAACAAAATCAGACTAAAATGAACACAAAGCATGGTACTTTACATTTCTATTAAACACACAGTAATCAGGCATAGTGCAAGATGGAAAAAGTTGATATAGTTGAACTGGCAGATTTGCTAATTCGCAGACACTCCTTTAGCACCAGCACCCTCCCATAAAATGACTGCTTTTGCTGGTTGCGAGACTTGGTCTGTGATGAAGAGAAATTTCAATCCCTCTAGAGAGGATCAAACTTTGCCTTTATTTATACATACTGTAGGGAAATCCCTAAACCCAGCAGTTCCAGTCTCATCATCTTGACTGGAACATTTGACTCCAAGCTTATGGTGAAGTCATTAGCGCAGAGGATCACTCTTACTTTTGCACTTTTTTTCAGTTTGAACTTTAAGTCATAATCTCACTTAACAACTGTTTTCTGTGCTAACTGACAGATAGAAATGCGTACACTTTCTAAGCTACCAAGCCACCAGGACAAATGGAGAAAAATTAGCACAGTGGGTAACAATATGCTAACAGCATATTGTTTGCTACCATAGCTGCTAGCATAACCCTGCCCTTAGGGTTATGCTAGCAGCTATGGTAGCAAGCAGCCTTAGTCCATGAACACTCTCTGTAAAATCATAACAGTCAAAGGTTTAATGTTTGGTTGTTTTGTTTTTGTTTTTTTGTTTTTTAGTTGGCAGTAAAATTGCTATAACAGTTTAGCATTAATAAAACAAAGAAAAAGGAAAAAACTGTCTCAGTAAACACTTAAGTGATGGTCCGATGTGGGTATTTTGCAGTTTTATTTAAGAGACGGCAGTTCACATTGTTTATTACTGTTAGAGTCATGTGGTTTTGGACAGTGCAGTTTAAATATATACACACACACACATATATATATATATATATATATATTTTTTTTTTTTTTTAATTAAACTTCAATCATATCTCAATACCTCAGCAAACTTGTGTGCATGTGTAATGTTATGCAAAGTGCAGCAACATTTTAAATCAGATTTGAGTCTCAATGAAGTGTCATAAATCCACAAATAAAAGTGCATGGCCAGTATTTAACCCAGTCAGTTTGAGTGCTCAGTTGACTGTTTACTGATTATATTCTATTTTAAAAAAGGAATGAAGAAGTTTGTTTTTCTTTCCTGTTATTACCTAATAGATTATTATTAGTTAGATTGTAGTTTATTTTAGAAATGACCTTAGTGATATCAAGTTCACTTTTTATGACTTTATCAGTCATGAAATCACTTTATTCCTAACAAGTTACTAACCTCTTCTCATGAGTTTATGATTCAAACGGCAACAGGTGATTCTGACATGCGTCATTGTGACGCATTCATTTAACAGGAAATAATGAATAAGAAATAAAAATCTGTAAAAATATAATGCACATTAGATTTATATTTTGCAAAGATATGTTGACCATCGTCTTGAGAACAACTGTATGAGTGTGTGCATGTGTACGACAGTGGTGGGGGAGCTTACTGAAAGTTGAGCAGCCTGGTGGTTTGGGGGAAGAAGCTGTTGCAGAATTGTTCTGTTGTGGATCCTGCGAGTCTCTTCCCAGAGGCCAGCAGGAAGTGTATGATGGGGGTGGGGGTGGGAGTGGTCACGTGTGACTTTGTTTGCTCTGGTCAGGCAGTGCTCTTGCGCAACATCCTGGATGTGGGGAAGTGGAATCCCAGTGATCTTTTCCAGTGTCCTCACCACTCTCTGCAGGGACTTCCAGTCTAAGGCACTGCAGGCTCCTGACCACACAGACATGCATGCAGCCAGTAAGCTCTCTATAGAGCTTCTATATAAAGTGGTGAGCATGCGAGGGGGGGAGGTGAGCTCTCCTCAACCGGTGGGAAAAAGTGCAGGCACTGTTGAGTTCTGTCTACAAGAGAGCAGAACGGGGTGTCTGTTATCTGTACGCACAGAAACTTGATGCTGCTCATCATTTCCACTGTGTTGTTAGTGATGAGCAACAGCATGTGACTGTACTGGCTCCTCCTAAAGTCAAAGATGGTCTCCTTTTGGGGTTTTTTTTTTTTTTTTTTTACATTCACAGCCAAGTAGTTAGTGTTGCACGAGTCCACCAGTTGGTTCACTTCCTCTCTGTAGGCCTGGTTGTTGTCATCTTGAATGAGGCCTGCTACCATTGTGTTGCCAGCATACTTTACAATGTGAATGTAGGACAGCAGTCATGAGTTAGCAGCGGGTTCAGGATATAGCCCTGCTGAGGATAGCTGGTGTTCAAAGAGATGAGTTTACCATCTGGTCAGATCTCTTGGTGAGGAAGTCTTACACATAAGGGTGCTGAGGCCCAGGGGAACTAGTTTATCTACCAAATGCAGTTGAATGAATGAATGAAATGAAGTTCACAAACAGCATTTGCATGGCTGTCTTCTTGACCTTGGCTGAGATTTAGTACAGAGAAGATGGCGTCTTCTGTAGAGTGATTTGGGTGGCAAGCAAACTGTAATGAAAACAGTGTGGTCCTTTACCAGCCTCTTAAAGCACTTTAAGATGAGGCTACAGGGCAGAAATGATTTAAACAAGTGAGTTTCAGGGTACTGCAATGATAGCAGCAGTCTGGAAATAAGACAGTAGGACATTCTGATCCAGTGACATATTAAAGGTGTGCTGGTTGCTGCATTCCTTGAACATCTAACCAGGTGTTTCCAGCGCCTGCTGCTTTTCTTATGTTCACTCCTCTCGAGGTCTTCCAGCCATCAGCTATTTCAAGACTGCTCATCAGCAACTGGAACATTTTTCTTTACGGGTGTGTTGCTGACTGCCTTGAACCTCCCAAAATATTTGTTGAGCTCATTTAGAAAGTTTGTATTGTTCTCACAGGGTGGAGGAGCAGCTTTATCATCTGTGATGTCTTAGATAGTCTACCACATTTGTCTGGTATTCATAGGGTCATGGAAGAAACTCTGTATTCTCTAGTGATGGTGCTTTGCTACCCTTATGCAACATGTTGCCAGATTTAAAGAGTATTTTTGTACTTTGCACATTGCATGTACTTCTTTCATCATACGCGGTGTCTCGCTGGCCTGTACGGTGATGTGCTTGATGACGGAGACAACTTCCATGCTCTTGAATGACTGAATGCACACAGTCAGCATACTCATTCACACTGCATAGTTGCAGCTGCTTTGAACATGAATAATCATCTCATCATCATCATGAAAAAAGTCATTCTCAAAAGCTGATGTGAAGTTCTATTTCAAGGTTAAAGCTTTTGACTCAAGTACAGTATGTATATCTATATGTCATCTCATACTTCCCCTCTGTTTACAGAGGCAAATATTATTATTATGTATTGGCAAGTGTTAATATAATGAAACCATAAATAAGTAAATTAAAGCGTTAAAATAATAAAAATTGTTTACCTTTTGTGGTTTTTATTGTAGATGAATTGGAATATATGTGGAGGGAGAAAAACATGTATTAGAAAAATTTATTCTTTTTAAAAAAGAAAAAAGGCTGTTTTTATTTTTGATATGAAGCAATCCTTTTTTTGTTAGCTACATATTGCAACCAACCTTCTGACCTACATACAACAACAAATGGCAACATATGTTAATAAATATAAATAAAAGTTCCATATTCACGTTCATATATTGCTTCTCACAGGGAGCTGCAGGAGGTGGACAAAGGAGCCATAACAACTCCCGAAATGGCTTAACAGATATAAAACAATCAAATCAGTGATTAGCAGCTAATTTATAAAGACAACATGAGAAAACAAACAAGTGAAACATGTCATTGCTCTGGGTTTTCACATCCTGCGGTTCCTTTGAATAATTTCAATTAGTTTTCTTCTTTATAAATAATTAATTGGTAAAAAACCATTGATTTGAAGATGCCACTTTAGGCTCTGGGTACTTGTGTTGGGCATTTTTAATAAAAATCATTTCTAGAGTTGTTACAAAACAGCGAACAAAAAAAAAAATCAACCAGTTAACTTAGTCATCCAGAAAATAGTCATTTAAGTCTTAAAGTAATGATCAATAAACAATTAGGGTTCAAATTAATTGAAGGCTATTGTTTAAATTTTGGCATGGGTGAAAGTTTTACTTAAATAATGCTGTAACAGTCACCTACAATAATACCTACATTTTCCTGATTTTAGCCATGTTTTTGCTTAAATAACTACTTTTATTTTTTATGTATTATTTTTTCAATATGATTTTATATTGCCCCCCTCAACTCATATCAGCAAATATTTTAAAATTTTTCACTTATATTTCCTTTTAGACTTTTACCTGCTTTCAGGTAAAACAAACAAACAGATGCAAAAAGATGACGATGAACTGTGAAATGAATAAATGACCAAATTCAAACACTGGAGGGTGCCAAATATTAACCAGTGAAACTTAAGATGCAAAAGAGCAAGTCAAAACATTCACCATTTGATTTTATTAATCAAAAGTCGAATTACAGTACGTGCATGTTATTTTTTCCCCCCAAACGTATAGCAAGCAAATGTAGGAAAATTAAACTGCATCCTAACATTGGATCGTCATACTTTTAGTAAATGTAGTTGCTTTTATTAATGTTGACATTACATGAGGATTAAATACACACTGAACTTGTTTTATGGACATTTTGAAACAAAAATATAAAGTTGAACTTAAACAAAATAGAAAAAAAAATTATTCTTCACTTTTTACAAATATTACAACATAGTTAAAGAAATCTAAACATTTCAACACTTTAAGAGACAATGAATAAAAATGATACATCACCAGAATATCCAAAACCTTTCTTCTGGTTAGGATGTGCCAAAATATATATTTTTCTCTCTTAACATTTATCTTAAAGAATAAAGTTTCTTTAAGACTTGGAGTTTAAAAAATACACACACACAGAAAAACCAATTTAATTTTCTATTCTAAAAAAAAAAAGCATGATTAAAAAAAAAAAAAAAAAAAAAAAAAAAATCAATTAATCGCAGAATGTAGCTTCAACTTCTCCAAACTTCAAAGCAAACCAGAATCAAGACATGGCAACAACATAAAGTCTTGGAAAGGTGAAAAACATGTTATGGCTGGCTAATAAATAAAACTGAAAGACTATCTTCTGTTTGACATAAGTTATAACATGATCGTTAAGACGACAGACTTAACTCTGAAAGCGGATCCTTTCACGCATACCTAATAATGAATTATAATAGATTAAATATGCAAATCCAGAGCTCTTTGGTGAAGAACAATATTCTAATTTCAGCAGTGGGCGTGTGTGGCCCCTTTGTTCTTACTGTATTTACCTACTTAACATAACCCTTTCAAATCGTTTTTTCCAGAAATGTTATGATAAATCCACTAAATTCATAAGCGTTACATAAATTTTTTTCCTTTTTTAGAAACACACAATAAGGTAGATGTGGAACGCTGCCCTACTTAAATTCAGGCATCTTATCTTCATACTGTGGAGGAGGAGTGATGGGTTCAATGGTTACTGGGTTCTGTGTGGGGGTGCGGATTTGAAGGCGGAAGTCCTTCAGGTGCAGTTTGTCAGATTTGATTCTTCTCACTCGGAGGGGCCGGAGCAAACGGCTGGCCCGACTAGCACTGCGGGTTGGCATACTGGGGTTAGATGTAAGGCCAGCGGGTTCAGATGGAGGCTCGGCGGCTGCAGGTTGATCATTAACAGGGGTGTCGTCAGTCGTGTTGTTAGCGGGCTCTGTTCCCTCGTTTTCCACCGCAGCTATGATGTCCTCGTAGGACGGCAGGTGAGAGGTGCTCTGCCGAAGGTTACTCTGACGCACAGGGTACTCACTGCTGCTGACGACTTCCTCATAGCTTGGCACGTTATACGTAGTTGGGTCGCTGGAAAGAGACAAAAGTTTTAACTGTGTTAAGCTGTCAACAACCTTTTGCCGATTAACACCTTCAAAAGGCACCATACAGGCATTCATTTGTGTTTATTGCCATCTGAATATTACAAGTTTAATATTTATGCTTTTTCAGCTTTGTTTTGGTCCCCATAAACTCTTAAGTTTATTAGCTTTTTTGTTTTATCTGCTTAATATCTAGATTCAAGATATTAATATCTAGGTTCAAGATGGTGGCGCACACAGATGCAGCGGCTTACTGCAGCTCTCCCTACATGTGCCTTTTAAAAAAAATCATCGGCTGCCCCCTGCCCTCCCTGTCTGCCGTCTACAACTCCCGTTGTCTTAGTAGGGCCGGAAACATTTTAAAGGACACTACCTACCCCAGCTACCATCTTTTCAACCTACTGCCCTCTGGCAGGCGCTATAGATCCATACGGGCCAGAACAAACAGACTCAGGGATAGCTTCTGTAATCTGCACTGAAATATCATCAATTCTCTGCCTGTCTGTCTCTGTGTCAGTACTGTACTGTGTATTTATATTTATAGTAAGTGTATAGTTAAATTATTGCATAGTTTTTATAATGTGCTATAAGCACGTGTGCACTTTTATAGAGGTGTTTCTAATTTCGTTATACTATGTATAATGACAATAAAGGCTTTCAATTTCAGTTTCAATTCAATCTTAGTATGTTGACTAGGTAAGTGCTGCCCATGTCTGCTGTTAAAGCCAAAGTAGATTGTCAGTGTTACTTTTTGTCTGAAAGAAGCTGCCTGCTGTCGCTACAAGAAATTTATAAGAAACAGCAAAGGCTCACAAAACAAACTCAATATTCTTCAGTGAGTTCAACGAAGGAGCAAAAGGGTGTTTTTCTCAGTTTTTGTTTAAATCACATGAGTTGCCACCTGCTGGCCATTAGAAATAATTCAGGTTTCATTCAAGTCAGTAAGGTCTTTAAATTAAGTTTGATTCAACTTTAGCATCATTGTGCTGAACATAGGTACAAACCCACTGAAGTGCACTTAGCATCGAACCAGAAGTGCAATGAATACATAAAGAAAGAAATATTATATGTTCATAAGTGCAAATTCAATTACACAGCAGTATGTATGTATGCACAGTTCAGTGCAAAAGTCTTGAGCCACCCCTTCATATTTTGTTTCAAAGGAGCCAAACTTTAGAGTTTTTTGTGTTTGTGTTTTAAGCTACTTAAATAGTGACCTATGAATCATCTCAGTGTAAAAAAGGCAACAAACTCAAGGGATGAACTGATGTTCTGGATACACATAACAGCCAACTTTAATTTACAATCTCTCCTATCACAAAAAAGATCTATTTTTTTCACATTTCTCTTGTTGAATAAAATAAAAATGGATGGATGGATTATAAAGGTAAATAAAATGCTAAACCTTTACTTAGTCCCTGACGTTACATAATTTGCAGTTTACTTGCAATGGATCCTTTCCAAGCAGAAAGACAGGGTACACCCTAGACAGATCAGCAGGCTGTTGCAGGACAAACACATAGAGACAGACAACACCAGTACTACACCTTTTCACACCTGATTGCTAACCCAAGGAATTATCATATCATGTATAAATCCTAACATTTATAAACGATCTAAGAATAAAAATAGAACCAAACGTCATCACTTACGGCTGAGGCTCCTCTGGTATCTGAGTCATGAAGGGGATTCCTGTGGTCACAGGCTCACTCCTTCTATCCTGAGCTCTCTTCTTGCTCTTTAAACCAAGGCCAATGGCCAAGATCAACATCACTGCCCCAACTCCAACAAGCACCATGGCCACTGTAGGGGTCTTGGTGGCATCTGAATTATTACCACCACCATTGTTATTAGGTCCTGTGGAGTTGCTTGATGGTTTTGGAGAGGCACCTGAATCCCCTCCAGGTATCACAGTCCAAACAATCATGACAATGCCAAGGGCAATGAGGCCCACTCCAAGGGCACACAGGGCATAGTGGGCGCCTGAACCAGAGCTCCTTGAGCTGGAGGATCTGTTGGAACGGCCGTTGTTACCGCATATACCCTGACTGGAACACATACCTGCAAAACAACCTGCAAGGTGGGGAAAAAAAAAGGCTTTTCAGTTTGCACAAGCAGACACCACCTACCCCACCACTCCTCCAGAAATTTACCCCCTCTGTAGAAAATCATTTAGATCCCAGTATCTGAACTTTTTTTTCAACTTGTGACCAAATTTCTAATATTATCACATTGTTATTGCCTGCGTCATGGTGCTTCTGTCTGTATTCTCTGTCTATTTTGTTAAGTACATTAAGCTTAATTTCCTGTATGTGTATGAGTGGCCGAACAAGTGATTTAGATTTTCCAGGGTAAGAACGGGCTCGGTGAAAGAGTCCATATCAATCAGAGCACCACACGTATCACACGAGATGGACCATGCCAATAAAACATAAACCATTACCGGTGGCGGAACAAAAGGTTAAAATGACAGTTTGAGGGTTATCTCGCTGTATCCATGAACCGGTTTTAGACGCTATACTCTTGAAAACAGAAAAGGCGCTGAGGGTACATTTTTGATGCGTGAGAAAGTAGGAGAACAGGTTAAAAGAAAATGTCAGGTGTGGTGAAAAACAGGTTACAGGAAAACAAAGAGTTCAGTGGTAGTTCCACACATGTCTTAACATGACAAACATTAACCCAAGAGAAGGAAGGATGGAGATAAAAAAGTGACACAAAAGGTCTTTGTAATGGTCACAGAATCAAACAGAATAAAGAGCATTTATAAAATTAGAATCAGATAAACATCTAACAATAACACCACGAACACCTACAGAATAAAATGCATTTTAAATTACTTTCCTGCCAAACAACAACATTTGTGAACCTTACTCTTTAACCAGAGGTTAATTTTTCCTGAAGGCCTGAGGAAAAAAACCCCAAAACGCACATAACTGAAAAAAGATGCCATTGTTGGCTCCAGCCGCAGACTGCTCCTCTGTAATAGCTGTACATAAGCGTGACTTGTGCAGATGATTATGAACTAAAGCTGTAATCGAATGTTTACAAGCATGTCCAAGTAATGACATCCTACTCAAAATATCCCTTAAAAATAGCAGACATCATCTACTTAAGCTCTACACCTGTATGTAGCAATGTTTAGGTTGTACTGGTGTGAATCAGGAAAATTTTCTTTGTAAAGCCACTACAGTTCACACATTTATAAATACAGATGGCTTACAAATTTTTAAGATCTGATCCCTTGACACCTGTAGAGAGGGCACTCGGTGGCTCTGTTATGTTTGCTGGAATGGTTTGAATCCAAAAGTCGCAGCAAATCATCACACCGTTACTCAAAGTGCTCATCTGTATCCTATGATGAAATATTTCTGTCCTTGGAATGGTTGGGAATGATCTCTAACTGGATGACAGTTACCCCGTAGTCTATAGCAGAATACTGCATTGATTGATGAGAATGCAAATTATGTAAATACTGTGATATTCACTGTCCCCAGATCTCAACCCAGTGGGAGATCTGAGGACATCAGTGGGAGGTGTCACTAAGCGATCCCGACTAACATTATCAAAACGGCAGATAGAAGAAAATCTTGGTGCTCCATTAGAAACCATCCCAAGGCACAATGAAGCGTTTCTCTGAGCATGTGATTGTGTGCCAACACATTTTATGCTAGAGTTTGCTTTAATTTTGTCACCTATCTGTATATTTAAGCACACCAGACAGCATCTCTTTAATTATTAAAGCAACTTTTGAACACTTTCATATACAATCAGGGGAAAAAGTAAGTTCAACTGTAAGGTTTTACATATCATCTGGTCCTTAATGGGTCTTAAAATGAGATAAATAGAACCTCAGATGACCAACAACACATGATGTATCACACCGTAGTTTGCTGGGCTCGAGCTTTCTTCGGGAATCACTGGTTGCTGTCCATCAGTGTGGGAGGGGTTATAAGGCTATTTCCAAACAATCTAAAGTCCATCAATTTTCAATCACAAGTTGAAAACAAGACAGCTGCCAATCTTAAGAGGAGTGCAGGTCCCAGCAAGTTCATTCCAAACGGGGACTGTGCAATGTTTAAAGAAATTGAAAAAACCCACGAGTTAAACAACAAATTCCACAGGTCTCAGTTAAAATGTTCAGTGGCTTGTTTGAAAGTCCTGTCAGGAGTAAGCCTCTTCTTTAAAAAAAAAAAAAAAACATGGCTGCACAGCTTAGGTTTGCAAATTTGCATCTGAACAAATCACAAGACTTCTGGAACAACTAACTTTGGAAAGCAAAACCAAAGTGGACCTGAATGCTTGTTTTGCAGGCGCAGGACCGGGACACTGCAGGTATTGAGTTGACTATGAACTACTCTGTATAACAAAATACTCTAGAGTCAAATATGAAGCCAACTGTTTGACAGCTAAAGCGTGGCTGAAACTGGGTCATGCAACAGGACAATGATCCCAAGCACAGCAGCAAATCTTGAACAGAATGGCTGAAAACGCAAACAATGAAGGTGCTGCGGTGGCCCAGTCAAAGTCCAGACCTCAGCCTGATTGAAATGTCATGGTGGGATCTTAAGCAAGCTGTGGATGAACAAATACTCACAGACTGAAGGATCTGAGAGATGATAAAGTCGAAGACAATGTGTTTACTTTAAGTTAATGCCGTTAAAGGTGGTTCTCAAATCTGCTGACTCATAGGGTGTGCTGCTTCCGCATGTTAGCTTAGTATTTACAAATTAAATATGACAGGGGCATTTTTTTTTTACCCTGCAGGATTTACTCAAATCACAATATTATTATTATTTGCTTTTGTTGTGCTAATAAACCTTTTTATAACCCAATTACATGGGAATAGTTTTTCTAAACTAAACTAAAACTAAACTAAAATAGTAAAATGTCTCAAATAAATACCAAGCTGCTTAATGAACAAATCCTACTAACATAAATGCAGGGAAATCCAGGAAATGTTTATTTTAAAGAAAATTAATTCACTTTTACAAGGTATTAATAATGAAAACAGTTCTTAATAACTAATATAAAATAAAGCCAAAATTAATAAAACCAAAACAAACAACAGCATTGGGAATTTACTCAGTAATATAAACAACTACCACGAAGGCAAAACGTCTTAGAGGAGTTAATTGTATACTTAGTTATTTAAACCAGAAATAAATGTTAGAAGAGTATTTAAAGATTCAAATGTTTGAAACCCTGGGGAACTAACCTGAAAAAGAAAGATGTTTAGACTACAGATTACTGAAATTTACATTTTATGAGTAACTGAAGTTTAGAAAGAAGAAGAAGAAAAAAAAAACCCCAGCAGTTTTACATCACACTAATGTATAAAAATCTGTGTTTGTTTGTTTGCCCACAAACCTTTACACAATCAAGAGTTGAGCAACCAAAACTGACATACTGGTAGCTATTCAGCCCTTGAAGGCTTTTAGCTGTATCAGATACTATGACCTCATCACGTTGTCTAGCAACCACCTACCAACTGGCTACAATGAGCCATTTGTAGTGTTTATGCACCTACAGCACCTTCGTAAAAGCCATGCATCATTTTAATTAATCATGATAATAACACTGAAATTAAAGTCTCATTATGCTGCAGAGTAACCACCTAACAGAAAACTACAATCACTGCAGCGTGGCCATTTAAGACTAATACATGAAAACAAAAGCATTCAGTTTAGCCTGACTGACACAGGATTTGTAAGACCGATACCGATACCGATATTTGCCGTTTTATTTTATTATTCCGATCATTATCAGACCAATTTTTTTAAGAAAGACAAAACATAATTTTCCTAACATTTGTTATGTGTAGTCATTTATTTGCTCATTACACCATGAGCTGTTTGTTGTTTTTGTGGAATTTCAAACCTGTGTTGCTAACGGGGAAGTTGTAGAGTGCCCCCTGATGGACAATATGGAAAGTCAACACTTATAACATGGTTGAAGATCATTTTCTCATCTCTCCTTTACTTTTTTTTGGTTTTCACTTATTGGCTGTTATAAATACTGATATCGTGTATAGTGATTAATTGGTTTGGCGCTAATTCATTCATCATCTATTAGTCCTTATATTTTTTGCTATTTGAATATCTTTAAAAAAAAAAACATATACATATATAGTAAATAATTTTTGTAACTGTTTTGCATAATTTCATTTTCCGGCCTAAAATTGTGGATTAATTAAACCCAACTGAATTTAAACTCTACGATTTAATCTGTGATATGATACATCTATGTCATTAAAGGTGGAGAAACATACGAGTGTACACTTCAGGACACTTTGCTGATGTGATGGGATGAACAGTGATTTGACTTTTACTCTTGACAAACAGCATTTTTCATTTAAAAAAAACGTGTACTCTTTTTGTAATAGCAGTGTAACACAAAACCATATGCCTCTCAAAAAGTATTGAGATATATTTTTGCAGGTATGAGACAAAATTTAGCCTTGCTTATTTAAAAATATATTTAATATCACTTACCTTATTAATTTATTGGTTTTATAGGTTTAGTAGTAATCACTTTTTCAATGTAGCATTTTTTTTAATTACTACAGAAGTGATTATTAATAGTCCAATCAAAATAATTTCAGTAGCATTTATAGCACTTTAATATTGTTCATTATTCACTAGTCTCACTTTAAGTGTTTTTTTCCACTTTAGCTGTTATTTATAGTGTATAGTTGCCCACAACAGTTAGTGGAGTATGCTAACCAATTAAAAAAATAACAAACGAACAAACAAACAAAGAAAAAAAACTAAACTAAACACAGCTTTACATAATGCACAACAGCTAAACATTTCTCAGTGTTTTTCTTAAGTATTGTTTCACATTGATGACTTCAGAGACAATTACCCAGCCCTAACGCACATCCTGTTTCACAGCATTACACTCTGAACCGCTCATTCATGCTGTAAGGATCAACTGATACTTATTTAATGGACTGAATATCTATTTTAAATATAGTCTCTTGCAGGCTCATTCATTAGATAATGTTGGTGGACTGCCAACTAAGTTTTTTAGTGCCTAATCAATTAAAAAATAAATATTAATGTAGTGTAGTCTGCCTTAGCAGAGAGCAGGCGACTAAATTTAGTATAAGGGGGGGAACAGCTGAATTATTGCATTTCCCTTTGATATTCATGACATGATTATTAAGAATTACTGAATAAATGCAGTATGTGACTAAGTCCTGGTGTTCCCCTCGTCAGTTATTAAACACACATTAACAAGGACAAAAAGAAGGTGACAGTTGCAAAAGAGGACTACACACAGACCAACACTGTCATTCATAGTGGCTCTGTGCATGAAAACGTAAATACTGCCCTTTTCTCTACATTGCAGGCCTGCTGCATTGCATGGGTGTGTCCCGTTCAACATCAGTAAATTTCCAGCATTAAAATTCGGCTTATCAGGTAATAAACACCGGCTCACTTGGTCCGTCTTGTGGGTAACATTAACAGATCTATCAGGCGGACATTACTGCTGTCAAAGTAAATAAAAACGCTGGTAGTGCTTTCTGGTGAAGCAGGAAGGGGAGAGGGTGGACCTGCCCACATGAATTACTCTGTGATCTAAACGTGTCCGGACACAGGTCAGATTGGATTGGACCCCACGCAATGACACTGACAAATATTAACAACTCGCGTGCTGTGTCTATTAAATCGATAACAGTCCTGGTCACAGTATATACGAGCGTAAGTCAGCTTAGCTCTGAAGTGTAGGCCTTACCTTTTCACCGCTCAGTGGCCAAGGACTTCCCTCTTCATCGGTGAGTTACCTGACTCACGCAGGTGTTTTCAGGAAGATCAGAGGGGAAGAGAAGGAGACGACATAGACGCAGCAAGTCAGGACCGGTTCAACTTTTTTTTTCCTTTTAAAAAGTTTTTAAATCGCAGACGGATTGATCAACACAATGTTTACCGCTGCAGATAAAAACAGAGTTGACAAGAACTTTGCACAAATTCCAAGCGTAGTGAAACCTCGCCACCCCCTGTTGTAAAGTGCGCCCGTGTCCTCTTGGTCCTAGTGCTGCTCAGGTAAACCTCCACCGGGAATAAATTAGTGGTACAAGGAGACGCCCAGAAACAGCTTAATTGAAATAAATTAATTGTATTGTACACGATTAATGTTGGATGTATTAACTGTATTAATTACAGATACACACAATTAGATATTAGAAAAATAAAACTATTGTCTTACAGGAATAAGACACAGTATTTCAGAGCCCAGAGAAAAATATTTATGTTCTGCAAAAATAAAAATAAGAAAATCTTGGCTTATTAGTTACTGGTGAATTTATTAAGGGTGCATTTGTTGAATAGTTGACTAACTCATAATTTTGCTTTTAAATATTATGTCAATATAAATATAAGTTCAATTCAATTAAATTGTATTTATATGGCTGCAAATCACAGCAACAGTTGCCTCAAGGTGCTTTATATTGTAAGGTAAAGACACTACAGTAATACAGCAAGCATCTGGTAACAGTGGGAAGGAAAAACTCCCTTTTAAGAGGAAGAAACCTTGTCAGAACCAGGCTCAGTGAGGGGCAGCCATCTGCCGAGACCGGCTGTGTATGAGAGGAGGAAGACACAGAAATGAGTAATGACTAATGATTAACTGCAGAGTGGTGTATAAACACATGGTGAGCGAAAAGGTGGGTCAAGAAGAAATGCACATGGAAAAGCATCATGGAAAGCCCCCAGCAGCCCTATTGTAGTGTAACTAAGGGAGGGTCAGCTTAGCCCTAACTTTGTCAAAAGGAGGTCTGTCTCTTGAATCCAAACTGGGAGCTGGTTGCAGAGGGGTCTGAAAGCTTAAAATAGGGTAGGGCCTGATTATTCAAGTAAGTATAAGTAAAACTACATGCTTTGTCAAAGTATCTTTCGTATCTAGAAGAGAAAATGAGCTCCTGCAATAAGATCCTAAAAGAGCAGCTGAAAATCTTTATAGAATAAGGCCATTTGCACACATATTTTAGGCCAAAACGTCCACTGTGGTGCAGTTTGAGTCATATCACATGACCTTCAGGGGATTCAATTATTTATTTAAATCCTTATGAAAATCCTAATAATCCCAATGAAAGCTCCAGAGGAGCTGTTGGTGCAGTCGTTTTTGTCAGCTATAGTTTAGAAAGTGTCTTTTTTTCATATCTTGGGTATAGTGATATAGGAGATCCCTAACACTACACGTGATTTTAGTTTGAGATCATTACTGGGATTAATGGAAATATTTAAATGTGAAGCCTCATACACTTTTGTAGTGGCAGGTGCCAAGGTCCCTTGTGTGCCAAGGTCCTTGGGACCGGCTCTGTTTAGACGCCAAGAGGTCAGAGTGCACTACAGCCTGTAGTACAGGAGTGGTTAATGGGCCATAAAGCTACCCTTCAAAATTTTGTACTAGTCAGCTTTAACCCTTTCCATGCTGGTAGTGTCTATACTGGGGCCATGTTGTGTTTGTTAGATGCAAACTGCTACCATTTCTTGCCAGATGTGGCACAACCTTCTGGTGCTAAAGTGACACAAATTGATCTTGCTCTCATACGGTGATCTTTGAGCAGAGAGTAAGGTCAGTCAGATCACCGCAGTTAATAAAAAGTAAATGAGAATAATGTCCATATATTTTTTTATAATAACCAACTCAACAGGCTAATGTGACCATTCTGAGCTTCTTTTTAAGATAACACAGAGGTGGCGTATGCAAACAGAAAGATATATGTTCAAAACCCTTGGAAGAAAAAATAATTTACATCTGGACCAACTTTACATTCTGAGTTTGTTAACACAAATTTTAATGCATTTATCCTCAAAAATAACAATAACATTCTTACATTCTATGCAACAGTTTACAATAAATCCACTTTCATGTTGACATGTATGAAAAGCTTGTACTGCTTTGCAAACAGATGTAGATGTCATGTGTTAAAAGCAAATACATTGCAAGTCCCTGTCTTCTTTCCCTATGCAGGTTTGAACTGATCTGATCTTCCCGCTTAAACAGTTTTGCTTTGGTGAGCCAAAGAGACGCCCAGATAGAGACGGACAAACCTGTTCTCTGCTATTTGAAGTAACCTCAAGGTTTCAGCCACATTCGGTGTGGCTCTGTGCAAGTCCCAGCGGTGGCGTTTAATGAGTGTTTTCATGCTCAGGAACAGCTGTGCATTATAAAACACGACCAAAACTCTACAGAATACACCGTTACATTCTTTCCATTGACTTCATAGTATAATGGCACAAAGTTTTGCCTTCTTCACAGTTTATACACACATGTGGAGTCTTTGTACATTACCACATTCTTAATCCAACATTCCACAGTTGTATCTACATATCACACTGGATGACTGCATCATCTTTTACATAAAAAAAGACATAATTATGGGTATACCAGCTGTCAGAAGAAGACACACACTTCACATGTCATTGTTTTTAGTAGCATCATCTTACACATTTAGAGCTGATGGCACTTGAGGGCCCTGTTCTTCAATCTGAAGGAATTTAGGCTAAAATACTTTTTTCAGGTTACAAGAATCTGGTTTAGTCTCGTCAATCTAGTCTGATTCTCTCAGCCTGCTTTAGGATTGGTTTGTTAATCCCAAATAAAAGTTTAAGGGAAAAGATATGGAGAGGCATAATACTGGCTGAATGCTGAGCATGTGATTGCACTAACAGAGGGAGAGGAGCTGAGACAATAGGCTTTTAACAAAAACTGGAAACGTCCTTGCTTCTGACCTGTCATTTTCCAGTGATCCCAATTAAATACGACGCGTGGCACAGCTGCATTGTCAGTTCATGGTTTTCTTTTTTCTTTTTTTACAGCCTGCCACTGTATGTTATGATCTCTGGCAGATGATGGTAACAGTGTTAATGACCCAAGTGGCATTGCATGACAAGTTAAGCATTATGCCTTTTTTTTTATATGGCACAAGTGCTGTAAAGGCTTCTACAAAGGACAGGCCTGGGCCTCCTCTCTCCTCCAGATGCATTTAAGGAAGTAAGACTTTGTTGAAGTTGGCTTCTGATCAATTTCAGAGTCAATGGCAGGGTGACTCGGGAGAAGGTGACGAGGTAGATCAAAATAGAGAGATGAGAAAAACCTTTGGGTTTTGTATTTTACTGACATTCTTCAGGGAGTTTAACAGTTTCACAGAGACAAACACAAAATATAAAACATGAATTCATGTTTAAAATATGAGTAAGTTTGAGCAATATTCTCCCCAATGGCCATGCAAGTGATTTTTTTAATTAGTAATCAAAATCTGTGTCTGGAGATGAAACCTCACTCACATGCATGTAAGATATTTTAGCAACGTGAGGTCCACAACTATTCACTTGAATTTTAATCTTTATTCAAAACTTTATGTCCATTTAAATGCTGTGTTATGTTCTAGCTAACCACTCGCCAGGTTTTTGCAACATTTCTTTAAATTACCGTAAATTTTCAATTTTTGGCAATTGAAAAAAAATTCAAAACTGTTTCTGAAAGCAGAGACGCTGTGCTTCCCAGTCATATTAGGGTCATTACGGTAATCCCAGTCCCGAGGTGCAGCAACCCCGGGAAAACAAAGGTTGGTTGACTGAAAAGAGAGTGAGGGAGTATAACAGAGCTCTGCAGAAAGTTGACATTTTATCTGATATTTGGGTGTTTTTTTTATTGCTTTGTTTTTGCTGCTCTGTGCTGTTTTTTTCATTGTGATTTGCCTTTTTTTAAAACTGTGTTTTACCATATTTTTCTACCGTGTTCTTTCTTTCTTTCTTTCTTTCTTTCTTTCTTTCTTTCTTTCTTTCTTTCTTTCTTTCTTTCTTTCTTTCTTTCTTTCTTCCTTTCTTCCTTCCTTCCTTCCTTTGGCTGAGTTTGATACAAACACAAACAAGAATGCTGCAAAAAATAAGAAAAAGGGCAAAACATTTGCCTGGAATGAAATAACACCAGACGAACTACAAAAGTACCTGGGCTTGTTACTTTACATGGCAGTCTGCAATTTCCCAAAAATGGTAGACTTTTGGAGGAGAAACACAATTTTTCACGTTCCTTTTCCTGCCACGGTTATGTCCAGAGACCGGTTTCTGGCCATCGCTTCTAACCTTAATATCAGTGATCCAGAAGATAATGTGGCCAATGAAAAAAAAAAAAAAACAAGGCACAGAGGACTATGACACACTACAGTCGGTCAGACCCCTCCTTGAGATGATGAGATATCATTGCATGGGTAACTACCACCCAAAGCAGCATATTTCAGTTGGTGAGAGGATGGTTACTTCAAAGGCAAGATTAGCCACGAAAGCCAAGCTCACCAAGTGGGGGCTAAAATATTTTGTTCTTGCTGATGTGAATGGCTGCACCATAGATTTCATGCTGTACATGGGGAAATCAAAGTTGTTATCAGGGAAAGGACTCTCTTTTGATGAGGTTACATCACTAGTGGACAAAGACTATCTGGGATTGGGTTACATTGTCTACTGTGACAACTTCTACAGTAGCCCATCCCTCTTCCAACACTTGAAAAAGCAGGGATTTGGGGCTTGTGGTACATCGACATCGACCGACAGCTGTGACCGAATACAAGAAATGCATGGCAGGAGTGGATACATCAGACCAGATGCTGGGAACAAATTCAGTCCATCGCAAAACCAGAAGATGGAACATGACAGTTTTCCAGCATCTTCTGGACATTGCAGTTACCAACAGCTTCATCCTTCACAAAGAGCTGTGCATCAGCAAGCAACAGAAGCACAAGACTTGCCAGGCCTTCCAGGAGGAGCTCGCTGCACACCTCCTGGGTGTTTGCTTGGTTACCAGCCCGAGTCCCCAAGTCAAGGACAGTTTCCTGTCCCTATGAGCACTGGAGATATGGGAAAGAGGCAGAGGGCAAGCATGGGAAGGAAGCAGTGCATTGTCTGTAAGAGAAGCACTCCTTGAAAATGCCAGCAGTGCAATGTAGGCCTTTGCCTGCAGCTTGAAAGGAACTGCTTTTTGGTGTTCCACCAGGGGTCAAAAACGTCTGGACTTGCTTAGGAAAAAAAGAGACCCCCAGAAACAAACTATAGGGCCAAAGTTCAAATATTTGTCATTATTTCAAAGCTCAAATTGCAAATTCTTAATCTTTTATTCATGTACATTCTGAGTGCCTTATTCAGTAAAAATCTTTTAAATTTCAATTTCGTGTTTCCCTACTGTTATTCCCTTAATACACACTTATAGCATGTGTGTAATAACAACTACCAGATGTTGAAAGAAGTAGTAGTCCTGAAAAAAGGGACAAAAGCATACACTCATGGTAGATTTAATGACACTTTTGCAGCTAAAACAACAAAATAATTCCAGGTGGTGCTGTTTAGGGTTTAAAGGGTGAGAATCTTGTGGTTGTCTTTTAACCCATAATTTGTAAGCTGTCTTCAACCATCTCAAAGCTCTTGTAGTACACCTGTGAATGCCTCTAAAACTGAATACTAATTTACAGTCCTTTGAGTTATGATTGGTTATTTGAATGTACTTGTTGTAAGTTGCAAAACATAAATAAATAAAAATCACCTTAAACATTGTAATCGCACTCTAGATGTCTCTGTTCTGTACAGCTTTCTCTGATTTTAGAAACATCCAATCAACAAATCCAGCGTTCATGTCTGGTTAACTGGGTTAGACATGTATGAAGAACAGGGCCCTCATCTACTCTGAATAACAGCTGATATGTGCTGTATCTTTACGCTGAGAGTAAGTTATAACAACTTTTCTTTTGTCTTTAACAGAGTTTTTCACTTGCAGCTTAAAAAAATGAACATGTTAAAAAGTAGCAGTAATAAATAGTAACAGTGCTGTGAAGATCATATGGACCTGTTTAATATAAGGCATTAAAAGAGCACTAATTTCAATTATATAACTGTGTTAAGTCTGTCCTAAGCCTTCTCATCTATCATACAAATATGACTTTTCCAATAATATATAAAAGTCTTGGAATACGTAGTTTAAAAATAAATTAAAATAAAAAATGGACCTAGCTATTAAGTTACCATCCTCTCAAGTCCATCAGGTCAAAATTATAAAGTTTGTTTTCAGTAAATGCTTCTCTAAAGAAGTCAGATTACTAAATCGAGTGGCATACCCCTTTAAGACATTCTCTTCCGATAATTCTAGTGTGGCTCAGTGTGGGTGTCTCTCAGCTGTAAACAACTGCAACACAACAAAAATGTAAACAATGGTTAAAATCTCGATGGCTGAGGCTGGTTCAGACGTTGGTGATTTCGACACTCTTGTAGGTGTGCATCGGGCTGCCTTTGGCTCGGGGAACCGCCTGAACTCTGGCCTCTCTGGGCAGAGAGCTGCAGCTGCCGTGGAAGCCCAGACTTCGCTCCACAGAGTGGCTGTTTGCTCGTAACCTCAGCGGACTCTGGAGAAAAAAAAAGATCAAAAAGGCTGAAAACAGAATATGGAGTTTCTTTAAAGATGAGACATTTGCCTGTTTATAAAACATTATCAGCTAAAAAGTAATTAGTGTTTATGATGGTCTTATATCAGAATCCTTAGTTTGAATCTGACCACAAGACTTTAGTAGCCAACTACTGATTCTTCTTTTCTTATTCTAGTGTACTCACATACTTAGTATATATCTAAACATGTGAAATATCATAAAGGGTCTGCACAGCACTGCACATTTCAGTCTTTTTAAAGTTTGTCTAATACCTTTCCGGATCTTCTTATAGACATCCTCTCATCAGCAAAACGGTTAACAGCGACAGGAGAGGAACAACCAATCACCTCAGTGTCCTGCTCGGTATTACTATAAACATAAGGTGTTACAAGACGTTGTTGTTTGTGATTGCATCCAAGAATATATACATACAAATGTATTTATAGGATAGAACAGGAAGGTATCCAAGTAGGACTTTTAATCTACCTGAGAGGGACAGCGAGTGACTTCATCTCTTCATACAGGTGCCGATGAAGCATGTGTTTGTTGCTGGGGATGCCCAGGGCTTTGGCCATGGCATCTGTGTCGAAAGACTGATCCAGAGCCATCACTGCACCATGAATCCCTTTACCCTGAAGATTGTCTGCAAACTCCTGAGCAACGCAGGAGAGAAGCGTTGGATTAAGATGATGCAGTTTGCTCAGTGTGCTCATCAGTGAGTGGTAGCTGAAAAATAACTAACCTTGCAGAAATCGCTCCCTGGTCTTAAAGTTTAATTTGGTAGCAATTACAAGTACACAACAAAAAAGCTTTTAAAAACAGTTTTGGTTTGTCTTTGTGGGTCATAATAAGTGTTCACCACATGTTGCCCAAAATAAGTATGTCGGTATATTGCAGAACTAAAAAAAAACCCTCACGCTGTGTGGTCTATTCCCCATTACTGAGTGTACACTACTGTTATTCTTCTGTATTCTTTCAGTGGTGTGAGGCTTCAAAGAAACAAAGCTATCATTATTTTTGAGGGATTCTTAAAAACCCATACTTTGTGGTATCTGGTTCCAGTCTGGCAAAGAAATCTCCAGCGCAGAGGGGAATGCCATCACTGACCGCCCCACCCACCTTGAGGTCGATGTCTCTGATCCACTTCATCACTCTGTGACATGTCCAAACAATGGGATCCCAGTTTTGGTGCTCGCAGTTTGTCCGCCGTGCCTGCAGGGCCTTTAAAAACACCACACAAACATAGCAGTGCAAGCAGTAATGTGGCAGAGGCCAATGAAAACACAGAGAGAGAAAGATCAGAGAAGGCCAACGACATGCTGAGATAATGGAGCATTACAAGCTACTGTGCGACTCCAGCTACCGCAGATAAGCATGCAGTTTTGTCACTGTAGCTGAGTGAAAGTCATGCAGTGATCGAGGAAAGATTGCTGAATAACTCCAGTCATGAATCTATTGTCATATAGTCTGACCTCTTTATCAAAGCTGAGCATCTGCAGCAGCTGGATTCCCAGAAGTAGACTGGTCTGATGGAACTGGTCACTGATGTTGAGAAATCTCTCCAGGTCTCTGCGGTTCAAAGAGTTAAGCACTCGTCCGTCCACCAAGTGAGACTGAAAGGTCTGGGAGTACTGAGGCAGTCCGACATCACTCAGCCATGATGTTGCAACCCAGTGATGGTCCATCTCAGATGCTTTTGATAATCTGTGATCAGCAATATCGAACAATAACATATTTTTTTTAATACATCATATTTCATGCACTCCTCATGTTATTTTACTCATATGCATTATATCTATATATACATATACACACTACCAGTCAACCAGTTTCTTTATTTTCATGACTATTTACATTGTAGATTCTCATTGAAGGCATAAAAAGTGTGAAATAACTCAAAACATGTTTAATATTTCAGATTCTTCAAACTCTCCACCCTTTGCTTTGATTACTGCTTTGCACATTCTTGGTATTCTCTCAATGAGCTTCATGAGGTTTGTCACCTGAAATGGTTTTCAAACAGTCTTGAATGAGTTCCCAGAGATGCTGAGCACTTGTTGGTCCTTTTGCCATCAGTCTGCGATCCATCTCATCCCAAACCATCTCAACTGGGTTTAGGTCTGTGGAGGCCAGGGCATCTGGCGCGGCACTCCATCACTCTCCTTCTTGGTCAAATAGCCATCGGCGTAACTTTGTGCTGAACATTGGGGGGGGTCAAGATCTCTGTCTAAATTAATAAATAAATCTGAGTAAATTCCCAGATGATTAAACATGCAACTATTTTCCTGGTAATACCTGAAATGAGTAGGCCTATTTATGCAAGACAATTCATAATTTTATTGGAGGGGGTTATATTGGTTGGGTCTGCTTATTGGGGGGGGTCATAACCCCCCTGGAAAATACGCCCCTGCAAATAGCCCTCACACAACCTGGAGGTGTGTTTGGGGTCATTGTCCTGTAATGACCCCAATCCCCAGTCCATCATTACTGACCCCGGTAATGATGGACTGTCGTTTCTCTTTACTTAGCTGATTGGTCCTTGGCATAATATGAATTGTAACAGTTGTCAAATAGGGCTGTCATCTGTGTACCAACCTGACTTCTGCACAACATAACTGATGGTCCCAACCCCATTAAGAAGGCAAGAAAGTCCACAAATGAACCCTGACAGGGCACACCCGTGAAGTGAAAACCATTTCAGGTGACTACATCATGGAGCCCATTGAGAGAAGGCCAAGGGTTTGCAGCGCTGTCAGCAAAGCAAAGGGTGGCTACTTTGAGGAATCTAAAATATAAAACATGTTTATAGTTATTCATGATTTCTTTCTTTGCTACACAATTCTATTAATCCTGCTTCATATATTTGATGTCTTGAGCATGTATCTACAATGTAGAAAGTAGTAAAAATAAAGAAAATCCATTAAGGTGGAAAATTTGCTACTTATATTCCTGCCTTTATTTGGGAGCATTTATCAGACTAAGCAAGTAAAACAAGTACAGAAAAGTGTCCTAAAATACACATTTAGGTGTTTATTTTACTTCTCTGTGTCTGCAGTGCATTTATACATATTGCTGAATATCTTTTGATATAATACCCACACATATTAAACTTAAAATTTCAGAAAACCCATCTAAATAAAAGTGACTTGGACAGTTTCGTGTTGAAATCCGTTATTTAAAATATATAAAATATATAGATTTTTACAATACATAGCTTTAAAGGCTTCTTATCACACAAGCTTTCTCTTGGCAGACACACCAAGGAGGTGCTAGGTTCAAAATGAAAGGCCAGCTGAGACCTCTCTTTGTGGAGCTCGCATGATCTCCCTGCACCTGCGTGTGTTAACTCTGTATACTACAGCTTCCTCCCAAAGACATGCATGTTAGATTAATTGGAATTCTAGATTGGCCATAGGTGTGAATATGAGTGTGAATGATAGTCTGTCTCTCTGTGTTAGCAGTGCAGCAGATTAGCAACCTGCTCAGGGTGTACCTCGCCTCATGCTCAGTGACAGCTGGGACATGCTCCAGCCTGAATTGGATAAGTGGTAGAAAATGGATGGAGTTGTCTCTCATACTCTGAGCCAGAAATGTCTGCTTCAGTGGCACATATTAAAACCAAAACGTTCCACTTTTATCCCTGCCTGCATATTTTTAAAGAAAAGTACGTACAGACAAAATGAAGATTTTGAGGTCATGTTTTAAAAAACAAAAATATGACAGCTGATTAGTTATTCTGCAGTTTTATTTGGCTGTTACTCACCCTTGGTCCCCTTCAGCTCTCCTGTAATCCTCAATAGCCAATCTTATTTTCCTGCGATGAATTGGATTACTGATGCCCAGACCTAGCTCTAAATCGTCATCCGTCAGGCCTAGAAGCACCTAAAGAGCAGAAATACAGTTCTCTATCAAACAAAGACAACACCTCAACATGCCCATCTGCTAACATCACACAGCATCACACACAGGTAAACAAACAGCAAAAAGCAACATGTACCAAAGGCATACCTTCCCACTTTTGACGTTTTCAGAGCAGGCTCGGATGTACATGGGCATTCCCATGACAACCTCCAGCCAGGCCTGGACTGCACCTGCCCTCCACAGTGACATGCATGTGTTTCGAGTCAGCTCCGCCTGCTGGAGGCGGTCCAGCTGCTCCTCTCCATCAGACAGGCTTTGCTGTGTGAGGCTATCAGAGTCTGGATTGGTCAGGAGAAGTTACGGTGTGGCATACAGGAGAATTTCAGGGTCAGATGGATATGAAAATCAAATCAGATTACACATCTGGAGACAATCAGAGGGGAGCAGAACAAAAGTATTGCGTCTACCTTAATGTGGAAGCATAATGAGCTACATTTGGGATAGTACACTACATTTTTTTCCTTATATCGAGGAGAAATCTGCACACCAAGATCAATCCATTCAAGTGAGAACAAAAGAAAAATGTTACATAACCACTAGATGGCGCCAGATTATCTCACTGGAGACAGCCAGTATCTTTGAATGAACTGTGCTTTGTTTTTTGGGGTTTTTTTTCCAAGTAGATAGGACTGCACATTTAAATGTGTCTAAATAGAAAACAGTAGTTGAATTCAGGAATACAGACGTCTTTTGCTTCTTCTGTAACAGTGTGGTGATTTCGGTCAGTTCTAAAACTACTGCTTAGTAAAAGACGTTACAACACTAGTAACTGAGGCATATGAGGAGACTTAAGACCATTAGGATCATGTATTAGAGACAAAGGGATTATTCATAAAACATCATGCTTCTGCCCATCAGCCCCTCATCTCAAAAAACAGGAAACACTGATTCATACCGAACCGACGAATCCAGGATGAACTCTGATTCGTCTCGACATGCTGAAAAAAAGGCTGCATGCAAATCCCACCATCTTTCAAAAGAGTTTTCAAAAAACAAACGACACAAACTGGTACTCTTCAATGGACATGATACGTGATATGAATAATCCCCAGAGTGTAAGAAACAGACAGCTGGTAATCACAGATGAGGAGTTACTCACTGGCAGGAGAGAGTTGCCATTAGAAATGGCAGGAGGAGAGGGAGACACACACATTAGACTGGGACGAAAAAACCAAAAAAAAAAACCCAACCCAACATTACTCACGAAATAGAAAACTGCCACATTGGATTTATTCAGTTAGTGGTTTTATTTTTAAAATAAGATTTCATTTCAATTATAATTCACTTTGAAAATGCTAAAACCTCCTCGACATCTGGCTGCGACAGCTGCAGCAGATAAATATTTGAAGTCACTTCTTGTTTGTCTCATTTTTTTTTTTTAAATAAAATACTTCAATAGATTTAATCTTTTATGCAACATTTTCTAAATTACAAACATTTAACAGATTTGTTAGAGCCACATTTGCAAAAAAGAAAAAAAAAAAGAAAAAAAAAAGAAAATTATAAAATGAGGAGGGATTCTATACAAATATAAAAAACAAAACAGCAAAATAAGGGGAGGACCATGCATTCAAAATGCAAGGAAAAGATAACCTGGTAAAAATGGGTAGGGCTACACAGAAGCAACACAGGATTTCAGAGATTATTAATTTGGTTGGCAATGAATGGATGTCTAACCGAAGCAACACAGAGGGATCATGCACGTGTTTAATGCACATTCGTTCATCTCGTATAGGCACATGTTAGATAGCTCTCTGTAAGAAATGAGTCAGACATAAACAATGTTACGAGGCTAGTGCTAACAGTGACGGAGTGACTGAGTCGTTAAACTTTGGCACTTGCACATGGTTTTGACAGCAGGTGAGAGAGGTGAGGCTGACTCTACAAACCCTCGATGGCCAGTACGAGAGCATTATTAAAATGATTACAAGATTACAAAATATCCGCAAAAAAACTTCCCTGGTGCCCACAGTGCTGTGAATAAATTACTGCGAGCCAGCATTTATAGGAACGTGATGACAATCCTGTAACAGAAATACCTCTCAAACTAGTGTTTTCAAACCAACGGGAAACTAAAAAAAACAAAAAAGGAAGAAAAATCTGGGCCAGTTAATTAAAGTCTAGTAATTTATCATTTCTATCCTTTCATAGTAAGATTTGGGCCTGCAAGACTGTGAATAATATGGAAATAAATGTTGCAAAGTATGAAAAAAGCAACTGTAAAAGTAACAAAAAACAAATGGCATTTACAGTAAAACACTAGTTTCACAATAGCTCCTATTTACATATGAACAGCAGTACTTCAAGTCTCCAGTTATATAAAAAAAAGCATAAAACATTAAGACAATTATGATAATACAGCATAAACATGTCTACACGAAAGAATAACCCATATATATATATATATATATATGTATATATATATATTTATATGCATGTAAACATATATACATATGCATACATGTACAACTATAAATATATATCTAATTTACAAACATACAATTTTAGGGCAATATACTGTACATTTATGGTGATAGCAGTGACTTTAAGGGCTTTTCTTTAAAATTCAACATCCTTCGCCTCCAGATAAATCCACAGACAAAACAGTCTTCACTCACAGTTAAAGCCAAGAGGATATCTACAAAAACTCAACACACACATGCACTCACACACTCAGCATCACCAGTCGGCATCCTCCTCTATGTAATAATCAGGGGTGGCTGTACCATCAAACAAGCCGGGATCCAGTGACTTGCGCTGCTTGCCCCGAGCGAACACCCTTGATAGGGATCCCAGTGTCATCTTTTCCTTCTTCTTCTTCCGCTTCTGGTCCTCAAGGTCCTCCATAGACTGAGCAGAGGAGATAGGAAAGCTGGGTTAATCAGCTGCCTTAGAGCCACACTGTAGTTTCACATTTTTATAAACTTTCATGACGAGTAAGAAGAGAGAGAGGGAGAGAGAGGGGAGTAGCGTGATCCAGTGATCTATGTAACCAACTGGATCCAGACAAATATAAAAGCTTTTTGTCGTTTCAGCCTGAATTCATGTTGCATTTTAAATTTTTATCTTGCATTTGAAGGATCAACTATTTTTTCCCGCATCATGCGTAAAATTCAAGTCAAAAGTCGTTTATCACAGATTTCTTTGGAACTGGCTGTAAAAAAGTAAGTGAATTCAACCAGAGACTTAACTGCTTCTTCATTTAACTTCATGTTAAATACACTATATGAACAAGATTACCAGGCCACCTGCATATTACACTTACAGGAGCTGCTCAACCATGAAAATCGTTGCCTCGAAGCTCCCAGTGCACAGCTTTTATGCTCCAGAGGAGGAACGCTGGGGACTTTTATGCACCCATTATTTAAGTTTACATTATCTGTTACTTTGAGGCTGAGTTACCAGTTTGCCATACCAGTCTATAATACTACTTACAGTTGATTGTTATATATCTAGCAGGGAGGACACTTAACCAGTTGACTTGTTACAACGATGTCATGCTTTTATATTAACAAGCCTGAATGGGACTGAAAACAGAATTTAAAGATAAAGAGGTTCGGCCCAACATTTTTGGTTTTATAGGTTCAGGTTTCTACTCGTCTTAAGAATAAAATTATATTTCATATTTAGATGCATGTAGCTATTTTGATGATGTAATAGCATCATTCTTGTTTTGTCCATTTTGAATAACATTTTCGGTAAATACATTTGTGTCACTGGCTACAAAGTTTGTGGTTGCACAAATATTCACAACACTTTGTGACACATTGGTGTTTGTTATGTTTAAAATGTTTGACATTGTGTCAAAATACAGAGTGAGAGCATAAAGCAACAAACCAATAACCTGTGAATGATCATTCGATACTGAACTTGAAACCTCTTCTTAAAACGCATTCTCTCTTTTCCACGACTGCGAGCAAATTTGTTGTAATAATTATTGCATGAACACCAAAATAACTGTAAAGCTATCAGAATGGAGGGATTAGTTATTAAAAATGATATTTAAAATATAGTTAATACAGTATGTTAATAACCTTTCACCAGATACATTATCAGCTGGATCATCTTACCACTTCACATAGAGAAATTTTAACCACAAGACCATTTTTTAAATGGGCTCTCTTATTATGTAGTCTATTTGAGTAAGGCTAAGATTTTAAGTTTTTTTTTTTTAATAGCCCAAAAAAGAAAGCATGCACACTAGCATGTATAAATATTTTAAAAGGAATAAAGTTATAGCTTGTTTAATTAGAAAAAAAAATTCGACCTGGTTTTATGTGCATGTTTGTTTAACAAATAAGGTAATACGTGTTAATTGAAGCTTTTAATGTGCCACTGCTACTCGTTAAGCCCCGTTTTCCAGTCTCACTGTATAGTTAAGCTAACCAGTTGCTGACTTTTGCTTCATCCTTACTCATATTGAAAGATTAGGCATTAAATACACAGTGCCAAGAAAGTGCAATGCCAAACTGTTACTTATGAAAAAACAAAAGCACTCCAACACCAGCACTGAGCAGGCAAGCAGAGCCCATGAAGCTGACAGTACAGAGGAACAGACAAGAGAAGGCAGAGTGGAGCAAGGCACTAACAGAAGATTGCGGAGGTGTGATTACTTGGTCGAGGGGGCCAGGCAGCTCTTACATTGCAGAGGGAGTGGGTCCGGTGACGAGGTGAGTTGATGTCACTTGGCGTTGACGAGCGGTCTCCGTCAGCCGCAGAGGCTTCAGAGATCACAGAAGGCTGACGTGAGTGGCAGGGGCTGATCCTGACCACAGCTGAGGCGTCACACAAACACACACAAACACACCGATATTGCAGATTCCCACAGTTAGTATGAGAAACCTCCTTGAAAAAACCCTGTGTTAGTAAAAGCAACACCAAGTAGCAAAGAGACCGCGAGGCAAAGAGGAAAAGAAAACCTACCCTGTCTGTCTGTGGTGTGTCCGTGGTAGAGGGTCTGTTGGCTCTGGCGGATGGCGGCCGTGAGCGGAAGGTCGGCGTGCATCACCCACTCCTGACTGCCGTTCACCACCGGTTCTGTTGGCATAGCCACCGAGTGGCGTTTTGGTACGTCTTTAGTCAGAGTGGCCAGAGACTGCTTTGCCTAAGAAGAAAAATAAATAAATAAATAAACAACAGAAAATTAGCATGAGAGTGAACAGGGACAAAGATGTTAACATTACAGGACTAAGTATAATTACAAGGATCAGTATACACGATATAAGATTATACAGGCAATAGTTTATTACACCGGCTGTGACACTGAGAGTCATGAAGAAGCCCACTTTTTTAAGTTTGAAATCATCAGAATTAATCTCACACGACCAACTGAGTACCAGCTGGGTTTTTTTTTAAAATGAAACTAATATTTTGCGTCTCCGGGAAACGACATGGGACCTCGGTGAGTGGCAGAGGATCCTTCAAGTATTGTGGGTTTCAGGGTGGGGCTTCCGATGATCGGGCTTGTTGTTACACATCCTTCTGCATGCTCAATCGGATTGTTATCTGTTAGCTTTTGTTGCTCTTTGTTGCATTCCTCTTGCCATTCCTAGTTCTGTCGTTTTATGGGTGTGGCCGGGTGCATAACCCTGCTGGTGGAGGCCGCTGCCATCAGGGAGCACGCATTTACTCTGCAGCACTGTCTAACTTGGTGCTACCTGTCAAAGAAACATCCATGGGAATGGTGGGAACTGAGGGGTTCCAGCAGAGCGCTGCACTGTGACATGATGATCAGTGCTACGTTGAGACTGATCCTTCAAGTATTGTTTGTTTTAAACATTAGAAAGTGCAACAGCATGGTCTATTCCTGAGATATGGTGACGACAAAAGCTGAAGTTAGAAAATAGCCAGTGTTATAAACCAAATATATTCATCACTTTCCATAGGACTTTTTTTATTTATATATTTGTTTTACTGAAAGCCTCTGAGAGGGGACAGACTGGAGAAAGTTGAGTTTAGCGGCAGAGAAAGCAACAACATTTTAAAGAAAAGAAGGAGACAGAATGATATTGTGTGGCTGGGCTGTTTGACAGTGATGCAGCTCTGGCACTGAAGTGCCAACAAATGTGATCTGTGATGGAGCGTGATGTGAGGATCTGTGGGTGGCTGTGACTTGCTGAGGGAGGAGAGAGATTAATGACACACAGACTGACAAGTGTACCTATGAGGGACTGACACAGCAGCGCAGAGATAAGGCATGAATTTCTTTATCTCAAAGCATTAAGCTTTGCTCCAGACTGAGAAAGTTGCATATTGCATGCGTTTGAACTGATATGAACACGTGACCTTGCTTGCATTTGTGCCACGTTTACCAGCTAACAGTTGAGGTGACTCCACTGCGGTTTAATAACTTTAGCAAAGTTGTGACTCCGTCCGACTCACCATTGTGAGCTCGGCCTCCAGTTCTTTAATCCTGTTCTCCTTCATATCCAGCTGAGAACGCAGGATGTTGGCCTGCTCTGTGGATTCTTTGGTCTGCCTCCTCAGGTCCCACTTCTCCCTCTCCAGCACGTCCTTCTCCTTTGCCAGGGCTTTCACTGCATCCTCACTCTCCTGCACATACAGTTATCGTGATTTCACATCAAAGTCACGTTGAATGATCAGAAAAAAATTTGAGTCAAGCAGCACACATCGTGTGTTGCTGTATGGTTTTGAAAAGGGTGGCTGCATGACGGTGACGGGTTTTATTAGTAATTCCAGTCACGGACCGTTGCAACTAAAACAAAGTGATAAGTAAGACAGACTGTTATGTGGTTGTGTGGCTTTATAGACATTTTTTAGGCTTTATTCATGTTTTATGCTAGTGTCTATGTTTTTATGAAGCAGTTATTACTGTTACATCGTAGACAAACAGTTAAACCAGTCAACAGTGCTAATTAATTCCCGAGAGTGTTTCCAAACCTGTGATGTTTAGTCTGTTTAAACTGAACTATACTATATGCGCACAAATAGTCTCAAATAGTCCAGAATGCAACACCTTCTTCCTGTATTTACACTTACTGCTCACGCCCCAGACACATCTGGTCTGAATGTTCTTATGTGGTTTGTAATGACACATTGTGGTTCACTTGGATTTTTCTCTGTGTGAAATGAAACCAAACCACAGGGAACGTTACAAGCTTACAAACCTATCTGCTGATGGGACCACAATAAATGACTCTAGGTGTGAAAACACTGCTAATTACTAACTATTAGCGAACTTCAGCTTTTCAAATGCGTGAATCTCCATAGACTACAACAATAAATGCCCGACTTCAGAACTAAAATAAATATACTTTGTCTACATAAGTAATTCTATCCTTTATAATAACTGTGTAAAGGTTAATTTTTAATGTAACTCATAATCATAATCAAGCACATGAATGCTGCTAGTATCCAAGTTTACATCCCATTGCACCATTGCTAACAAAGCTAGCTAGCCTTGACTGATAACTTGCCAAAGTGTCACTTCCAGTTCAATAAAAAACAAAAAGACATATCCAAAGTACCCAAATGGTAATACACAAATCATGACGTCACCGTGGCTACATCCATCTTTCATGTACAGTCTATAAATGGATAGAACTGTAAAAACACGAACTGTTAAAACGGTTTAAAAATACTAAACAATCTCTGTACAGCTGGACAAATGAAAAACCGCCCTTTTAGTTTTAAATATAAAATAGATTTGAAGTGAAGTGCTATTGGACTGGTTAAACCTTTTAGAGTTGAAAAACTTCTCGTTTTTATTTTGGTAGAAAAAAAAAAAGTAAGGTAGCCATAATTCAAAATACCCTCACGTGTGGGTTGGATTATTATTATTATTATTATTATTTTAATATATACTGACAATTGGGATAGGAATGCAGGCACACAGAGACAAAACCTGACAGCGTTACCTTTCGATGCTGGTCGTAGTTGCGTATGAACTCTCGCAGCTGCTCCTCTCTGCTCTCCAGTGTTGTGTACAGCTGCTGCATCTGATTCGCCAAGTCTGCTTTCTCCACCTTCAGCCGCTTACGGTCAGCTTTCATAGCTTCAAAACACAAACAAACACATTGAGACACTGAGCAGCACATTTGTGTCCATCAACAATAGAAAACTGGACAGTGGACACACAGTAGACAAAGACAAAGCTTTGTAATTACATCAGAGAGCCACTAGGTGACACTGTGTCTTCTGTTAATGAGTTACAGAAGACGGGGCCCAGAGAAAATGATGTAATCATCCCTGAGTCATTCGGTTTCAGGTGGCATGTGGAGTCTTTGTGGACTCATCCTGAAAACAGCGTGATTGGATCTGATTCCTTTCAACTTCATTCACTTTCAGCTCAACGGCAGCGATGCAACTGTGGGGCTTTTCTGCAGGTAGAAACAATACTAACGCTCTCATGAGAGCCCGGGCTCACCAGGGAGGCAAAACTGGAAAAGTGGAACCTGCACTTTCCATAACTGCACAAGTCATTCAGGGTGCATTCCTCCTGTCAGCGTTCAGCGTCCTGGCATTTATCATACAGCATTTAAACCTGTTTTGCCGCAGTTACATGACGGTTTACAAGCTGCAGTTTACCACTATGAGCTGTTGAAAGGACCGCGCAAAGGTAGAACATTAAACTAAAAACAACTGCCTGAGTTTCAAGCAGGACTGGCTTTGCTTTTTGCAAAAAGATGTAAACATGGTGGTGTTGCATAATAACTGGAAGCAATAAAAACAGAACATCCCTAACACATCAGTGTCCGAGCGAAGCTTCGCTCATGATCGATGGATGTTAATTAAAATGAGGTGAACCTTGAGTTGACTTGGCTGCTCATCGGCTCGGGATGACTAATGTTTCAACTTAGCCACATAAAGAGAGAGATTACCTGCTCATTTTAATTTATGCCCCAGAAGAATCACTGGAATTTTACTATTATGCTAATTGGTCTGCTGTTACTTGTGAAGGATTTTGATGAATGTGAAAAATGCTGTTGAGTTAATGATTTACACCCACTGCTTTGATCCATGAATCACTCTTATTTGCTTGAAATAGATGAATCAACATACGTTGGTCTAGTAAAGAGAAGCTAATCCCAAAACGTAATTTTGATAGTTAATGCACACTCCCACACACACACACACACACACACACACAACAAGAATCTGAGAGCCAAAAAAGTAAACAAATGCAAAAAAGGAAAACACCCAGCTATTTGGCATGCTTGTTCTTAAGAGTCGGTAAAGAACATGATAACTCTTAATGTATAGAGTTGAATATAAAACCACGGACAGTAAGAGATATACTGTCTAGATAAAAAACATTTAAGTGAGCCGTTTATTCAAAGTAAACCTGGTAGATGCAGAAGTATAAATGGATAAATAGTTATTTTATAGATTTTCATACAAACTGTGTTTTTTCCTCAAAGCTGTGAAACAGAAAGTAAACACTGTCATTTCTAAGGTTTTATGTCTCAGTAAAGATAGATCAAAACATTTCTAAACAATCTCAAGTCCATCATTTCTACAGAGAGAAAGATTATTCACATGTGGAAAACATTCAAGCCAATCTTCCAACAAGTGGACATCCCAGCAAATGCCCGCACCCCTCCCCGAAAAAGATTGTGAATTTCAGATTGTGAAACGCTCGGAGAAACTTCAAAAAGGCCAAAAGCTTCATATCAGACTCCCCAGGCCTCAGTTAGCAAGTTAAATATTAAAGTTCACGGCACTAAGACACATTAAGACAAACCACAAGACTTCTGGAACAATTTTCTTTGGACAAATGAACCTATTGGACCATGCTCACACCACTGTATATGCTGCCTGGAAACATTTAATTGAACCAATTACTGTGAGAAAGCACAATGTAAAAGACATTTTTGTATGAATACAAAAAAATTATTTTGTAGATTATTTTGATGTCCCGAATGTTTGTCATGTAATGGAAAAACATTATACTGTCTGCTTTTGTTTGGTAAGACAAAGTGGATTTCATTTAATTACAAGATATTCTGGTTTGACATAACATCCCCATGAAAGCTTGGACAGCTGTATTTGCTGTACATTTGAAGTAGGTAGGTGCTGGAAACACGGGGGTTCTGGTAGATTAGGCAAGACGACAAGATGTCTGTTTGCTTCTGACCTTGTAAGGCCTCCTTGGCACGGTCCAGCTCCTGCTCCTTGTCACCCAGCTGCACACGGAGCTCTGTGGCAGAAAGCAGATTGGCAGAGCAGCCGCCCTGGGTCTCCTCCAGGTCTTTAGTCAACATGTCCTTCATTTGCCTCAGCAGGTGGACCTCCTCTTGGAGCTGGACCACCTCTTCACGCAGCAACACTGAAGGAGAGAAAGAGTTTGCAAATTTAGATTATGTGTAGAATAAATATGGAGGGTAAATGTGCAGAAAAAAAATGAGAAAGGAGGATGGAAATAAAAGAGTAAACGACAGGGAAGTCCAAAAGGGGCAAAATATGCAACAGGAAATGGAAAAATATGAATTAATAACAAAAGTGATAAAATTCTTCAATACATCAAACCACGAAAGTTACAGCTTCCCTTCAGATGTTGCCAGAGGTGTTGCAGAAATGTAGTTACATGCCGAGCGACAGACTCAGGGCTGGCACTGGTGATGGCAGTACGCAAGAGACAGCAGCCTGATAAGACTTAATAAAATATAAGCGGCACACACTCGGGCTGTGCTCCTCGGTGCCGTATTTTCCCTCAGCTGTGCAATGCCTCATAACCCTCAGGGGAAACAGGCAAGCAAACATGAGCAGGGAACTAAGGCGAGGACACAGCAAACTGAAGAGTGAACTCAGTGGCACAAGCTGGTGGACACATTTGTAAAGCCAGAGGACAGAAACAATGAAAAAGTCCATTGAAGGAAACCCGTACTAGCAAAAGTGTCACGATGATTTATACTGCGCTCATAAAGGGTGGAAGGTCTGTTCCAGGAGAACGCAAGAACAAAGACAGATGAAATACGCAGTCAGCCAAAACATTTCAGCTATAGAATAAAACCTGCAAACGCAATGATAAATTTGTAATTCCCCCCAAAAAAATAACTCAATACTGTAGAGCGCTACATAAAGAAAAAAAAAGCTATTTGGATCTTATAAGGGATGATGGGTTAATTAATCACGAGTTAAATGAGCAGAAAATTAGTCAAAAAACAGTTTGATTAACAATTTTTTTGTTTAAAAAAAGTGATTTATGCTCGAAAGCATAAGCAACTTTTGACATTTTTCAGACATAACAAGGGGTCTAGGAAAATATGTTGGGTGACTTCTGTTGGGACTCCGACAGACAAAAAATTAATTAACAAATCAGTGAGAAATTGTTGCATTTTAAACAAGGATAAATGTGTGAGTGTGCATTTGTGTGCGTGTGAATTACAGGCATTAGAGTTTTACTTTCTGTTGCATGAATAAGAATCTGCAATCAAGCTAGCGTCACTCAAGGCTCTGATGTTAACTTCAAAGAAAAGCTAAACGTCTGATAGATGGCTGTGTCAAAGGAAGAACAGCAAAACACACACACACGAAAACATCATGGGGCTTGGGAAGAGGAATTCAGAGGTAACCCTGATTTAACCCCGTGTTAAACTGAGAACACATACACTGGAAAAACGGTGATGATCCAGAACGCATGACTGGAAAAAACACAAACAAACTATGAAAACGATCCAGCAGCTGTTGAATTGTTACAGCCTGGATCAATAAGCTCAACTAACCATCGAGGGATGTCATTCGTACAGCAATATTTCAAGTAAAGAAGTGAAGTGCTCAATAATTTTCAAGGCAATGCCTTCAAAACTTTGTATAAAACCATAAAGAGAGCCGACGTCAACGTGAGGAAGCCTGCATCAGAGGAAAAAAGAGAGAAGGTCTCAGCAGGCCTGCAGCCAGACGTTGTGGGGCTGCAGCAGCTCCGATAAGAGAGAAGGGACAGTCCATCGGTCTCTGTCAGCGCGGGACTCTGGAAGCACAGCGGGCAGCTCTGTGCTGCATGTGACAAAAAGAGTTTGTTTCCCAGAGAGAGCAATCTCTCATGGCCTTCTTGCAGCTTAAATCCGTTTATTCATCTGTTTACCTGCAGGCTCTCCTATTTTTGTCACAGGGAGCCTGGCAGCTGCTTTTGATGACACTGGACAGAATTGGACATTATTTCTGAGGACGCTTTATATTTGTTTCGCTGCGATGTGGATGCTGATCGACTCTTGTCATTAGCTGTCAGTTTGGAAATCGCTGCATTTTAGTTGCCAAGTATTAGCATCATTACACGCTTGTGTTATATCCATTAAGCTGTAACTCAATAACAAAGTGTGAGCATTTTGTCCTAAGGGTATCTACGGTGGATTTAGTGAGAAATGTGTTTAACTTACAAAGAATCAATAACACATTTCTCCCGAATCCAATTTTGCATTAATTTCCAGCATCATCCTCTTTCACAATTAAATACGCCGGCCCACACAGCGGACACAGGCTAAAATACACAGAAATGGACCTGCAGGAGGTTTTTTCTTTTAACAACTCAAATTGTGGTAAAACTTGAGGAAAAATAAAAGCTAAGACTTCTTCTGCAGATACTGTATGTGATCGTTTCACATCTCAAAAAGAGTGAAAGGACATAAAGAAAAGTTCCCTCACTGCATACTGACTAAAGGGTGCCGACAGAGGCGAGCCATCCATTGCCTGTACCTACAGATAATTCACCTACATATACACTGTTTTATGCAATCTAAAAAAGCAATTTAAACTGACAGGAGTCATATAAGCCACACAAAGCAGTATGCGCTCTGAGCTTTGAGTGGTTGTGCAGAGAGCTTGGCAAAGCTATTAGTGTCCTCCCACATAAGAAGAGAACCCACTCTCTTCCTACTCAGCATCGTCCCATTCAATGAACTTCTCATCCAAGCCTCCCATTAGTGTGTCCATCAAAGCCAGTCAGAAGCAGGTCAATCTCTGTCCCTTTCCCTTGCATAGCAGAGCTATTAAAACCCAGCACACACACACAGACACACACGAGGAGAGCGCATATAGTAGCTGTAGGCTTATGATGAGGTGTTAGAGAAAGCAGAGGCACCGGGAAGGTTAAGTGGGTGTTGGAAATGTGTTGATTGGTGGTCAAAGACCTGAACTAGTCTCCTGTGAACCATATGCAGGATTAAAGTGGCCTCATTTGTATACATGACTGATCAAAGATGCTTAACGTGCACTATGGTGGAATATTAAACTTGGATGAGAAAGTCAATTTAAAGCTAATGCTCTTGTTGCATTTTAAAAACAGTTTGTGGCTCACTATTCTCAATGCACGAAAAATGTTCCTGTTAATAGAAGGAGGCCACAAACTGAATAGAAAAAATATGGCAGAAGTAGTTCCAGAGAACTTTAAATGGGAGGCTTGTGGATTAACTAGAACAACTGGAAACTATTTCTCATGAGACATCTAAACACATTTTCCAGGACTCATGGGGATAGATATACTCTATTTTCAATTGGCCTTATGATTTCCCTTTTTGATAAAGCATATAGTTAGGGCTGAATCAGATGACCCTGAATCCTCGTTTAGTTACGCTGCAATAAGCCTGGGCTGCTGGGGGCTCCCCATGATGCACGAGAGCATGAGTGTTTCTTCTTCACTCACTATGTGTTTATACACCACTCTGCAGTTAAACAGTAGTTATTATGAACCTCGGACTCTCTATCAACCACGGCTGATTGTGACCCCCGTCTGTTTTCACACGGTGTGGGTGTGATTAGGCAGAGGATCAATAGGGGGTCCATGACCCTCTTGGGGACACTCCCATAGGGCTTAAAATCTGGGACTCTCCACCAGTTGCTCTTAGAACTGAAGAAGCTTCTTGGATGAGAGGTGAAACGTCTTCAGGGAGTACAGACACTTTCTTTCAGCGCTTCTTAGGCTACAATGACCAGGATGACTGAAAACCTTCACAGACGAATTGAACAGATATGTCAAACCTGCAACAGTACTTGTGGCTAGCTGCTAGCATGGTAACATTTCTGTAATTTGGGTGTACTTGCACCTTTTAACAAAGCACTTTTGTTCTACAAGACACCATAAAGAGCAGCCTCTCCAGCAGCATGGAATATTTTTAAGCAAAACCATTAGAGTGACATTTGACAGTCGAGCAGGGCGTCAAAAATCTCTGCAGTGACAGCAGCTAACCATTTTGCCTTGAGGAGCTATGATGTGCATGGTTGTCATTTTTCCGCCTCGGTCTTCCTGCCAATTCAGATTTGTGTAATTTAAAGTACAGTATACAAGACAAACCCAGAGGCGGTGGTGCTGGCTGTTCTTCTCCTCTAATCTCTCAGGTACAGTAAGTGAAAACAGCTGAGCTGGATAACGAGGGCACACGGAGCTTTCTAAGATCTTTACCACACATGCTGTAGTACCCCACACCTATCTCATAAATACCTGCTGAACCTTCATTAAGTAGGAGCGTAGGTGGGTTTTCTGAGATTTTCACTTTAGGCTCTAAGGGATCACCTTTTCTTGTTTAAAAAAAATGTAACAAACAAATTTATGTGACAGCTTCATGACAGAAAAATCAAGAGGAGGCCGTTCAGTCTGGTTGAACAGCTTTAGCTTCCATGGAACGAACATGTTGGCAAGACACTTGTTAAAAATATGAAGGAAGTTATTCCTGCACACAAAGAAGACCCGGCCAAAACTTTCAAACCATTTTCCTGCATGAGCTCTTATTGAGCTACGAGTGCAGCACCATACAAAGTGCAAACCACAGCTTTGGCTTCTTTTAGAAGATTAGTATTAAATTATATCACAGTCTGTCAACATGTTTAAACAGAGCGTACTACGGGGAGGAAAACCGAAGCTTTTTTGCAATAATCAGAAAAACTGTAGAGCTTCAAGGCATTTTGTTTACTCCTGAAGATCATGCACTGTCGTTTTCCACTCAGTTGGGTCCCTTACTGTTGATGCACAGCTATAATATGATATTTGTAATGCAGGAAATGTGTCGGGTATGTGAAGGAGGTGTTCTGGGGAATTGGAGCTGAATGATGAAAACTGTAATGGCTTTCCAGAGAAAGCACTGAGAGATGTTCTGGTGTCGCATTGGAGGGGGCCTGGCTAATATACTGGGACATCAAAGCAGCCCCATTCAATGGCACATTTCTCAAAAGAAAAAAAAAGAAGAAAAAATTGACCATGCAGCGAATAATAAAGCAAGAAAACATATCAAAGCTTTCTTTAAACCAAATTTTAAGCAATATGACAAGTGTTTACTGGGGATAAAAACACCTCACTGTAACAAAAAGCTTTGTTGTCAGTAGCTGATATGAGCAGAGCTGTTTTAAACAACCACCGAAGTCTTTAAAACGCTCCATAAAAGCCTCCTAATAAGCTCTTCTTTCCTAAGCTCTGCTTGTTGATAAACGTTACCTAGAATGAACTAATAGAAACATCAAAAACTTGTTTTCAGGACAGCAGTCTGCTCGGAGGCTTTATGCAAAAAAAACAAACATTACATAAGTGTGTAGCTGCATTGCAGGTGATTGTGTTGACTCAAACAGAGTCCTGAAGAAAGTGAGCTAAAATGATGTCTTATGATTATTAATAATATAATTATAAAATGCGATGTAAACAGGAGTAAAAGAAAAAAAAAGACATAAGCACAAAGCAAAAACTCTGAAGGTAAATTTAAGCAGAAAAGCTCATTATTAGAGCCAAACAAAGCAAAGTAAATTAAAGAAACTGTCACCTTTACATTTAAGCCCCAACTTCAGAGGAGCTAGCAGGGCTTAACCTGTGGATCTAACCCTCTGAGCTGGTTCATTTAAGGTCATGGTGGAACACCTCACAACTAATAAGGTTAATTGGCAGCAGGTCAGTCACATAACTGGGTATAAATAGACCATTTGAGACAGCCCGAGTTTGTTCAACACCCTGAAAGACTGCATGAGCAAGTTTATAGTTTCAGAATAACATTTCTTCATGTAAAGTTGCAAAGATTTTGCAGTGCAATGTACTGCAAATGCTACGTCTGTGCAGTTACGTAGCACAGATCTAACATACATGTCTTTGGACTGTAAGAGGAGGTCGGAGCCACTGAAAGAAAACCCACACAGCCCACACAGTGGATAACATGCAAACTCCACAAACCAAGAGCCCAGCCGGGGTTTGAATCAGGAGCCTTCTTCCTTTGTGGTGACAGCACTAACCACTGGATCAATGTATAAAATGTTTAAAAGGGAGAAGGCCAAAAGCCTACATTGAATGTCTGTGATCTTCTGACCCGTTCTAGATTGTTTGACCCTGATGATATACACATCTATCTTTACCTATTCACCATTATGCTACCAATCCAACAATGTTTTTTTTTTTCTAAAGGAAGGTTTCTACCATGGTCTTGCCGAAATAAGTAAACTATATTCTGCCCATATTACAGCAGCCAGACTCCTTAACAAAAGGGTCTGGGTGCTGAACTTCCCTCGTTGCAGCAGGGAGCTGTAAAATGACAAAAGAGGCCCATGGGGCTGCTGAAATCCCACATCCGGAATGGACAGGACAACATTGCTGTCTTTAAACTATAAAAATCGGTCTCCTCAGTTCCCCTGAAATATAAATAGCATTGTTAAAAGAAGAATTTATGCAGTAAAGTAGCAATCGTGGTCGTGTCCAAGCTTTTCCTGTAACATGTTATCAGCATCAAATTTGGGGGTGAAAAAGAGCTTTTCAGTTTCAATATTTAGTATTATTTTCAATGAAGGGCTTGAATTATTTGCACAGCAATGCCTCCTGTTTTAATTTACATTTACAGTGGCCTGAGTTTCTGAAAATGGTTGCACTTCGTGTGTGCAATTGAGCTTAAAGGTGGCTATTTCTATAGTAAATTATGAGAACAGGCGCACATGCCTGCTGAGCTCTGGCCTTCACTATTTATGGTATGAAGCTCGGGTGAGACTGACGTGAGAGAAGACAACAGTGTGATTCAGCTCATACAAGTAACTCTGTAACCTTCAAAGGGAGGAAAAATACACCATAAAAGAAGTCATGCAAGGCATACAGTCAGTAACAATACATTAATGAGTGTGTCACTTGCGTCACATTGCAAATAACTTTAGAGTGCTTCATCAGAGTGGCGATGTGTGAATGGTAAACAAGAGTATCTGAGTGACGTTACTAGTTTTCTTATGTTATCTCTGGCATCTGAAGAACTACTGGATGAAACCTTTACATACTTTTATGACTAATACTAGGTTGATTCCCATTAGCCTCAGTATATTCGATAAACATCGGTGTGATTGCCCCGTCAGTGCAAGTATGTCATCATGGTAGCGACAGATAAAAGGGGCAACGTGACAAAGTGTGTGGTCTTACAGATGATTGCATAACTACAGATATATAAAATCAGGAAGTCAAGTTAAAAGAAAAAAAACCCCAAACAACACCTTCCTTTCAGTTCCTTTCTCCCATTCAAATAATTCCATCCATCCATAGGATGAGAGATATGGTACTTCCTGGAAAGGTGGCCATTCTACTGCAGGCCCTACACACAGAAACAGACAATCATTCGAGGCCAATATGCATCTGCATCTTCTTTCTGTGGAAAAAAGCTGGAGTATCTTAGAGAACCCACACGGATGCAAGGAAAACATGCAAACACCACAGAGAGAGGCCCCCAGGTGGCCAGCAATTTGAACACAGGACCTTCTTTCTGTGAGACAACAGTGCTATCTACAATCACGCTGCCTCCTCCTTCCAATTCTGCATTGAACAAATGTCTGTTCAGATTATTTCCTAAAAGTCTTCTGAGCTTTTTACAACTTCAGACAGAAAAACCAAACCATGTGTTTATGGATTTATTAAACAACTGTAACCAATCAGTTCCAAACCCATGCCTGACACAAAAGAGAGAGAAAAGACAGAGTGAGAAGCTTCATAAGTAAATACATTAATTCCTTCAGGGGCACCCTGCTGAGTCAAATTAAGGGGAGGTCGGGTGGGTGGATGGCATAGGTACGCTGCAGCGATTAGTGGCTTTTGTAAAATCATCAGCAAAACTATATTTAGCATCTTTATTGTCATCTTGTACTATGGGCACAGTAGGAACCTGTGTGGTAATGGATTGGAGATTGTATAGAGAGTGTGGGCTGCATTAAGTCAAATTCGATATGCTTAAGCTACAAATAGCAGTAAAAACACTGATGAGCTTCAAACCAGGAGATCAAAAAGAAGTGAGCAAACACCTCATTTCTAAAGCCCTGACACCTGGAGACTCTGAGCACTGTGCTTTTGCATCCTAAAAAGTCCCTGCACGTATGGGTCAGGTCCATTCCCCTGTCAGGCTATTACACCTGGCTCTCTATAATACATCTGGGCATAAATAATGCATGCTACCGACTCTTTAACCTAGCTGACTAAAGTATTTACTATTTAATCGATAATTTAACATGATTATGGATAAGAAATCCAGTTAATACATCAAAAATTCAAATATATACACAGTAAATACATACAATTTTCTAAAATTTGCTAACATGTTAACATGATTGTATATGTGCCAGTGCTGGCTGAGCACATAAGAATAAATCCAGCAAACATGAAGTTCTCCACGTGTGTATATAATGTATCTGAACTACTGCGTGCTTTCAGTTCTTTTTGCTTTTAAGTAAAGGATACAACAACCCATGCCAGTTTTAGTAAAAAATCAAATAGAATCATCATATTCAATACATAGCAGAAGTCAATCGCTGCTGCTGTCTTCATATCAGACATCAGAAGACGATTTCGAGATGCCATGCTGATCCTTGAGATGTTCACTGGATCCACCTTTACTTGTTTGTTGTGAAAAGTCCCTGCCTGTAGAGTCTCGTTATTAGAAAGCGGAATGCAGCTCAGGCAGATTGAGTTGAGGCAACTCACTCGACCAGTCGAGAATATTCTAGCTGTTCACTTGAAAAGTTCGTTGTTGGGTGATTTATAGCTATGTTTACGATTGCTGCACTGCTGAATGGTAAAATTTCACCCAGTGGGGTTACATTTAGCCATTTCTGCGCACACATGTTGCTCCTGTACATCTCTGATTTATCCCATTGCTTCTGTCAGTGTTGATTCCAGTGAAGCACAGTGCTTGACAGAGGATGCTGCTTTGTCAACAACATAGAAAGTCTCACGAGTCAGAGATTGATTTCTTTTTATGGGTCCACAGATGTAGTTTCATTTCATGTCTCTTACCCAGGGTTTGCATTTTATGGCGATTCTTCTAGTTAGGGACACAACGTGTTCCCTTAACCACTGACAAGGACACATGTCTGCTCTCCTTTCCTAGATAGCACTCCTGACATTTAGTGCAGTCATAAACGGGTGTTTGGCCTTTATATGATTTTTTTTTCTGCAAGCAAATCACAGTTTCTTTCTCTAGCTGACAGATTTTTTCCTTTTTTTGGTTATTATTTACCTGGATTCTCAAACCTTTACTCCCAGCATTCACAGACAATTCAACCTCAATTTAATCTCTGACCTGTGCACGATGTAATACTGAAACAATGCACAGCTTCCCAAAATAAAATTTGGATTCCGAATGTGCAACTACTCTTAAACAACTGCAATTTGTGTGCCGTTTACTCTTGTACCACAAAATGCTCAGTACAGCATTAGAAAGGACCAAACTAAACCAGTCCTACTCAAATTCAATCTTAAACTTGACACATTACTGTGCTGTAGAACCAGTATTTTATTTCAAGCCAAATGTGCAAAAACAAGGTCTGATGAATGAAAACAGTGTAAGAGTTAAATTGCTTAGGCTCTGAACTTTACATCTGTGCAAGTATACAGTATCTATCAGGAACAGTTCCTACTAATTAATTGCCTGGAGGGGTTTACATTACAACTGAGGTCAGTGCAAGGATGCCAAGTGCAGATAGTTGTAATCGATTCACGTGTTTATAATGTGCAGATTAGGCACTCTGCCAAAGACGCTCCATTTGGAGGCTCTAGGAACTTGAAAGTAATTTAAATATTTTTAATATGGTCAAGAGATGCATCCACCCTCGATGTCACTTGGAATTGGCATCGTTCCCTGTGCATTGGTTTTGTTTACATAAAGTGAATCACCCAGCGATTACTTAACCCTGCTGGCATGAAGGAACTGAAAAGGGCACTCCTTCGGTTTATGACAAAGGAATAACACTGAAGCGACTGTACAGGGAATGTACTATTATCCAGCTTTCAGCTCAATCAATCGAAATGACCTCATCCCTCTAAAGCTACACCATATATAACAATTTTCCCCCGTTCTAATGTGAGACACCGGAGAAGCCAATCAATCTGCTCAAGCTGTTTTCACTCGGATACATCTGCTTAGATATCAAGCACAAGCTCCTGTGGTAAAGCCACACAGGACTTAACAGACGCTACACAGTCAGGTTGCTATGATATTTCATACTGCATTTATTTTAAAGGCATAGTTTGACAGTTTGGGAAATACTCCTGTGTTCTTAACAAGAGCAGGATTAGAAGATCGATACCACGCTCATGTCAGTATTATAAATATGCAGCTCTGGAGAAAGGCCACAGGCCTGGAAGGAGAAAAATGGCTTATCCAAGGGGAAGAAATGCTTTCAACTAGCACCTCTAAAAGGTCACCATTAGACACATCATATCTCTTTCCTTGTTTTTTTATTTGTGGTTTTATAGAAGGATTTTACAGTCAAGAAACAGTTTGGCAAACTAAAAATGTTTAATGAACTGAGGTGTTTACCATCAAATTCTAAAGTCACCATCATGCCACCATGTTAGCATTTGAAACAAAGCAACCAGAAGCCATCAAATACTTTGGCAACTCACTTAAGTCCCAAACATCAATGGACTTGTGCATATCAACAACTATGAATCCTCAAGAAGAAAAGAAAATACTGAAGATGAGTATGAGGTTGGGTTCATGATGTTGATCGCTGAAGAAGAAAATGGCAAACAACCCTCATTTTGAATCTGCAGACAAGCCTTAACATCTGCTAGGAACAACAGGATCTAGTCTGTGCAGAACTGGAAATCCACGTGTTTTGATACACAGCGTCCCTCATGTCCTGGAGCATGCCTGAAGAATCTCACAAACTGCAGGTGGCGCCTCCTTGGCTGCAGCTTGTGTGTGTAACGTTAAAAGCCTTACTCAAGTTTAAATCATGTAAAACACTGCAATAACTACCCGTTCTGTACTCGTTAACCGTTGCACTTGTTGAGATGCTGAAAGCAATAATGGCCTGTGATTAGCTCAGGGTAGCTACAGCTCACAGGAAGATCAAACAGAAACATGATCGAAGAAATCAGAAAACAAAACAAACGAACTTGACTGTCTATGTAAAGATGTGCCACACGCTGTGTGTAACAAAGCCGGTGAATGACTTCACAACAGCGCAGTGAGTGGGACGGCAACAGCAAAAGAACAATCTGTGCATTGCAGTGCAGTCAGTCAAACTCATTAGCTTCCAAATTTCTGAGCGGTGACCTCAGGCTTCAGCAAACATGAGCTCCTGTACGAGTCATGCAACACACTGTGGGATGAAACTCGTCTCTATTGATTCATAAACAACCACAACAAGTGCATCTGAATGTGTAGAAAGACACAGACACACACCCACAGCAGCATCAAAGAATCCTTTTCATGGCATCTAGGAAAAGATTCTCCATAGCAGAAGATCTTCTCATTTTCCATCAAACATAACACATCTTAATTTTTCAGTTTTCTGGATAATACAAGTGCGTCTGCTTCCTAAATGAATCCAAACACAAGGGCCAACGTAGCTCTTAGATTATAGGCCAGCTTCATTATGTCTGCTGAGCCACTAAACTCCTTTAAACCGAACATGAATTTGATGAAACATCACAGTTCATGCACAATGTAAAAGATTAAACGATCATCCATATAAACGTGTCATACAGTATGTAGGTCACTTTTACTTAAGTAAAATAAATAATCCTGGGATATGGAGTAGATTTATATTAATCAGCTTTTATAGTGGGGGGGAAAAGGCATGTGGTTGTGAGTATTAAAAAAAATGAACTACAGTCAGATCATATGGTGAAAAGTAAAGAAAAAGTAAGACTTATAATAACACAGTATTGGGGAAAAATATCTGTTTTATAACAATGTGATTTCAGTAATTCTAACAGCATTTCATGGCATATAATTAATATATAAAAAATATTTGTAATATTTTGCCATGAGAACCACTTCAATATCACAGCTGGCAAGAAAAGAAGCTTGGTTCGATTACTTGATATTAGAGCAGGTGTAATCAGTCAATTAATGATCTGATTGTCAAAACCTAACTAAGCTGATTAACTGTTTACTGTAACTTTTAATTTTAACCACTTAAAAAAACTTTTTTCTACGCATTCAAATGTGTATTCTGCTACAGTGAATTCACTAGCTTTCTGTTTGTTCTAGAAAACAATTAGGATTAACCTAGCAAATATTAAAATGATCGATCGTGAATAAAAGCGCCGATTAATCGAGCATTAAAGCAATACGAGGCGCAGTCGAGTTGTCTTTTTCATAAACTAATGATATTGTTTTGAATAAATCTATAGTCTGCCTGTCAAATAAATGTAATCGGTGCAATGTCCACGCTTTGCATCGGGACAATAAGTAGGCGCCTAAGTTAAATCAAGAATGTACCAAATAAATTCGCCTGATTCAAATGTAGCGTACCCTACAGCAGCGCTTGTTACACTTTCAGTGTCAAACGTGAAATTTCAGAAATTAATCAGCTTTGTTGTAACTTTTATATTCCTATTATGTAATCAGTCCAGGCAAGCACATACATAAGGACACGAACCCACTTACTCCCTCTCTCTCTCTCTCTCTCTCTCACACACACACACACACACACACACACACACACACACACACACACACACACACAGAGCGTCTTTTTTCACCGTCTATTTTATTTTCTATTGATCACTCACCGGTCTTCCCCTCCTCTTTCTCGGACCTCATGTCCTTCTCGGCACAGGCTATGCTCGGCTCCACTGTCAGCCTCGGTGTGAGCTCTCATAGCAGATTTAAAAAAAAAAATTAAAACGCACACCTATGCGTCCCGGCAAGGGCACACACAGACCATTCAAACCTCACATACAAACACACACACGCACACTGAGCTGCCGGTCCGGCCGCTCCCAGCTCTGCTTTCTGTGGCTCCACCCAAACAGGTTACCAGGAAGTCATCCCCCGAGAGAAACTCGCCTTCTTTCCTGCCTCCTTTCTTGCCAAACGAGCCTCTTTCACTGTGTACCTGCGTATGGAGGTGTCCACGGGCAACTAGGACAACTTTCACTCACGCCCACTACCGCTTTTCATTCTCCCCCCCCCCTCCTACACACGTGTGGGAGGGTGGAGGGGGCGGGGAATACAAACTGCACCAAGGCCCTCAGGTAATGAGCCAGGTGAGTCAGTGGAGTTCTCACCCCACCTGATGGCCGAGAGCACGGCGAAGCGTGTGCTTTTACACTCCACCAGCTGAACGCTGGAGGATACACCCCTCTGTGAAAGCTATGCACTCTCTGTGGGCCTCTACATGAGTGTACAGTGCTCACTTCCTGGATGTGAATTTGTGTTTTGGCCAGAGAGAGGAAAACAAATCCCCCCCCCCAAACACATCCAAATAAACTTCAGTATAAAACGCTTTAAAAAGGAGAAAAAGGACCACAACAGTGGCGAATTGCTTCAAACTAAACCACCTTACCTCTACACAGTGAGATTAGAATATTAGCATGAGCAATGCACCTTATCATTAACCCTCCGGGGATGGGGTTGGTCTTTGCCCAGTGCTGAGTAAGGACAGACTGTGTCATGTTAGATAGGAACTGGGATGTGTTTGAACAGATTAACAGTAAATAAGGCGAAGGCTGGTCCGGTTTTCTTCTCAAGTCTCTTCAGGCTTGAAACCCAAAGGCAGGTACAGTGAGGTGATTTGAAGAAAAGAGACAGAGCTGTACCTGAATTAATTCAGCCTACAGGGCCCACTTAGATAGAAACCTATGATGGATTTTTTTTTTTTTTTTAAGTTTATGAGCACCCGAGCAACATAACTAGCATACTAAAGTGTAAGCATAATATATTTGTGTGTGTAGGAGTGTTTGTATGTCACAGAAACTTCAGTTAAATCTCTTGCATGTAAAGATGTGACAGCAGTTCAGAGCAGCCGCGCCATTTGTCCCAGCTGTCAGAGGTTGATGCTTAGCTTTTTAACTCCGTCCAAAGATCAAATGTGGTCTAACCAGATACTTGTCACATGAGGCAATGGATCTGTCAATCACGTACTGACACCTCAAGGATTACTGCCAGGCTCATTTTCTCTGTCCGATCACAGCTCAGAATAAAGATTGCAACAGTAACTCTTCATTGGCAGTTATTGTAAGACATCAAAAACAAGGGAATGCTTTGGGTTTAGGGTAAGGCCTGTATCATAAATTCTCCTAGATTTGGTTTAAGTGAACTTTTAAATGATTCAATCTAATAATAATGGAATTATATTAAATTAGATTAATATTTGAACCGTTCTATATCTGCCTGTGTTTTCTTTGCCTTTATATAAATGCATACTTTTTTTTAGTCGAATCTAAAGTCATGGTGCAGCTACACCAAATTTTATTCACAGTATTGCTTTTATTCTGACACCTCTTCAGTCTGAAATTTTCCACTCCTCTGTGCCCTTATTCTTCAGCTTAACTCCCTGTATCACTATGTCATTCATTTGCTTTGCTCACATTAAAGCAAGAAGAAATCCTAAAAGCCTTCTTTTTCTACCCTCCACTCTCCTCTGCTGTATTGCTCTCCCTTCTCTCAGCAGTGAACAGTTGACCTGTCAGTCTGCATTATCAGCACTGGGGAGTGCTGATAGAGAGTTAGGATGAAGTGGGATTAAAATATTAGCTTGCCTACAGAGAGTACAGGCTGTATCAAAAAAGGAGGAAAGGAAGAAAACTCAAAACAACAATAGGCAGTGGGAGAAGCAGGAGAATGAGTGGCCGAGGTCACTAGAGCCGCCGCTCATTGTCGATGGAAATGACATCAGACGTGTCGAACAGCAACCGAGCATGTTCTTCCAGCTTCAAGGGTTTAGACTAGAAGAAAAGACCGGAATTACAATTACAGTGCAGACTTTCTGGTTTGAGAACAAGCGGGGACAATAGCAGTCATTAGAATGAGAAACACTAACGGACACAAGCAACAATGGACATACAATCAATTGACCTCATGATCGATACCTTTTGTGCCACGGATACACACTGGTCACTTTGACTGCTGCACTTCAGAAACTGACAGAGGCTATTATCCTGAGCTACACACGCCTCTTACACTGACAGCAGTGATCGGAGGAGGTAAGTGGCTGTGCAGCCCTGCAACAATTGCATGCTGCATTGTAACTCTAGTGCAATAAACATCAATATAGTTCCATTCAGATTAAGACGGTTTGCAGAGTGAAATGTTTTTCTCTGAGAATCAATCAAGTCTCCCAGTTTGGTGTCAGCACTTCTGTGCCTTGCATTGGGAAACAAAACACGTTATTTAGCTGCGATAAATCAAAGGCTGCAATGGATGGTAAAGCCCTCGTGGTCAGGCACCAAGTGCTGTTATCTGATTGTTCTCACTCCTTTAGCCTGTGCAGCCTTTTGCTCAGCTTTAACCCCCCATCGCCCCCACAAGTCAAGCTGACAGCTCTGTGTCTGTCTTCACCATGCTCACTTCCTACTGTCACCAAGGCAACATCTTGTATTTTGGAGCGACGCAGTACCTTTGCCTAGCGAGCAGTCTGGTGTGCCAAAGTCCATCAGGCTGGATATTTCTGTTGGGTAGCACATGTCTGTCACCACTGTCTTCTGCCTGTGACGCATGGATGGATCTGTAGGAGAAAGAGACGAAGTTAGATTTTACTGAAATGGATCAATCAAATTAAAAGAGCTGTATGGATCTTGTTCTGGAGAGAGCACACACACACAGAGCAGAGCAGGCATCAAAGCACAAAGGTTAGGAGCTGGGTTCAAGGTGGGTTGCAAAGTGGCTTGCCAAACACATGTGAGCATTTTAAAGAAACTCAAATACCACCTCCTATATGAAATTTGATATTGGATGATTATAGTACTTTACCATGCAGCTGCTAAGAGTTTGCTGTTATCATCCCATCTGTTGGGATTGTGAGTTAAGCTCAGCTTTTGGACATTTTCATTTTTCACATGCAAAACTTTATCCTACACACTTAAGCACATTTACACCAACAGCCAATCTAGAAATAACAATTAACCTAACATGCATGTCATTGTTCTGTGGGAGGAAGCCTGCAGGAAACCTACACAGTCAGAGCAGAACAAATTCCATAGAAAAAAGGCCCAGAGATTAGGAAATTTAAACCCTTTCTTGATGTGGGATGTCAAAGCTAACCAATGCACCTCCGTGCCGCCCATGGCGTTTTTAGTCAGCAAAACTCTCTGCTGTAAATGTTGTTCTCATACTGAGAATATATGTAACGCTGTGTGACTGCCTGTTAAATCAGGGAATCCATTCTGACGTCTGAATTTTACACATGTAAAAAATATGAGTCTCTCTCCTACAGATCACTGCAGTTGTGATCCACAAAGCAATTACACCACAGAATGAGTATCAGTAATGATGCATGGTTGTTGAATTAATACTAAAATCCCCCCCCCACCCCACCCCCACCTATCTAAGTAAGGCCAGAAGACACTGTGCCTGTGCAATGATCTTTTGTGCTCCATACATTGATAAAAGGTTAATGGAACTGCTCAAGGAGGACTCCTGTGAATTGCAGTGAAAGAGACCCATCTGCTCATCATTCCTCCCCTTTTCAAAGAAAAATGGTTTGAGGGAGCACATGTTTGTTTTTAAATCATCAAGATTCTCCAGTTCACTGCCTTTCTCCCAGCTTCTTCAGTTTTTTCTGGTGTCTAAAGCATGAAATGCCACAGAAAATGACAATGATTATGGGAGTCAGCAATATCCTCACTGTACCAGGGAGTGATTAAGTAGAGCATGATTTCCTTCCAAAGTGGGCTTATGATCCCACAGTCGGTTTAATATCTTTAAACCTGCTTACCTTATGCATTCTATGGGGCTATGAATATAAGTTCTCCTCAGAGATACAGAGATATAGGTATCGCTGTGCAACATACAAATGCATTTTCTTAATTACTATATTTTCCTTCAGTACTGCAATAACTGTCTACCCTCAGGTGCCTTCTACGGTAGAACCACGTGCACATCCAATCTTCTTCAATAATGCTCTCACTCTTTCCCCCCTAATCTGCATATTTTGACAGTTTTAATTTCACAACCCTATGGTATTTATCTGCATTACCGACCTTTCCCCCCCTTCTCCCCCTCCTCCATCCCCCTGACCTGTCAACAACAGTTTAGGTGTTGTTAAGCTGACCTTTTCTTTGATTTTTAATATGGGGATTGGAGAGCAGGCAGGCTCATGCTCGACCGCTCTTACCACAAACATTAATGAGAGAGATAGAGAGAGGGAAAAGATGAAGCTGCTGGCGATGAGACAAATACATAATCTATTCCCATACTTATTTAAGGGTGTTGGCTCTCTGTACTCTTTAAAAAAGATGTCAATACCTCTGCTGGAGCCATAGTATCTCCTTAATTTATTATCAATAACTGTTACACAGTATTTAAATATCTGCCTTCTCCTTGTGCATGTTTCATTTTTTGGATATTTGTTTTGGTACTTTATTATATTTTCTGAGCTTTTTACTGATTTAAGTGGCCTCCCATTCCATAGGGGCTTTGGTTAGGTACAGTTCATTGTAATTCAAGGGAACACACCCTGTCATGGCCCAAATGAGCACCACAGAGAGCGATTATCAAATCACTTCATTTCCGCTTGGCTGGACCTCAGCTGTGAGAGGTTAAAGGCTATGGAAATTAAAGGGTCCAGCTGCGCAGGTGCACCTGTAACCTGGCTGCCCAAGCCGAGGCCACAAGGGACAGTTTGTGCTGCTCTTTGTGATCTCGGCCAATTATGTCTTATAAAGTTAATGTTTTTGTCACTCTCATCTTTCAGTTAAATGCGATGATACCATCTTGTCATTAGGCCTGCTGTTACTATTGAAAAGGTAGAGTATTTTTATAACATTTAAACTAAAGAAAAACATGTTTTTGTTGCTTCAAAACCTGTGAGAAAGAGAGAGTACTGTTTTGTTGTTGTTTGTTATTTTTGGACTGGGAGCTAAGCTTCTCTCTCTGGTTGACCACCAGTCCACTCTAGAATTAGAGTCAGCACTCTACTGAAGTTACACGTAGTCTCCAAACTTCACAAATCAACAAGAACAGGACTGTTCAAAGTGCACATATTGGGTTGCTGTCAAAGGAAGAGCACAGGCTGTGCTTATGACGTGACTTCCAGGACCTTGAAAATGAAGCAGCTAAGTGGAATTTATCCATTCATTCACTACTTATGTAGATCAGGGTTGCAGGGGAAATGGAGCCTGTCCCAGCTGCAAGAGGCAAGGCACTCCCTGGACAGGTCACCAGTCTGTCGCAGGGCTAGCACGGAGAGAGGGAGAGAGAGAGAGAGAGAGAGAGAGAGAAAGACAACCATTGGCACTCAAATTCACACCTATGGGCTAATTTAGAATCACCAACACCAGCCCACACTCCCACTTCTTCTTCTACTGTGAGGCAACAGTCCTGACCACCATGTTGGCAAAAAGATTCAATATTAATCAATATTTTCTCTTTATTATTGTAGGGCCTTTACCTTACAATATAAAGTGCCTTGAGGGGGCTGCTGTAGTGATTTGGTGCTAAATAAATAAAATTGAATTGAATTATTAAATGCATTTTTCAGAAATGTGGTCTTTCCTTCCTGTGACACGACAAACAGATGTCACACAAAACAGCTGTGTAGTGGGCCATAGGTTTGTAAGACATTAAGAGCATTTTCACTATAGACGCTATAGCTACTGATAATCCAGTCTGACAACTGTTTTGCTCCCAACTGACAGAGTGAGCCACCACTTTTGACAGAATGATCTATGTGTTTTTAAAACACTTTTATTCCTGTGGCAGTTTGCTGTTACAAAAGAGGTTTAAATTGTGAGATTGAGGATAGCAGAGATGCATTTTTAAGAAGCCAGTTTTTCATAAATGTGTTTTTCCGGTGATGCATGGGGGCTGATGAAAGCTGAGTGACAGCACAGCATTACACAAATGTGCTTCAAAAAACATTTTGATTGGTTATATGCAAGCAACGTCTCTTTCTACTGAGATGAATTGTTAAGGACACGCCTACAGGTACTGAAGCACTATTACAAACTAAAGGCAATACATATATATATATTAAATGCAAATTGTTTTCTTTTATGCATTATTTACCTTCAAATAGAAAGCATCCACAAAGCAGACCCATAATACTCCAGCAGAAAATTTGCATTTTTATTTCCTATTAAGTCAAAAGTTATATTGAATTCTTTAAAAATGAAAGAGCCTTCTTTGCAGCAGGGGAAGCACAGCATTACAATGGACTCGGGAACAGCTAATTATTAATGAGAATATGAGGAGGTGAGTTTGAGAGTCAGAGGAGCTATTCAAACATCTGACCCAACTTTCCCTCTTAGTGAACACTCAGCTTTTGGAGCCATAACGGCATTAACAGTACATGATAGAAAGAGTCTACGCTCAGCAGGAGCCAGCGTAGGTACTGAAGCAGAAAGAGAAGACAACTACCATCAGTTTCGAGACAGCCCACCTTCAGCTAACCTTTAATTATTCTGGCAGTCATTCGATCATGTGGCAGATGCATTTATTCCTGTATCAATCAGTGCACCGGAAAGGAAATAAGAGCTATTAGCATGCTACTGTGGAATACCAACACCCTAAAATACTGTCCTGCTGAGTTCAGACACACAGATCTTTTTTATTATTGCCAGTGACTGACACAAACATGTACGGGCACCACTTGCAGTAATTTGTAATGAGCGGAAACACAAGCTGTTGATTGTGTGCAAAGTGGGGCAGAGTTTAAGAGGTGAGTGACTGATCAGTCGCTCATAGAGAACAGAAGCTCATTGTAATGTTTACTGTTTTCACACATTCTCCCTGAAAGGCTTTATGGTCTTTGTTAAGGCAGATGAGTTGCAATCTTAAACAGAGGTTGTCGTGCAGTTTAAATTACAATAATTCAGCACCACTTTATACATAGTGAGGGGATTTTTTTGTTTTCAGCAGCTCATTTGTACTCTGCACATGTACTCTACTCTTTATAAAAAGAAAGTACTATGGAGATCCTTTTTATGTTAAGTAAAGTTAGAGCAGAACAAAAATATACAGGAGATATGAGATTACATGTTTTATGTGCAAAATGAATCAGTAATACAACATACAAGTACTGACAATAAGAGCAAAATGAACTATAGTATTTGCCCCCGTGCTAATTTCTTATTTTATTCACACTTGTCACATTTGAAAGGATATCCAAACCTACATAACCCGATGTGAAAATGTGCAAATCCCCCCTAAACCTCATAGCATGTTGTGCCGCTCTTGGCACCAAAAATTGTAATCAGTGTTTGTGAGAAATGGCAATGAGTCTTTCTCATAAGAGTGGAGGAATTTTGGCTCCCTCTTCTTTGTAGAATTGTTCTTATTCAGCCACATTAAAGGGTTTTTCAGCATGATCAGCCTGTTTAAGGTCACACCAAAGCATCTCAATCTGATTTGAGTCCGGCCTTTGACTTAGACCCATCAAAATCTTAATTTTCTTTTCTTCTTTTAGCCATTCAGTGGTGAACTTGTCATGCTGCATAACCCAAGTGAGTTTCAGCTTTGTAACCCTTTCAAAACTGATAGATAGACTTTGTTTCTCTGCTATTTTTGTGTCGTTCTGTTGCTTTTTGGACATTTTAGCCTGCTTCACTTTGTCAGACAGGTTCTGTTTAAGTGATTCAGCAGGACTGACAGTAATCAGGCGTGGGTGTGGCTAGAAAAATTAAACCCAGCTTTCCAAAAAAATGTGCTTAATCTCATTTAATTCATGATTTCACAAGGGGACAGGTACTTTTTCACATAGGGCCAAGTAGGTTTGGGTAGATATTTCCCCCTAATTTTGTATGTACTTCGTGATCTGAAATATTTAACTGTGACAAAAATGCTGTTTTCTATAGATGTGGTGACAATATTTTTATCAATAACATATTTTGGCCACAATAATTTAGCAAGAATCTGATATAGAATCTGTAACACAATGTGAAGAACCTCGAGCAGTATTTAAATGAAAATTCACCACCACGCAGACTTTGAATACATTAGCAAAGCTGAATGAAATGAAGCCTTTTGGATTTCTAACCTCTGGCGTCATACCGAGCCAGAAAAACCCCGCCTGGTTACATAAGACAACGGGATTGAAGTCGGGTGAGATATTTAGTGTTTGAATATTTCACAAGGGAGACTGCTCATCCCTGACCTCAGTGCTCACGGGTCCCTACTGGTATTATCAGGCACAGACACACAGAGTGCTTCCAAATCCCAGTGTACAGAACACTGAAGTGACACTCCCACAGTACCGTGCACCTCCACTGTTAGGTATCATTAACAGCCTCTGACACAGAAAGCAGTGAGAAATTGAAAATAAATCACTTTTATGATGGAACCAAATGAAATAAGGAAATGACTGAAAAAATACTTGAAAAAACAAAACAAAACAGGAGAAGAGTGAAGAGTTCATAAACTCAGGCTGTAAACATGTCAAATAGTTATATGACAACACTGAAATTCTTCCAGGAAAAGTTGACTTAGTATTCAACGCAGTCGTCGCCTTATAAGAAAAGCAACTGAAAGATTTCTCCGGGGATTAAAACTGAAACTGCATGCTATATACTGAAGGTTGAGCTGTCACATCTCTATTATACAACCCCAACATGTAGCCAAACCACTGAAGCAAAATGCCATTCCTCTAATGTTTTTTTCTTTGCCTGGAGCTGAAAACTTACTGTCTATTAATCTGTGTTTATAATAATCCGTGACACAGTGAATCAATACTCCTGGCACTCAAATAACAGAGGCCTGAAAGGCTGCTCCAAGGCTGCTGTGATCCATAGCCTCTGGATGCTGTCTGTGAGTTGCCATTAAGCCTGCAACAGCAGCCTGCCCTTAGGAAACATGGGCGAAAAAGCCCCTTCAGGGACACATCAATTACATCAATGAGGAGAAATTGCCTGGGGAAGATGAGCGTCCAGGGTTACCGGTGTTATGAGCGGTGTTGCTCATCTTAGACGTCTGCAGGTTTGTTGCGTTTTGCTCACTCTAATGATGTCTGTGTGCAAGGACAGAGTCAAGAAAGGTGTGCTGTCTCCAAAATTTCGGAAACCCTTTTCACTAACATTGAACTGGAACTCCAAAATTTTCAGCGCAGGGATTGACAGGGAGATTTATTCCACAATATAACACGCAAATGTTTCCATACCATTGAGAAATTGTTGCTACCCCTTTAATATCTCAGCATGTAGCAGCCCATTGTGGCTAATGCTGCACATCATTGCAGTTTTATAGCGGTTGTACATTTTTGCATCATTGTGATAAAGTTTAATGATCTGTTGGTTACAGTATTTAAATCACCGTAGCAGAAATAACATCTGAACATTTCCATCTGCTTATTTTATCTAGTATATGAGACTGTAAAAAAATACAGCCACTTTTCTCTGAAGTAGTGAACAAATGATTCGTAATCCATATTTGATATCTTAAAAAAGGAATCCCTCTTAGGATAAGAAAAAGAGACCTTCACCTATTTCCCAAAAAAGTACCTGCAACCAGAAAAACCCTCTGAAATCATAAATCCTTTTCTGAGCCTTTTCCCCTCTCCGACTGTATTTTTTAGGGTTGTTTACTCTAATTTCCTGTAGTCCTAACAAGTCATTGCCGTTAAAATAAGAAATGTGTGCACTCCACAATGAGGGCTTAAGCAGAGTCGACAAAGACATATGAATGAGCGTCTTTTGAATTACTAATTCAGTATCAAATGCCACACCTGCTCACAACAATATCAGCATTTCAGTGCTCAACCCTGTGATTAAAATGAGCTGTGCTGTTATGTCGAAACCAAAACAGCTGAAGGGCTCAGGAGAACGGAAAGTACCTCAGTTCATTATTCATGACAGTACCATCAGGAAAACAAGGTTATGGGATGATACCTAACCTTGGAGTCACTATGGAATGATTTACAGTAGTTGTGCATCATCCAGCAGTAACGCTGGCTGATGAATAATCACAGCGGAGCTGACCTGCCAAACTGGAATAGCAGGAGACTAGAGCTTAATGACAAGCAGTGACAAAAAAGAAATAAATAAATAAATCCTATCATCCTTCATGATAGCTATAGATGAAGGCATAGGATGGATAGATGACGGTCCATCAAACATTTGTAATAATATTGCAGTATTATTGTGGTGCAGCCAGTGAAAAATGAGGAATTCATTATGGTGTAGATAATGAAAGTGATGTGAACCCATAAACACTCAGTAGAATAGTATTTAATCCAAGACAGACAGAAGAGGAGGATCCAGCGCTTAAGGTTCAGTTGGATTAGTCAGGATCTGACATGGGTCTATCCTCTGCGACCACAAACAAGAACAAACTCTAAATTCCAGGGTTTTTCCCCACAGTACAGCTGAATAATTGAGATGAATTCTCATCTAAATAAAAACATTAATACCCTTTGGAGACAACAGACGAATGGAAGAACACAATGACACATGCAAGAGTTTCCTTTCATGCAAACATGCTCAAAATCAAATGTGAGCTTGTGCACACGCATACACACTGTATGGCTCATCTGACTCTTTGGGCCACAGCTGGCCACTGCAGGGCATCATCCGCCCTGCCATAACCCAAAGGCTTTGCTGGACTAGGAAAGCTAGATGAGGACGGATTTAAAGTGAAGATTAAGCAGGAAAATCTGCCTGGAAGAAATCCAACGCTGACACAACTAAAAAAAAAAAAATTCCTCCAATTCCTTGTGCCAATGCCTTCTGATCGCGGCAGCTGGCCAGGATTGGCTTGGGAACATTTGGAAAATATGAGACTTATTTTACTTCCCTCTCCCCATATGTAATCTTGCCACACTACCTATCCCAGCTCCTACAGGAATAAGAAAGAAGACAGAAAGGCTACCATCAAAATATTCATATTTTTTTAAGTAAACAGGTTATTTTTCTACACTGGTCATTCCAACCAAAAGCTAAACTATCAAAACCTCTGCTTGTAAGTTATAGATGAGTTTGTGAGAAAAAATGAAAACCAAAATGAACAAATGAATCAAAAAGATGACAAAGGTGACAGATTGACGGGCTTTGCTGCAAGACCAGAGCATCTTCTGCAGAGGAAACCACTGCAGCTCTTCGGTCTGTTCAGTCTGAATAATACAACACAGTAGCATGGCGCTTGGAGGCTGTGTTTGGTGTGAAACACAGAGATTTTGTATTAGAGTTGCTACAGTATAATAGCTCTAGTAGTATGTGATGCATAGTACTGACCAAAAGAAGCAGAGGCTAAAGTTGTGAATAATACAACTGAGACTGCAATGTTCACTGGGCCCAGACAAGCTGAGTACTGATGCAAACATGGAGATCACCCACAGTGAAACAGAGCACTGTAGCCAACCAGTCAATGAAGAAAGACCACAAAGAGAATTGAATATATCCTCCAATATACAACAACTCAGCTAACCCCAGTTTAAACCAAGCAACTGCAGCTATGCTGGGGCAAAAATAAAAGTCATATCTGATGGCAGCATGTTTTATTGATTTAAAAATGTTTTTTTATTGTGATGCGACATATCTTGCTCTTGTTATAAACAAAGCTTGCCTGCTACAGTTGCCATGCCTGTCTATTATAGTTGCTAATTGCACGAGAAAAGCGCAGAGAACACAAACCACGCTGTGCTCCTGGCACCAAGCATAATATGAAAAAAGCCACAAGTGTTTTTTTTTTGCTATCTTGGAACCAACAACAAAGTCTAGAGCTATTAGTCAAACTGTGCTCTCTTGCTGTAATGATCCTCAAATCGGCAAGCACACAATGATTCTGGGAACCTGACAGATGAGAAAAACAAGCATTTATGACAACAACATTTACCAGCAGGTCTTTTGTCTTTGGGTCTTTTTTGGGGATAGAAGTTATTGTAGATTCTCAAGACTCTTGAGATAAATGTGTGGTATTAAATTGACTTAATTTCCCTTTACTTAAAGGAAATTTTACAAATCTGTCTTGCAGGGATACACGGGTGCCCCTTTGGAGACCAAAAAAGGTATTGTTTGCTGTAATCATTTCTCTTGCTAAATATTAAGATAGCACCCAAAACTTTATCTGAAGCAAACTCAAGGCTGTATCAGTTTTTAAAAACCATGCTGATATCCTCGGAGGTCAAAATGTTTTTGTATAAAATATCCTCTTTGTGCCTTTCTCTATAGTAGTGAAAGAACTATAACAAACATGCACTTACAGGTACACCTCGCTAGTACTGGGTTGGTCCCCTTTTTACCTTGGTGTAGATTCATAAAGGTGCTCAAAAAATTCCTCAGAGATTTTGACCCCACATCCGTGATGTGAATCTTTCATTTCACCACATCCCAAAGGTGCTCTGCTGGATTGAAATTTGGTGGATGTGGAGAAGGTTTTTTTTTAAACATGGTGGTTAATTGTGCTGGGAGCAGCAATCAGAAGACGGGTACACTGTTATCATAAAGGGATGGATATGTTCCTGAAAATACTCAGCTAGGCTGTGGTGTTTAAAGGCTGCTCAGTTGGTACTGTAGCCCAAAGTGTGCCAGAAATAATATAAATTATCCCCCTCAACATTACACCACCACCGCTGCCAACAGCCTACAAGGCTAAATCACCTTTCTTCCCCATTCTGATGTTTGGTTTGAGCTTCAGCAGGTCCTCTTGGTCAGGTCTACATGCCTAAATGCAAAGATTTGCTTCCATGTGACTGGCTAATTAGACATTTGTATTAATGATTAATGAATGTGAATCCCCGAGAATCGGGCTGATGAGCGTATGGTCTGCTTTTTTTTAAAAACAGACCCAAAAAACTGTAAGTAGTATCCTAGAAGAAACTTAAATGATTAATACGGGAGCCCTTCACATTAATTCATTTGAACCATACTGATATATAAAAAAGGGACGCATGAGTGTGAGAAACAGAAATAGAAAAGTCACTCTATTATTGTTGGTGGATGAAATACTGCATATTATACAGCATTACATCCCTCTGGTGTGGTGATGGATTACACAGTGCACTGGCGAGTTTTACTGTAATGGTGGAACATTCAGCAAATGAAAAATGACCCAGTAAGCTATCCACACCATGACTTCTACTCACAGCTAGTGTTACAATGGATGCTAAAGTCTTTAAGGTCATTGCCTTCTTCTCGCAGTGCCTTACAGTTCAATAAGAGCCTGAATCAGCTTTTTGCTCAGCAGTATGCAGCGCTCAGAATGAGTAATGTCTCAGCACAGGCCCAATCTAAAGAAGGGAGCTGACCACTTTCTTACGTCCTTTCCTACAACATCAAAGAACAGCAAAGAGTTCCTGTATAGCAAAGTATCCACACTCTATCCTCTCCTCTCTGTCAGTGCTGCAGCCCCCATGAGACTATAATTAGCCGAATGGCAGTAGAAGAGCTAATTAGCATCCCAGCTAAGTTTTACAACTTAACCACAAAGCTTCAAGCACAAGTCACACACACACCACAAACCGGGTGTCTCTTCCTGGCACAGTGCACGTCTACCAATTACTGAAGATTTCCATACCTGCAGCTACAGTGTAAACACTTGGTAATTAATAAAGGTGACCTCCACAGTCAGGGTTGTAGAGATTTTTTTTTTAATGAAATAATGTTCTCCTTTTCTATGTAAACATATTCTGTTTCAGGTAGTTAAATAAGTCAGACATCTTCCTTTTATGAAAGTACCTTATGTTCAAAAATATTTTGTGGAACACAAAATGAAAATACGCTTGGTTACATTTACAATTATTTCTGATAACAGCCGAAGGCTGAATATCAGACGTTAATGATCAGTGAGGGAAGAAATTTCACTGAAATCTGTTTTGTGTTTTACGTCACTCTATTTACTTAAAAATAACTCATGAGCAGTCAGTTATGTGACATTTAACTGCACTTCAGATTTCTTTTTGTGTCCTTATCTGTACTTCGGCTAATGAACAACTACATTTTCAAGAAATCATAGTGATAAATGACACAGGTTGATGACATTCCTCTGATCCCATTTTTTTAAATATCTGTATTGTAGCATCATAAATCACCACAGGTTATTTGCACAAGTTTACATGCCTCATAACACCACGTCAGTCATGTGGAAAAAGAAAGCTCCCCAGGGCTTTACGCAGTCTTGAGAAAACTAAAAACACTCCATGATTCAGTAGATTGTGAAATCACCTTAAGCAGAAGTAAGTTGAAGTAACTGTTTTCTGATTATTTTATTAGACTATCACATAACTATTGAGGACTTTTGGCCGACTCTTCTTTACATTGTTGCTTCAGTTCATTGAGGCATTATTTATACACAGCTCTCTCTCTGTGGTGCTGCCACAGCATTTCAGTCAGGTTAGGGTCTGGACTTTGACTGGACCATCGTGGCTCCTTGATTCTTTTTGTGTTGAGTGATTCTGTTGTAGATTTGTTGCTGTGCTTGGGATCATTGTCCTGTTGCATGACCCAATTTAAGCCCAGCTTTAGCTGCCAAACAGATGGCCTTACATTGACGAGAATACTTTGGTATAAAGAAGAGTTCATGGTTGACTCAGTGACTGCAAAATGTCCTGCAGCTCCAAAACGAGCCCAAATCATCACCCCTCCACCACCACCATCGTGCTTCACAGTTGCTATGAGGTGTTGGTGCTGATAAGTTGTGTTTAGTTTTCAACAAACACAGTGCTATGCATCACAGCCAGATCTCTTCACCAAAAGTCTTGTAATTTATTAAGATTCAGATTTGCTGTGCTGTTTTGTTTTTTCCAGATAGACGAGACTCTCTGTTTCTGCAACACTTCCAATCGAGCTGTACTTGTTCAGTCTTTTTCTAACTGTACTGTCATGAACTTTAACAGCCTGTAGAGTCTGACATGTAGCTCTTGGGTTTTTGGAGTTTCTCTGATTTATTGCACACTCCAGCCTTGAGGCAAAAAAACTCCTGGAAAGACTGACATCTGTCTCGAATGTTTTCCACTAGTGAATAATTTTTCTCAGTGTAGAATAATGAACTTCAGATTGTTTGGAAGTGGCCTTACGGCCCTTCCCAGATTGACGGGCAGCAACAACCGTTTTTCTAAGAGCACTGAGGATGTCTTTCTTACTTGGCATTATGTTAACATACACCTGAATGCTCCAGACCAACAAACTGTCAAAACTTCTACTTTTATGGAACTGCTGACACTTCTAATGCTAATCAAATCAAGTGGATTTGAATAGCAGCACATGGCTGTTATTTGGCCTCTTAATCACTAAGCAGTTAGCATGCTCTTGATTGTGAATGCTTTTTCACATGACTGTACAATAAATGTACACATTTACTTCTGCATTGCAGTGTATTTATTACGCGGGTCCTTAATCCAGTGTTAATGAAGAACGTAAGTAGTTATTGAGTATTAATTGCAGTTCTATTGCTAAATGTTTACTTTCATTCCAGAAGATACATGATTAAAGTGTAATATTTACCAGTCTGAATGATATAGTTTGTTGTACTTTAGCTTTAGCACTTGTTAGATCCCTTATTTTCATCCTAATAGTTTTAATTTTCTTGTATAACAGCAAGAAAACATGTAACACTTTTATAGACACATCTCTGTTTACCTTCTTTTTAATTAACCAGCTAGAAAAGCCTGAGAGTCTACGTTCCTATTTTCTGTACTGTACAATATAGTTCTTGAATATCTTATAATCTTTAAAGCAATGAATGCTGTAGATAGTTCCTTTTCCCCCACATAAACACTTTTGAGTAATTATGAAGGAACTTTGTGTCTGACGGTTTTTGCCAGAACATCAGAATGAAACCCGAGTTTCATGTTAGCCAATGTATTTTCCGACAACAGTGCAGAAACAGAAATCGCATTAAGAAGTGGGTTTCACCTTCAGCAGTGGAATGCAGTGAGTAAAGCAATTTAGAGAGACATTATAAGCCAGTGGTGAAAGATGAAAATGTGAAGAAGCAATCCAATGTGAAACTTTTATGTCCAATTGAAAGAATACTCCCCCCCCCCTTTTTTAAATTAAACTATGTCTCAGTGGAGGATGACACAGCCTGGGACAACAGGCTGATGCAAGCTGGTGCTGAAAATTTCATTCTCAAAGATCAGATAAATCCGTCTTTGGGGGTGAAAATCTGTACCGAATTTCATTGTCTAATGTTTCACTGTGAAACTCTAGCTTAAAGACAGCGCTCTTTTTGTTTGCCTGCACTGCTGCTGCAGACTGTAATGACAATTACTGATAAGACCCAAAGCAAGTAGGCACCTCTATCGCCATCCTGCGAAGGAAGCTGACCTTTACTGTGATACTGCATTTTGAAAGTGCAGACAATAGTCCACTGGCTTAGAGGTACACTGAGTGATTGATGCCACCTCATTAGCTACAGGAGTTTAAACTGCTGAGAGCAACACTGGCTCTCTTTCTCCTTATGTCCATGCCTCTCCTGCCTTTCATGCTATGTGTCGCCGCCAGCTCTGCAATTGTTCAGTCAGTCCAGCAGCCTCCCCGCTCCTTCACTGCCCTCTCTTCTTGCATCCTCCTTCATCAATCAGCCTCTCTTCCAAGTTTTAAAACCCCCAAATCCCTCAACTCATCTACTTCTTTCTCTCCTAGGATTTTTGTCCTCATGATTATTAAGATTCCTTTACTGTCTCTGTACTGTAACTCCTGCAGTGAAAAATTCTCTCGCTCTCTCAGCCTGTCACTTTTTCCCCCTTCGCCTTTAATGCCCCTCCACCCTCTCCTCCCTCTGTTTGGTTCTGCGTCAGTGATCACCATTCGTTCGATCCACTGAGGCTTTCTCCCCAGGAGAGTAACTGCAGTAATAAGAGCAGAGAGGTTCTAAGATGCATATTGCTGGCGCCCTGCAGGGCAGGCGGCAAGAGAAGAAGCCATAAAGTGAGGAACATGCAAACATAGTCAAACTGGAAAAGCAGAAAGAGAAGGAACGGATTGAACTTTTAAAAAGAGAGATTATTCATTCATTTGTTTTTCACAAGTCATTATGATGCCTGCAACTGAGATCACTGTAGTGTAACATGATGGTAAAATTGTAATCTGAACTACTGAAACAACAGTTTTATGTTCCTGCGTCTCCCCAGGGCACTGCACTCTCAAGGGACTGAGTAAGGTTGACTGGAGATCTTCATTAGTTTCCTCTTCCTCCTAATTAACAGTCAGCTCAGATTCTTACGGCACCATTTTGCTTCCTATTTGCACAGTATTTCTGGAGGCAGGCCCTCAAGACTCTTCTGAGCACCTGGCCAACTTTGCGCAATAATCTTCTTTCACTTCAAATAGCCAAAGATAGCTTCTATTTCAAAACCTGAGAACAATTTACCATGAAACTGTGCGAAATTTGTCTGAGGGAAAGTACTCTTAGTCGTGTGGAGGGGAAGATTAGTTTAGAATTCACAGACAGGAAAATGTGTCTGAAATGCCTAAAGGAAATTAATAGTTATAGCTCACTGAAAAAAAATATGAAATTAATTTTATGGGCCATTATTTCTGTTGGTTATGAATACGCTTTATCCACTAACATTATGAGTATTCCCAGATTCAGCCTTTATGCACACTCAGAAGAATAGTTTGAATTTAAAAACTGTATCGTAATTAAATTCACAAAAACACACACACAGAAAAAGAAAGTCAGGGCAAAAATCAGAGAGAAAAAAGGTATCAAAGCACAATAATTTAACAAAAGAGCAAATTACACTCATCATCACAAACATGTCTTTAACAATAAGTGAATACTGTGAAAACAACAAAGTACTAGTTAAATACAGGACTGTCACCCCCGTAACGTTTGGATCAGCATATTTTACTGAAAAGAAATGTTTCCGTTCTATTCTTGGACTTTACTAAAGTATCTTTGCTTGATTCGCCGTTCAAATTCATTATGATTTGTCTTAGATCAGCCCTTTGTGCTGTCCCTTAGTTCATCCAGCTCTCCCTTTTAGGCCATCACCCTTTAATTCAGCTTCATTCTGATTGGCTGCCCCCTAAACTCCTTTTCCATTAGTACCTACTTGGATCGATACGGCACAGTTCGCCACGGTTTTCAGGGTTTTCCATTAGGTCATAGTACTGGGTACTAGGTACTTTTTTTAGTACCTTCTCACCCGGGGTTCCAAGCAATCCAAGCAGGTACTAAAATGTGATGTCGTCAGACTGCATGCCACCGATTGGCTGTTCAGTAGTGTCACTTGATGAGTCATGAAAGCGTCTCGTTCACGAAAATTAAAACTGCCATTTTTGAACGAGGGAAATGGCTACAAAAAACAACACCTTATTTCCCAAGTTTGACGAAAAGCCACAGACCGAGCAGCAGGTATATTCTTGCTTCGATGTCCACTTTTTTCTAGAGTTTGTGTCACATATTAATTACGTCATGGGAAGCTCAGACACGTTGCTACAACGACAACCACGCCAGTTAGGTAGTACTGGATTGTAATGGAAAATAAGTTGATCTGAGTCGAGTCTTGGCAATCCGCGGTGAGTTGATCCGAGTTACTACTAATGGTACTAACGGAAAAGGGGCTTAGACAAAAGGTTGAAACAGCTGGCAGATAAGGCTGCTGGCTTCACAGCCGGAGCTGCGTGCCTGAGACGGCCATATTAAGGATATTTGTTCTCAGTGACATACAAATCCAAGGCTATGACACATGAATGGGTATTTTTTTTAAACCAGGATCTTTTTTTGTTGTTTTTTTAATCCACATGTAAACACACAAGTGGAGTGAAAATCTTCACCCCCGAAGGAGTTTTTCAAAAGCTTTTCAGTGACCTAAAATGTAGTTTTTACGTGGACGAAAGGCCAAAACGGACAGAAAAAAACACAATTTTCCAAAATATCCATGCATATGTGGATAGAACCCAATAGTAGGAATAACAAACCATCTGAAACTCAATCTATAACAGTCTGAAGCCTTAACCTTTGGCTCACGTGGAGAATAATACATACACTGACCTGATAGTGGTAGTTTGTTAGGACACACCTAAGATAAGAGAAAGTATAGCTGTTTTAAAACTATACTATTCCAAGCTACGTATGATGCTCTTTATGTCAAATATGACTGAATAAACTCCATCAGATATCCGGGTTACTTGGTAACATTTGGTGTAAACCATAATCTCTTTAAAGAAAATTTGAATGAATGTCCAAGAAAACAGGGAAACTGAATAATAGATGACGACTGATAAGTAGAGTTTGGAAGGGAAGACACCAAATGATTGAAGCACTCGGAGCGAAAAACATCGTTTCACAGAAAATAAAAATAAAGAACCAATAATGTGTTTTTAATTTGTTTTGAAATATTTTCTATTACTGCTGCATATTTGCAGATATCCTCCACTCCACTTATACATTTTCCATTTTCTATAACACTCGTGTCGAGAAATATTTAGATATATAGAAACTTCATGAATCACACATGTACTATGTCCAGCAGCAGGGTTTTCTGAATTGTTTTTTAAAGAGTGAAAAAACTACAATCTACTAAAATTTAATAACAATTTCTATTTACTCTGAAGCCAAAAACAAGCAGCAAACTCTAGGCTTGAAAAATGAAGCCAGTGCAAAAATGCTAGTGTCACCATGTCATATTAATTCCAATCCCCACTGACTCCTGTACTAAAAATAACAGCTTTAGAGCCAGAAATAAATACGCTTACAGCCTGATACAAATAAATATCTGACATATAATGCAGAGTGGACTGCTGTGCTGTGTGTTAATTGAACTAAAAGAAATAATAGGTACATGTACCTGTGTTATGCACAAAGTCATTTACTTCACATTGCCAACCAAATTTGCTAGCTTCCACTGCTAATGGCTCAATCACACTAGAGTAAAAATAGGTCTCAAATCTCCTTTTGACTAAGAAAAATCTGTGGTTACCTGGTGAGTGCATTGACCTATTGCAAACACTCAGATTCTGAGTATGGAACAGCAGTAACCTGACTGCAAGGCAATTGCATTGCCTGTCTGCATAGTCTGGCTGGGGGACGGCAACCTGTGTCCAACCAACTGTGGTCCAGACAGACTGGCAAGGTTTGAAAATAACTGCTATCCAATTTATACAGTTGTGGTCCGAAGTTTACATAAGCTTTCTTTCTTTCTTCTTTCTCAGTCAGCACCGTTTCAGCCCATGGTGATGTAAAACTGGATAGTGACGCTGGTGTTCCACCAGTTTTCAGTGCATGGCAGGCTTGAGCCTCTGTGGTTCCCAGGTTGTTCCTGAACATGTAAACCAGTTTCCTTTCATCTGATGGTGACAGTTTGGGTCTCCTTACAGACCTTGGCAAAGTGGTGACGCAAATGAATAATTGTACTTATGTACAATTGTTTAAACTGATGACAGTAGAATCTGCAGTTGTTTAAAAATGAAAATCCCCAAATTACCAGGACTTTCATTCCCACAACTTTTGACCACAACTGTAAATGCACGCAGATTGCCAACATGCTGCAATCAGTCCTGCAGTCGCTACATCACTATTTATGGAGGAATTTCTGTTTCAGATCCATGTTACTAATTTTGGTCATGCCACTGTTACCCAAGCCACTGTTTTCACAGTATTAGTGAAGCATAACTTGCTGATAACTGACCAAAAAAGACTCGCAGTAGCCAAACCCCTGCTTCGTGAGGCAATGGATAATGCTATAATGTAAACGTCCATGGGTGAATTGTGATGTTTCTCAAATGCCAAACTACTCCTTAACAGCGTAACTTTTAAAAATTGAGTCTTGGCACAAGCTATTGAAACAAATACGCCATAATGCAGCTGAAGATAAGACTTAAAAGAAATAATACCTTTCAGTGGGACCGATAAGCCTCTTTTGTCCTCCAGCTGCTGCTGTTTTACAGTAGAATAATAGGACAAAAAGAGATCATAAATATACTGCACCCATCTGTAAATGCATCTAAAACTAAAAAAACAAACAAATAAACAAGCAAACAACAAACAAACAAATAAAACTGAGTCTTTGTTAAATTCCTCCCACACCTAAGTGCTCCAAAAATAACAAAGGATCTGCAGTAACAATAACAGAGGGTCTCAAATTAACCATCTCTCATCTCCAAACCTGCTTCTGTCCTAGAAATGTCAGAGCAGCTAGCTGCTGCTGGATCAGCATGACATGAGCTCAATAGGCTAATTTAATGCCCAAGAATGTCAGGAAATGGCAAAGCCACAAAACTCAAAACATACAGATTTAGCACAAAGCCGAAGATAATAGACCAAAGAGCTGGTAAAAATAAAAAATAACTGATAGTGTAAAGTTTAGATGCTTTGTGGAGTTCATCGTCATGAAGGAAAGGTCAGACAAAAGATGCACAAAACCATTAACCGAAGCACCAGCCAGCTACTCATTTACAGTGTTCACTGAGCAACGCTATTATACACTATATAAACACTATTACAATTCACACTCATCGACTTCCTGTGTCAAGGTGTCCCTTGTGACACAGACTTAATTAACTTGAAATGTATTATCCAGTCACGTGCATTCGGCCATGTCCAACAATCACATACACACAGGAACTGTCCCTTAGAATAGAAGAGACGCCTTGAGTATCAGATGTCCACAAATTGCTGATCACAAGGTTAAATGATAGCATGGTATGTGTATATCCATGCATATCTTGTTACAAGGCTGTAGAAACACCACCTCATAAATCAAAAGTTACTGCACTGCAGCTGCACGACACTCATGGAGGTCAGAGGTGGAACATGTTGAGCATTTCTGACCCTGGCGAGAAATGTGCGGTACCTCCATTTATCCCATCTCCGTGCAATTCCCACGGTATGCAGCTGGGCCGCAGCTTCTCCTCATTCCTTAATACATAGGAAAAATCCATAACTCTCCTTCTTCCTTCACTTTTTATCGTCTGATTTTTGCTGTTCCTGCAGCATCAGTTCACTGCTCTGAGCATCACAGAAGAGGGATGGGACAGAGATTACCATAGGGATCAGCCTACGCCCTCCCATCATTTACATCCCCCTTCTACCCTCCCTGTTAACTATTATAAAGTACACCCTTCTCCCCCCTCAGATGGTCTTGCCCACCCCCTGCTGGTCTAACCCCACAGATCCTGCACCACCAACAATCCCGCAGCGGCAGATGGGACATTCCTCTACAGGCCAAATACATTCATACTTTGCTGGCTTACAGCCTTTCTTAAGCTAGGACCTTCACTCTTCAGCAGTGTAATCAGACAGCTAAAGCAGACTGTATTAAAAAGCTAATACCTATAGTGACACAGGGACATATGCAAGGCACAAGACAGACTTGGCCTAATCCTTTGATTTCGTCAGTATTAAAGCACTGCATTCACTCCACTCGGAACATACTGTACTGCAGCAACAATGTCTCCACTTCCTCTAATACCAAGAGTATGTTTGAAAATTAGACTCTTGTGGCGTAACAGTCATGTTAACAGCCACTTCAGTATCTCATGCCCATGCTGGAGAAATTGAACATTAACAAGCCGTCTCCTCTGAGATAATCTAATGTGTATTGCAGCATGATTGCTCTTGTATTTGTGTTTTATTGCTTTTTTCTTTGCATTTTTTTCCCTGAACAAACTCCTACTTAGCTATAAATTTTAAGAAATTACAGTTTGAATGCTTCTATTTACATATTTACTTGAATTTAAAGGTTATTCATCATTTTCAACTCGTCCCAAGGCATACAATTAAAAAACCTTCAGTTACAAAGTACTAAAATTTCAACAACAAAGAGAAATTGTTGATGACTCAATGCAGAGTTTACCTCAACAGCTTTCAGCATTCGGTTCAGTTCAGTTCAAAACTTGTTTTCTACACAAGAAATCTGGACTATTTTCTTTTACACCCATCTCATGTAAAACTTCCAACTCACTTTGATAAAATATAGATAAAAGGTGGATAGAGTCCATGCTTTCTCTCGCCTTGCTTGTCAGAGCATGAACAAAAAGCACATTTGGGCAATTTGCTCCCACATCATTACTCAAAGCTTGATATTGGGTGCTGATTAGCTCACTGGGTCGAGTAGGCAACCGATATACCATAATGTCACTGTAGAGGCCTGGGTTACAATCTGCCCTGAAGTTATTTACTGCAAATCTTCCTCTGTCCTAATACAATAAAGGCTAAAAGCCCCCAAAATATACTGTAAAATTTACAGCCAACACTGGAGATGGCTGTAACTTGAGCCTGACTGATATAGGATTTTTAAGACTGAAACGATAACAATAATTTGTCTGTAAAAAATAAAATATTTTATTATACTTGTCAATATATAGTTTTCTTCCAGGTACACAAACTATATAAACAGATTTCCCTAACATTTGTTACCTGTAGTTATTTATTTAACTCTGCTCAGATCAGCTGGTTGTTAGTGTGTTTGTGGTACTGCAGAGCGCCCCCTGCTGGGAAAACTATGCAACATCATCATTCATAACATAATTGAAGGATGTTTCTCCTGTTCCTCCACTTTACGTTTTAAATTTTTATTTATCAGTAATTACGACGGCTGACACCATCGAGAAGCTAATATCACTCCATGGATAAACTGGTCAGGCTCCACTGGAAATTAGTCATGCATTTTTAGCTAACGTTGTACACTGTTGGCACTGTAGGGCAGCTCAGGACAGAAATTGACATGAAGTGCTTGCAGGTGAGCATAAATAGCATAAACATCCTTTGGATTAAAAAAGAAAGAACAGACTGTTACGAGCAACTGAAAAAGTTTGATCATCTCTTGTTTTTTTAAAGTTATGTTGCAATCCATTCAAACATGTCACATTACAGACTGTCATTTGAAACTGCTCCTTAGTGCTTACATTCAATTCAATTAATCTTTATTTATATAACACCAAATCAAAACAGCAGTCACCTCAAGGTGCTTTATATTGTAAAGGTAAAGATCCTATACAATAATACAGAGAAAATCCCAACAACAAGCCATTTGGGGAGGAAGCACAAACTTTTTCAGTATTTCCATTTTAACCATTATTTTAATTTCTCTAAACAATTGCATTACATTTGCTCTTCTTGTCTGTATTATATTATGTGTTTGATCATATATAACAAAGAGGGATTTAAACCTACATGTAGCTACCCATTGCTAAAACAGATGTGCTTTTCTGTTCCTGTTTTATTTGTTTAATATGTAACGCACGCCCTCTTTGCTGTAAATCAGGGATTCATTTTCTTTGAAAATTCATACCGAAGACAGAATTGCAGAGTGACAGCGAGGTTGATAAGCAGCTAATCTAAACACTGTTGGTTTGGTTTGTCTGTAACTACTGCTTTATTCAAACAGCCACAGACGTTGCATAGATAATTTAAAAATGGAAAAAATAAAAGTTAACTATTGTAATTTGAAGTTTCGCTCCAGAATGTGACCACACTTTTAAAGGAATCAAACAGAGATCTATACAACAAGCCTTCATGTTCATAAAACACACTCAGCCAACCTCACCTCCTAGGGTTTCTGTCAGCTACACGAGGAAAGACAGGAGCGTGTCTGGAGGAAAGTGACAATTAGTTCTCCCTCCACGGCTTGTCACCTGACAGTCTGCTCATTCACAGCCCGGTGGAAGAGCCTCTCCAGCTGCTCATTCAAACCAATTAAGGTCTGGAGGTGTATTACCACACAGTCATTACCTGTCTCTCACAGTGCTCTGCTGCTCTTCAGATTGCAGTTCACTGGTCTGTTGAAAGCCTCAAAGTTTTACCCCTTTATGTCATCTTGTCTGTTTCATAATGTCTGTTTGTCTCCCTCTCTTTCTCTCTCTCCCAGCAAGAAACAGAGACAGCAGCCCAAAATATTCTTCCATCAGGAGACCTATGTAGAATAGCATCTGTGCCTGTAAACAATTATAAATCAGTTTGGACATATGTTACAGCTTAAGCTATAGTCAGCATGTAGACAAGAAAAATTCAAGAGGAATATACTCGTGAAACTCATGAGAATTAGAAATTTGGAAAAGGACGGCAGTGCCAAAAACAAAACAAAGCAATGCACAGACATCAAAACTCGCATGAAATCACAACACTGACAAAATACTTGCTTCTCGACAACTTCCCTCTGTTGCTGGCACTGAACAATGAAACAAAGCACTCAGAGGTTGCAGTGCAAAGGGCTGAAGCCTTGTCGCAGACATTACATGTGTTTATATGGACCTGCTTTTTTCTGTCCAAACAGTTTATTCATGTGAGATGGATGACATATTTGGAACAACCCAAATTCCCACATTCCCTCTTGCAAAACATTGCGCAAGCCATCTAACCATAAACTTTTAAGAAGGGAGCGGTAATTTTGAAGTGCATTTTGACTCTGAGATGGTTGGAATTCCCCACATGACATTAACGGTGCTGGGAAACAGAAAGAGACTATTTCACCACAACAGCTTAAGGCAGCAGAAACTATTTTCACAAGAACACCTTATGATCATTTCCGTTTAAAAAAAAAAAAGAACCATAATCAGCATTACATCCCGCTGTAAGTCTATTAAAGTGAAACCGGCCTTAATAATTACAGTACAGGTCTCCCGCTCACGGTTAGCTTTTCATTTATTCATAAAGGCGGCACAGTGTGAATAGAAATCACTTAAATCCCTACTGGGCTTGTGTTAACTTGTTGAAAGGTCAAAATGCGACTAATAGGAAAAAGTTGCATCGATTTAACAGGAATTAACGGTCACTTGAGCTGAATAGTGAATATCAGGACCTCTAATTGAGTCCACATGGAGCAGCCAGCAAGCCTCATTGGTTATGTTGTTTGGGGTGTTCAGACATTTTTTTTTCTGTTTATATGCACTATTTATCTCATTTATCTTACTCTACTTGTAACATGAACATGTTACAGATGTTTAAACCCTTTGCTATACTACAGCTTTTTGAAACTAACCGATACAGATATCTTGAGTCACCCACCATTTCTTTATATTTTGCTTCCAGACTTTGTTGCAATTTTTAAAAACTGGTCTTGAGTAAAAGTTTTCCAAGCTTCTTGGAGGTTTTCAAAAGTTTTTACTGTTACATTGTAATTACATTTTCACTCGTTTTCAGTCCAGTCCTTGTACCTGACCATTTCTAGAGGATTTTTAAAATTAGTTTTAAGCCACTTAACACAAAAAAGGATGGATGTGTTGTGTCTACACATAACAGAAACCTTAGCAAAGAACCAAAGTAGTATTTTTGCAATGACCTATTAGCCAAAGCACTTGTCATATCTCAGCATAGTGTCCAGTATGTCCTTTAAACATTTGTGGAACCTGGACAAGTGGAGGCCCAAAGAAGAAGTGGTGAGCCTAAAAAACTGCCAGCAAATGAAGAGTATCTGAAAGTCATGTGGTTTATAAATAGGGAAATAAATTCAGCAGCAACAAAAGAAATTAATCTGGCCTTTCAGTGCTATCCATCTACTATTCACCAAAGCCTCATCAGAAATGGCTTCAATTAGGGGTTAAAGTGTTCCAGAAAGATCTCCAATGGAGTTCCAGTACCTTCAGTTAATGAGCAATTAAATCTGACAGGCAAGCTACTATTGAATGATTGAATTTTTCATGTGCTATAACCTGACAGTGCTTCCAGTGACAGCATGGAGATACTTTCTCAATATGAGAAAAATAACGACATCGTATGATCTGCTTATACCTTCAACACATTCCCTCTTTACTTCTCATCTCAGTGATACGTTCATGGTGCAGATGTAAATAAAGTCGCAATCACAGTACCTAAGTATCTAGCTAGAGCTACGGAAGAGGAACAAGAATAAAATAACAAAATGTGTCTGATAGCTAATGCAAAGTTGCTGCATTTCCCAGTGCAATGTGCAACACTGAAAAAGATGTAAGAAATGAGACAAGAAAAGGAAGATTAGACTATTTTTAAAGAGGAGGATTGCTCAGCAAGTGACATTTTATAAACTGGAAACTTCAAAGCTTACATGGAATGTCCTCATTCATTTTATGGTTTTTAAATGAATGTTGGATCAATGCATGATTTGTTGCTGAATTATGTTTTTGTGAAGTGTCTTGCAAAACTAACAAAAGTACACTTTTTGTGTTATTAAGAGGCTGCATGAAAATGCACTCAGCACTTTGGTCCAGTTTAGTGAGGCTGCACTGGCTAGTTTGCAGTACTGTGGTGAAGTTTACAGTGATGCAGTGCCTTTCAGTGTAAGGTTACAGAGCATACAGGCTGATTAGATTCACTCACTGAATTGTAGCTTTTATACTGTACTAGCTTTATGGTGTCTAGGGGTTGGAAGTCAACCATGCAGCTCATTAAACATCTGCTTACATCTTATTGAATTCGGCTAAATCCTCAAAGCGCAGTGAATGTCGAAGCAGCAGCACAGGTCAGCTGATTATAGCCTTACACAAAGAAAACGCTACAAAACAAATTATTTTGTGACTTACTTTTTCTAAGCAATTCATTTCCCTATGGTACAATGCTAAGTAAATGGTAAATGGACTGGCTATAGAGCTTTCCTGCTCTACCTGAGCACTACCTGAGCTACTGTTCAGGTCATTTTAGCAGTATGCATATAGTTCTCAGGTAGCGGCTCATGTGACATCAAAGTACGAGTTTCATGCTGAAAATGAAAATGAGAAAATGAGAGGAAGACAGAAAACGAACCAATGTTGTTCAGGTACCCCCTGAATGTAATTAGCTAACAGCAGTGTGACAGAAATGGTCTGGGCTCTTTTCTCTCTTTCTGGAACAGCAGTCATGTTTAACACACCTGTAAATTACTCCCACAGCCCTGTGAGTCCTCACGCTCTGCACTAATAACGCCATAATGATGCCACTGTTAGTACAGTGCTGAGGCAGTGTGCTTTATGGACTGACCTCAAAATCAATTCGGCAGCACACAGGATCTAATAATGGAGCTAAGCCTGAAACTACCTCTCCTCTCCTCTCCTCTCCTCTCCTCTTCTCTCCTCTCCTCTCCTCTCCTCTCCTCTCCTCTCCTCTCCTATTTATTGCCTTGTCTCTCCTTATCTCTTGTTTTCTGCCTGTAGTTTCAGGACCTCACGGTGGACAATAAATTATACACATCCCAGCTCCTCTGCTTCAGTCCAGTCTTTTGACAAAGTAGTGGATGTTGTGCAGCCCTGTGGCACGCATTAACCTCATAAAGCGAAAGTAATAGAACCTGTCTTAGCTGCCACATAATACCCATGAAAAACAAAACAAAACAAAAACAACCCCTTCTACCCCAACGACCTCAACTAGACCCACAGGAAAATGTGACTCATTTAAAACAGTAAAACATACAGGTATGGTGGGTCCCTTCTGACTGACTGTTTAATGCTGTAAAATAAAATGATTGTGTTTTGTTCTCACTGTATATTAGTTGGAAGTAGGGAGGGCTTGCAGAATGGATGGAACAGTGGCATACTTGGAGGTTTAGGAGCACATTCCCGGACAGAGAGAGTAGCTGAGTCTCTTGCTGCGGTTAATTAGGGGGAGTCTGTGGGAAACCCCTGAATCTGAAACATTCTTCCAAAAAAACCCACTTCACTTCAAGTGATGGTGGCCACACTGAATAGAACTCGTTGTTTCGTGGCCAGAGCAGAAAACTCCATCACTTATGTCCATTTGTCGGTGTTGCCATCCTCACCATGAGAGGGCCAGTACCAGAGAGTGGGTGCGGTAATAGCACCAGATGACAGAAGACAGAATAGTTGAAGTCCAACGATGCTTAAAGAAGCAATCTTAAGATTTAGCGTGTCTCAGTGAAATGACTAGTCATAAGGAGTATTACTCAGACTTAAAAAACAGAACTTGGTTAGAGTCAAAGAAAATCTCCTCAATGGGGTTATCTTTGCGTGGGCTTAGGGACTCAAGTTTTATAAGGCAGGCATTAAAACTGAAAGCTTGAAAGAAACGGTTGCAGGGGTAAACTGGCATGCCTGGGAACGCTGGCAAACGGGGACTTTGGCATGAGTTGTGAGCCTCACTTGATTGGTGCTTATAATACTTTGTTTGCAAGTACAGGATCAGTTGGTTACTATGCTGCCCTTGATTTGCTTTGTGTAAGGGTTTCAGAAAGAGGAGGACCTAAACGTTGGACACAGGAGGCAGAGCGGAAATCCAAAATCCATTTCTTTAATCCGGGCAGAGGTCATACACTTGGAGGCAGTAAGCATAAACAAACAATTCCAGCGAGGCGCTGGGATGAGACAAACTGCAAAAATGGTCCAAAAAGTCACACTCAAAGACATCAATAGGAACATAAGGAAACAAAAAACAAACAAAAAAGAACAGGCAAAAAATGAGTAGTAGTGAAATTGTTGGTAACCTTGACTGGAAAAAATTATAAGAGGATATAACCAGTGAGAAGTGAATGGTTCAGCTTGTTAATGCAAATATCTAATCATCCAATCACTGAACATGCCATGGTTGTGGGTGCCAGATGGATTTCTGTAACTGCCGATCTCCTTTAGTTTCCCACACAACCATCTCTAGGGCTCATAGAGACTGATCAGAAAGAAACTATCCAGTGAGCAGGAGTTCTCTTGGTGAAAATATCTTTCTGATGCTAGAGGAGAATGGCCAGACGGTGAGAGGGGCAACAGTCATTCAAATAACTCATCAATGCAATCAAGGTATGCAGAAGAGCATCTCTGAATGCATTACACAGTGAAAACTTGAAAGCGATGGCCTACAGCAGCACAAGACCACACCATGTGCCGCTCTTGTCGGCTAAAAACAGGAACTTGAGGCTACAGTCAGCAAAGACACACCAAAATTGGAAAATAGAAGATTGGAAGAATGCTGCCTGGATTAATGAGTCTTGGACTTTGCTGTGACATTTGGATGGTAGTTGACAGAAACATCATGAAAGCATAGATCCTGTCTTGCATCAACAGTTCAGACTGCTAAAGTCACATCATGGATGTGCAGCTAACAAATCTCGAGCAACTATGTGATGCTATCATGTCGACATGGACCAAAATCTCTGAGGAATGTTTCCAGCATCTTGTTGAAACTATGCCATTAAGAATTAAGGGGGTCCAACCTGGTACTAACAAGATGAACCTCTTGAAGTGGCTGGTGAGTGTATACACACTGATTCATTGGCTAATTCAGAACAGATATGCTATGAAGCAGCTATGCTAACTACTGAGCCACCATGAGCACAACAAACAGGAAACAACCTGAAAAATGAACACAGTAAATATCCACAAGGCACATATTTAAATAAAAAACAAAACTTTTAAATAAAAATATCAAACTTGAGAATGTCCGATCACAGGAGAAAATTACAAACTGCTAAGTGAGTGGTTTGTAATATGTGAGTGCATGCAGCCTGGAGTCATATAGAGGAAATTGTCCTATTGCTATGCATGAAACCTGAAATGATGTCAATACAATGATGAGTCTAAGTCAGCAATATCCTGATTAGAACATTAATGCAGCTTTCTAAATTCTGGTTTACCCTATTAATCTAAATGGAGACTAGATATGGCAAAGCTTGAAAGAAATGCTGAATAGAATAAAAAAAAACTGCTGATTGTTTAATTTCTATTTTCACTGCAATTTGCATAATTCAGGATCAAACGGCCCACAGCAGTTTCACTGAGTAGCCTTTGTAAAGCTTTGTAGTCAATTGAGAATGATAATTCCATCAGCTGAAATAGATTAGCAGGCTTAATTTTGGTTTGTTTATATTAAAGATGCAGATGTATCCTAATCTGAAGAGTAAATAATGTAATTCTATGCATACAGAAGATTACCACATGGTTATTTCTGATCCCTTTATGTGGAAAATTGAGTTTGAAAATAGATGCTTTATAGAGAGAGAAAGCAATCTCTTAGACCATTGATCTGACTGCTTGCCAGGTGTGTGTAACTTTTAAAGGTCTTGTGATAAAGATGCCTCTTTGCTTCTAACAATAAGCTGTGAGAGAAGAAGCGCACTGTCTCCTGGAATATTGATGGAGAACATATGGTTTGAGGTCAAATTTAGCAAGACACTTATTTCAAACAATAATCAGATTTGCAGGAATGCATATACACACGCCTGGCAACAGAGGCACACTGTTTTGTTTTTCTATGTGCCTGGGAACACGGGCTACGGTAATTGGCGACCTGATAAATATTTGTGTAGGACCTCCTCAGCAGGAGAAAACATAGAGGCATGCTTTCAACACTAATGCCTTCAGGCTGCAAACCAAAAATAATTCAGGGATGGAGCCCACTTACATGCCTGATATCAACATTTCAGGGGGCCTGGAGATATGATGATGATCATGATGCATCAACAGAAACATGTAATGTTTGTTGCTTTGTAATAACTCCCTATAGATATATTTTTTTAAACCTTCAAAGAGAATTTGTCTGATTAAACTGCACAACTAAAGCAGAAATGTTTACTACAAATAAGTGAAAGTAAAAGAATAAAAAGTAAAAACAAAGAGTGATTATGAGGACTGGAAGGCAGATTCAAAAGGAGCAGTGTTCCTCCAGAAACAGAAGCAGATAAAGTTTCTTTCAAACTCTAACGCCAGGCTTTTACAGACGTGTGTAATCTCATTTGTGAAATCAGTGTTTTCCCTAATGATACATTCAAAGACAGAACTTATTCATTTTAGAGTAATTGGAAACAACCTGAGCAGCGGCGCTCAGTGGATTCCCCGTAGAAACTAGACAGTGAGGTGTGCTGCAGTGTGAGCCATCTGTTGTAGCCTGGGAGAAAAGGTGTGTAGATGCAACACAGAACGCAAATTACAACTACTACATGCACAAAACTCTGACTATGCTAACAACAAGTTTTTGCTTTTATGAGTTTTTTTGTTACATTCTCAAATATATATATAAAAAAATACTTTCTGAGAGCAAAAAAATTGCATCTCAAAAGTGATTGTTTTGCATGACGATGGGCAAGATTGACTAAATCGTGGCCGAATAGCATGTGGAAGAAATCCCAAAAGATGTGATGAATTTTACGAGTGACTTACAAAACAAAGACATGCTTTTTGTTGGCATGAAAAATCTGCACAATTATCAGTAAACTGTGTGTTGTTAGTGTGCGGACTTTATGTCCTCATTATAGTTTGCGGCTTGAGAAAGGAAATCCTAGAAATACATATGCAACAGGGTCTGTAATCTCTTACATTCAGTCTTGTCACTGGACTCTTTTTGTATATATTGATGGTTCCTTTTTAAAAACATTTTTAATATTTCTACACCCAAACCTAATTAGCGCTGGCTCTAGAGCGACTGTGTTAAAGTCTTTGGTTCCCAGTGATGTAACTGGATGTGAATGCAAGCGTCCGCATTGAATTTACATTACAGTCCACCAACTGCGCATGTGCAGACTTCAAGCGGACTTTAAAGACGTTTAAAGTCGTTTTTATGCTTGCCGCGTCGCTTGTGTTGCGTGACGATTTTCACGTCAAATCCTGTGTTGCAAGACACAGTTTTTGTGGCATGTCGACTGGTTGTGCACCTCTTGGGTTTTGTAACTTGCCATTTTGCACTGCCAGTGCTGGTGTTTGCCACCATTTTATTGATAATCCCGCACAGAAGCTCAGAGACAAACTGACACACAGAAGGAGATGTTCTAGCTGTTTGAAAACTTGAGTTTGTGAAACAAACAGAAATCTTGGCTTCCGGTTTTGACTTCTTCTCCTCCTTTTCAGCACGTTTGACGTGATAATGTCTGAGTGGCGACACCTATTATTCAGGAGAATGCTGCAGCAGCCTCCTGCGACTTAACGGTGATTGTAAATACAAGTGACTGTTAGATGAGGTCGTGAGATCCAGTCCAGGGATGGCCCCTTTGTTTGCAGTGAGCTCTGTTGCCAGATGGAGGCAGTGTCCAAAGATGTGGTACCACCGGTCTGTGGGCCACTCTTGCTTGTGCTGTTGATGGTTAAATCCGATGGTGAAGTGAAACCAAGTGTTAAAAACTATGAAAAGTGTCCACTACAGCTGCTGTGTCTGCTTTTCATGTTTTCTTTTTTGATCTTTGAAGTTTGTTTTTTTATCCCATTCCTCTTGAACTCAGCTTGCCCCCTATTCCGGCCCACTTGTCCAACAGTCAACATTCAGCAGACGTTTATGTGATCTGCTTCCAGCAACCACCAGTCGGGACCTCGGAGGACTGCACGGGAGCCCTCTCCCGCCTCTGTCTGACCAGAATCGTGTACTCTGACGGAAACACATGCTGGACTGTAAAACCAGCTTTAAGACTCTCACAAGGATGCAAAAACAAGAAAGAAATCAGGAAACTCTCACATGAAGAAGGCTTCAAACTAGCAAATACCTATCTTGGTAAACCGCATACCACAACTGATTTCACAATGAAGTCATTATTAGGATATTATTACTTAAATGTAAGGAAACAACTGGAAATGCTCCTCACACTTTTTAAAATCCAAGTTATTCTATTTAAATGATGCTTTGTCCATTTTCAGGTAAGCGATCATGCAAGGCAAAGAAAACAGGTAAACATTTATACTTAGAAATGCTACAAAGTGGAAAAAACTAAATAAAATCAAATTGCTTATCATTAATTTTCAGTTGCTGCTCAGTGAACTGCCTAATTATTTGAGCTATAATCCAAACACAGCTTTATGGAGTACTTTTGCAGCTGACTTGAGAAACTCCAACGTTACAAATTTAGAATAATAAAGGATTCATGTAAAAGTTTGATTTTAAACTCCTCGTATAATTTCACGTTTGCACAAGAGACACGATAATGACATGATTTGAAGACGTACACATCCTTTGCATTGCCATTTATGGATCGTGTGGGTGTTTAACAGCGCTCAGCATTGTCCCGATGTTCAGGATGTCTTCAGCTCATCAATCTTGTCAGAGGCCTGCATGAAGCAGATGATTCGGAGAAGCAGAAAAGTGTTCTGCTTATCCTCTGCTCTGCTGGAATGTCACGCTTTGCATCCTCTGGATATGAGAAGGGAGGGGGTCTGCACTTCCTCACAACTTATTTTCCTCCATGCCAAGTCCATTCTCTTCTGGGAATGGATTTAAACTGCAACCAAGGCAACAATATGTACCAGCAGCAATAAAAAGTCTCCGCTGCTAAAGCAATGAGGCATTTTAATAGGATGAGCTGAGACTGTTGTGGAAGCAACCAGGCTTTACTCTCTCTTGCTGTCTGCATCTTTCTTTCTTTCTGAGAGTTTCAATTGTTTGAAGTTGGGACTCACCGGGGATTTGAATGATTTAAGGTGAAAACGAAAGGCTAGATGTGCAGAGTGGAGGCACGGAGGAGGCAGAGGAGCCGGGTTCTTTAAGCCTGATCATTATCTGTGCCTCCTGTCGTGAAGCAGCCACAACAGTTTTGAAACACCCCACTTGGGAGAATCTTACTAAACAGTCTGTCTGAGCTCTTTTCCTTTTTTTTTGTATGAAGTTCAGTGAATCTCTTTCAATCATTGGCCCAGCGTGTCATTAATGGAGACGCACACCCTCACTGTCCCCTATGCCAGGCTTCGGTCAAACACCTGTACCGATTTTCAAGCCTCATCCTTCCTCCAGATACTCTATGTCTTCTTCTACCTAGGACAGATTTAAGGAAATCCTCTTAAGAGAACTGCTTGCTGCAGGTTTCCCCATCTCTGATCCTCTCCAGATGCACATGGTACAGATGGAGCATCTACAAGGCCCATAAAACACAACCAGGAAGTAATACTTAATTCCCTCCCCTGACATGTGATGGTGATAAACACAAGATAGTCACTGAAGTTATGCAGAGTTCTCATTTTCAGCAGTTTCCTTTCTGGATGAAAACTGCAAAGTACTTTTATGATGAAGGGGCCCCATGTGAGGGAAACTGGCAGGAGTACCAATGATAACAGTGAGGAATATCCTCATTAGTCTGTCCCTCTCTCCCGACTCCCCTGCTAATAAAAGCCACATTCACAACGTGCTCCTAACCTGAACCGTGACATAAGACAGGAAATCAATATTAAAATGACATTATCCCTAAAAAAAATCATCTGGGAAAAAAGACTGTTTGGAAGTTGTGGAAAAGAACCAGTTAAATAAGCACTTTAGCCTTCATGGATATAATTAGCATATGGAGACATATCAGTCTCACTGATAGGAATAATATCTTCTCAGAGGCAGAGTGTCACACCGGAAAGCAATTCAATGCTTCGTGTCATGGTTAAAGTACTCCTCAGTTCTCCTTGAAATGGCTTTCACTGACTTGCTATGTGAAGTTTCATTCAGATAAAGCTGCCCTGGAAAATTTAAGTGCTGAGGAATGTCTGTTTGAGATGTACCCTCTCTGAGAGTTGGCATTTTTTTTTGCAGTTCCCTTTTCTGGCTCTGCCTCACTGCCTGTAGACTTCACTGCCCGCCTTTTTGCAGGCTCATTCGCTTCAAGGTGGCAGTTTACACAACATGGGCCGCATGGTGACAGCGCTGCGGCCATCTGGCGCCCACAGCGAAGGAACGGCATCACCAGCTGGTGTCCGGGGGCAGCAGTTCTGTCACCTTTGCTAATAGACCCATAAGACATGTTGAGGTCAGCTGTCATCTGTCACCTCTGACCTTTTTACAAACACTGCAATGTGAAATAGGTAATGTTCTCCTGGTGAACCACACACTAAGTAAGATTTTAAAGAAACTGAAACAATCCAAGCCCCGTATGGACATGAAAGTGGATATGTGGCGCCCATCTCTCCTCCCTGCTCTCTGCGTAGCTAAATTCCAAAGTGGAAACTCTTGCACAAGTCAAAGTCCACCAGGCTTCTGTTCCCACTGACAGTCTGCACTGCTCTGTCAGTTCATTACTGGGGCTTGCATTCCATTACAAAGCAAAACAAATAACCACAGAGTCATTATTTATTTAAAGCCATTACCTCCGCAGAACAAAGTCCGCCAGTTCCAGTAAGTACTTCTAAGCTCTATTCAGTTGTTAAGCACAGACACTCAAATGTATTTGAAAAAAAAGTGTGGACAACAAAATAAACACTGAATGCAAAAAGGACCTTAATTATAAAATAACTAAACTGCAAACACTGTAAGGACTTTAAGTCCTGGTTTCACATTTGATTGCCTTTCCATAACCTTGTTCCAGGTCGTTTTGCACACTAATAGCTTTCATTTCTTAGTTTTTCCAGCTATTTATTATGTATTGAAGTTTTGGATTATGCATGAATCTGCAACTAAGTAAAAAAAAAATCTTAATTTGAAGATAACCAGTTTACCAGCGTTTAAGAGGAGGATAGTAAGAGGAGCTCTTGCTGCAGTGTTAAAACAGTGCCTCTGTGCCCGACAGCATCACTGTTGTCTGCATCCCTAACTAACAGCAGAACCACCCACTAATGCTGCTGTTTCCACCTGCTGTTGGAGTCCCTTCTATTCCACGATTACTTCTTTTATTGTAGGAAGACTAGAGAGAGAAAAATGTTAGGGAAGTGAGGGGCTGCTTCTCCGGGGCTATTGTTTGGACACAGTTTCTCTCACACTGCATTGACCACAGACGGGGTGTGGCTGAGGCAGGGAATAAAGAAAGGGCTGGGGGGTGTTCGGGTGGTGGTAAATACAGGGGGGAAGCTTGCATTGCATTGCATTGCATGGTTGCTCTGATGCTGACAGCAAACAGGAAGGCGGGTGGTCCGGAGAGCGTTACAGGGAAATAGCTGGGGTGAATGGGATTTTGCTGCTGTAGTTTGGCACTGTGTTCCCAGCCCCGCTCTTCTGCTGGATGAAGTAATGAGAGACCTAGGCGTCTAACAAACTCAGGCCAGATGGGGAGAGGATTCTTTTCTACAATTACTCTGCAGCAGAGAGCATTAGAGCCAGTACAGCTCCTCCTCTTTGGAGAAAAGATAATCGCGGGGTCTTTTAGTGAATACTTAATCAGCATGCATGCCTTGCAGTACACTGTGTAAAGTTTTAAAAATGTGCCACCCTCCTCAATCTCAGAATACATTATTTTGGTATACAGCATGGGAGCTTTAATAGAAATGCTAAGATGGAAGACTATCTGATTATGAAAGTTTTACTTTACTTTTAACTACACTCACTCAGCACTTTATTAGGTACACCTGTTTAGACAAGCTGGTTTCAGAAATTGCTAATGTACTGTATTTTCCCACATGACCATCTCTTAAGTTTTTACGGGGAATGGTCTGAAAATAGAAAATATCTAGTGTGCTGCAGTTCTCTAGGTGAAAATGTCTTGTTGATACCAATGTATGCAGAGGACCATGTCTAAATCTGCATCACATTCAACCTTGAAACAGCAGCAAAAGACCAAACTGGGTGACACCCCTGCCAGCTAAGAACAGGAACCTCAGGCTACAATTAACAAGGCCTGACCGGGATTGGACAATAGATGAGTGGAAAAATGTTTCCTGGTCTGTTGAGCCTCATTTCTGCTGCAACATTCAGATTTCAGGGTCAGAATTTGGCGTTAACATGAAAGTCTGGATCTATTGTGCTTTGTATCCATGGTTCAGGCTGGAGGTGGTGGAGAGCTCAAATCATCTCAAGCTGGCTTGTTGAACATTAGAACGGCTTTCACAGTCAACAGATCTTATTCCAGTAGAGCAGCTTTGAGATGTGGCGGAATGGGAGATTCACATCATAGATGTGCATCCAACAAATCTGCAGCAACTGTGTGATGCTCTGACACCAACATGGACGAAAATCTCTGAGGAACTTTTCAAGCACCTTGTTGAATTTGTGCCATGAAGAATTAAGGCAGAAGGCAAACGGAGGTGGACGTAGGAAAAAGGAATGCGCATTTAGAACTGACCCCCATATTCCAAACAAGAAGGAAGTTGCTTATCACACTTGTAAACCACTATAGCTTTCTTTTAATTGTTACTAGAACAACATTTATCTAAGTGTTTAAATCTTTTTATAAAAATAAATTTTGCCTTTTGTGTGGTGGGTTGTTTTTAGACTATGCCACTGGAGCAGCAAACCTGAACAAAGTGCAAGGACCAGAGCAGTAACAAATTCAGAGCTCCTTAATAGTTACCACATTCACCCCAGATTGCTCATAAATTCGAAGGTTAACTTATCTAAGCTGCCAATGGTTCATTAGGTCACATAACAGATAACAGAATTTAACATATAACAGAATTTCAAGCTTTTCTATGAGCTCTGAATTCTTCTCACCGAAAGGTCAAATGTAACTCCATTTTCGTTGCTGTTGACCTCTTACCTTCTGCATTTAATTTTGTGTCAGCGAGTCAGGTCTTTAAAAACACAACATCTTCCTCCACCAAAACCTTGAAATGTTTAAACTGAAAGTCATCAAACGTTCTGTGTTCTGCAGTTACTTCCACTTTCATAACCTTCATAACGTTCATCACCTTCATAACCGTGAATGTCTGAAATAACTCACTTTGTAAAAGCATTGTCCTAACTATTCTCTTTCCACAGTGACCAACTGTGATACTCAAGGACAAATGACAACTGATAGACAATACCCACATCAGTGCTCTCTCCCTTTGTGTTGTCCTCTGCTCGTTAAAGCAGCCAAAGGTCATCCATACTCTCCGAGCTGTACGACTCACTAACAGCTGCCTTATAGTTGTGTTTTAGAGGCTTATGGATTGCAATTGGCAGATTCCCATGAGCCCATGATGTGCACTTTCTCACCCACTGACAGCAAGGCGCTTATATAAATAATGTAAAACCCCATAAGGGTTACCTAACATTGATTTTAGAGGACAGGATATTTTCATACAGCTTCAGTTCCCTGAGACAAACTGAGAGGAAGATGAATATGTCTTTTTCCAAACAGCTCAGTGGAAAGTAGACACAGCAGCAATGCAGTTGATTGCTTAGGGATGTTAAACAAGGTCTTGACATCAATTGGGTCTATCAAGAGAGAGGCTCGATAGGGTTTCATTATCCTGGCAATAAATACATTAATGTCAGCAGCCTGAATAGAATAATAAAGGTCATGTCTAATAGCCAGTCATAGACCTTTCCATTGAATGCTTATACTGTACTCTTAAATGCTGGTAAATAAAGAAAATCTTCTAAAGAGGGTAAGTATAAAAATTATACAAAATGTTTATTAGCAAAAGCAAATAATCAAGTTAATCCTGGATCTCTGTGAACGGACTGAAAGTTTTGGTTCATTTAATGCTTTGCTCCTTGTGGTTAGCTCAGTAAGAAGGACTCCACAATGGACTCCAAGGCCATCAGGAACAGCAGGCTGAAGTACTGTGTTTATGGGCTTATTGGATGTCTGTCAGAGATGTTGTTGTAGCTCCACAGGGAGTTGAAACACAGCAGAAATTCTGACATTTGGCACAGTGTAATATATTTACAGGAAGTCAGTTCATGCATATTAATAAAAAACTCTGCTTTGATCCTGCACAGGACACGACCAACAAACGGGCAAGCGAACAGCCTGGCCCGGAGAGGGATACGCACCTAAAGAACATTTAATCTCACTAAGCCACTGGACGATGGTGCTGGCTCATCACACCCCAAACCCTCTAAACTTAAGAACTTACAAAAACATGTTTAAGCCAAGCGGTTCTCAGTGTGTGGGTGTGTTTAGTTTAATCAGTCACCTGACTGCGAGCCTGGCCTCTGGGAACAGGAAGTATGACATCACCACCCTGACATTCAGGAATGTGGGAATGTCAGGCTGCCTGTTAACACTGAGAGGGAGTCAGAACAGCAAGCTGGATGAAAACAACATGTATAACTCACTGCAGCAGAGTTATTCCAGCCACACAGATGAAACACTCAGACTGGGCTTGAACTGGCATTTATCACAAACAAACAAACAAACAAACAAACTATAAATGCAGCATATATAATACTTCAAATCATGACAAGAATAGATTAAATGACTGCGCCATAATAATTTTCAGGATTTGTGAAGCCACTCTGCTGCTTGTGGTTTGGCCATCTGATAAGCATTAATCTGTTACTCAGATTAATCTGTTGTTATATCATTTTTACATTGGTAGTTGAACCATCACGCTCCAGCATCCGCTGAATTTCGAAGAAAAGAGGAGAATCTGCCATGTAGTCCCTGCACCTGAAGATGTGCTCAACTCAACAGACTTACAGGTCAAGAAAAGCTTACCAACTGTAGCTGGCAATGCAAAAAACTCACTTTTAAATGTGTTTTCTGAATAATAGAGTGCTTTGTTCACATTGTTTTTTCTTTTATAATCTCTGTGTACCGGGTGGATTGAAAAATATATCTATTAGGCAGCAGCTGAGGGCTAAATCAGCTGGCTGAATAATCTCTGTTATGTTCTCTAATTTGCAAAATGTAACATTTCTTTTAATGAAAATTGAGTTTTTTGTTCTAAATTGTTTGCATTGGAGATAATAACTGTCAGCTTATTATTACCATTTTCTCAGTGTGTACTTCTTCTTTTACAGCATGCCCACAATGAATGATACAATGGTTTCGCTTCCATTAAGTTATGGGATTTGTAACACAAGTATTAGCAAAACCTTTTAGTCCTTTGTAACTTATATCTTGTCTTCATTCATTAGACCTTTTCCTGCTTGGGTAGTCTCTCGTATATCTTTCAAAGTGCATTTAATAGCCACTGCGGCTGTGTATGATAAGATCTCAAAAACATACAGGCTCCCAGATGCATTCAACTCAAATGCAGAACAGAAACACCAAAAGGTGAAAGGTCATATTTTTCTCTTGTTCTCCTTTTCAGCAAGCCAAATTTTCTGTGCATGCAGTGAATGCAAAATATTATTTGTTATGTTATTCGCCTTTGGAAACTTTTGAAAGTTTCTCACCAAATTATCTGGATAGCTGACACGAGTATTTGCTGTTCTGTTAATGCATTCAAGGCAACAGGAAAACAAAAATTCCCCTTTTATTCTTGTTCCTGTCCAACTCCATAAAAATGATCATTAATGAATCCAAGATGTCGGCGATATAAAAGTAACTAACTCGAATACGTCGTAACGAGGCTTAATTAGACCCAGAACACGGTCTCACACTAGATAAAAATTTCCTGTCAGACATCATTAGTCATGGAATAACTAAATATAAAACAGTGCTTTGGCCAAGTTATTACTTTTAGCAACAAGAGAGATATCAATAAGTGTAACAAGAAGCCAAGAGAAACTATTTTAAGAGCAGGAAGCCTCAATGAGCAGTCCCATGAAAACTTCTCTTTAACTTCTCGTTCGTCATTCATTACATCTTTTTCCCAGCTAAGTGGCGGTGCCATGGTGTCACCGCCCTCCTTCAGAGATGCTGGCATATAGTTTCTGGACATGAAGCACAGTTTCTCCTCATAGACTCAGTGCCAGACTCGGGGAGAGTGCGGAGAAGGAGCCAGAGCTGGAGGGAGTGCAGCCCCAGAGGAGCCCAGCTGCTGCCTGGGAAACCAAACCCTGAGCAACTCTGGCCCACGCTCTCTAACCCCAACCCCTCCCTGCCATCTAATAACAACACTCAGTCGTTCTCTCTTTCTCTCTTTTCTTTCAAGCTGCTGACTTTTCTCATGCTGAGTTTGGGGAAAAATAAGTCAATGGAGGAACGGTGGGATGATATTAGTCACTCCGCTGCACATTCTTAGAATACTTCCCACTGCTGATTTCAAAACACTCACACATGTCCCTGTTCTCACTCTCTCACACACACAGACACAGAGGCACGAGATTACATGTGAGTGCGCACACATTCAGGCACTCACCCCGGTAGTGGAGGCTGTCATCGTGGTGGTTGTGCTGGTGGTGGTTCTCCAAGCCAGGGGGGCTGCTGGCACCCAGCTCTGCCAGTCTCCGGCTGGTGGCAGAGAGCTCGGAGCGCAGGTTGGTCACTTCCTGACTGGCAGACTGGATGGCCCCATCAATCCTCTGTGCCAGCTGTTTGTTGTCTTCCATCATTTTAAGGATTTTCCCCTGAGGACCAAATCCACACAGAGCAGCATGGTGTCAAGAGAAGCATTACAGGAGGTGAAGTTAAGACTCTTTCCTCCTCCGCCACCTCTTATCACCCTCTTCTTCTTCTTCTCCTACTCCACCTGTGCTTTTTCTCTCACAGTGTACTTCGCACATAAAAAAAAAGCCGGCAGTACAGAGATGATGTCTACCTGTTACTGCATAAAGAATGTGGCCAAGCGCTACACAGTCAGAGAAAGCATGTGTGTGTGTGCGAGTGGAGAGAGTGAGCGCGGGAGAAAGAGGGGAAGAGAAACCAAAGAGAGCAGGAAGAGAAAGAAAAAAGGCAGGGGAGAAAAAGATGCAGCCCAGCAGGCGGAGGGGAAAGTGAATGCTCCCGCAGAGGAGAATGTGCTGTGAGCAGCTGCTCTCAGAGAGGACCCTACACACACTGAGATGACATGCAGCCTTTTAAATGGACTGTACCATGTGCAGGAGGACTAGGGGAGATGGTGGGGGTGCAGTTGGACTGAGCTGCTCTCCAGAAAGTCTCTAAACACGGAGCGTGGTGTGTACCCCACACCCTGTGGAGTCTGTAAGGAGTGAGCAATTGGGTTTGTAATAGGGGGAAAAAGTACAGATTGTTTCTCTCTCCTTCCTCCTCTCTCTGTATCCCCACACTCAAAGCTTGCCAGCAGTATTGAGCCCTTTGACAAGCACTTGTCAAGCCCTCTATATCTTTTCACTTGGCCTCCTTCGCTCACACACCCGCTGTCTTTTTGTCTCTCCCACCCCCTCACCCCCCCTCCATTCCTTTATATATTCTTCTCTTTGTCCTGGGAAAGCTCACCCCCACATCGGTGGAAGAGGAAGGGGGCTGGCACAAGGCACCCAAGGGGAAAACATTTCAACATTCAGAACAAACTTGGTAGAGGACGGAGGAACAGCCCTCTAACAGGCTACACGGTAAGAGAAGAGGCCTGGAGAATTACAATGGAGTTGTGGCGGGAACACAGTAAAGTTTTACGTCTTTGATCAAAAGCAGTTTGAAGAATTATATTTCGGCTTATCAGCGAGCACAGGAAATAAACGCAGCGGCATCGTTTCTTATCTGTACAGCTGTAAAACTCCATCACGCATCTAAAAGGTTAGAGATGGGTTGGGCTGTGCATCTTAACTTAAAACAATCCGGGATATTGCTGAGCCATCACAACTAAAGATCTGCATTTGACATTTTCATTTTCCAAGTAAGAAAACACATCCTGTCTGGCACGAAACAGAGGCTGATGAGCAATACATCACTGAGATGCTGTCATCCGAGGCTCAGGTGATAACGGCTCGCTGTTCATTGGTATTCACGCAACAGCGCAGAGTGACAAACAAAGATGGGACACCGGGCTCGGGAGATTGACAACCAAATGAGACACAAAACTTGTTAGTTGCACCGGTAGTCTGTTCACTGCATACTGTTTTACAATAAATTCCTCAGAGTGTTGGTGTTATTTGGGTTATGTGGCCGTGATTCCTCTACTTTCACTCAACTATTTTGCTCTGTAAAGCCAGTATCCATCCTTTGATGAAAAATATTTCACTATACTGCCTGGTCGAAAAGAAAATGGAAACAGGATGCTATCCCTTTAAAATCATAAACTATTGAAGATACTGCTGCAGATAAATTAGGACTAATTTAATTAAGACACAAGTGATTTTGCAAAACGTGTCTATACCTGTAAGCAGCTGTGCCTCTAAAATTTGAAGAATATTTTTACTGCATGTCATTATCTTTGGCTGGAGCAGGAGAAAAAGCTGATTATGAACAAATTAATTGCACGCTGCATTTTTAAAGTTCTGAAGCAGTGAACCCAGCTGGGACTTTCTCCTGGTCTTAAGTAGTGCTGACACAATTAGTCAATCAGCTGATAAGGCCATCAACAGAATCTGCACAACAGTTTTGATAACTGATTAAATATTAACGTCATCAAGTGAGAATCTGCTTTGCTCAATTTTGAGAAAAAATTATTTTGCAGGGCTTAAAAGTTACTGTGCAAAACTCTTGAGCCACAAAATGAAGTTGCCAATCAGGCACTTTCCAAACTGCAGATCAAAATCTGACAGTAATTTTCTGTGTTCATAATTCCATCAGTTTTGACAAGATCAACCCTCAACCTTCTCTCCTTGTTTTCCTTCATTAAGAATGGCTTCTTAATACCACTTCTTAATGCCACCTTTCTATTCCGGCCATTTGTGATCAGGCTTCAACAAAGCATCACTCGGGTTTTTGCTGGATATTTTCTGCCTAATTCTTAAGGACTTTCAGATACTGTTCATCTGTAGATTTTGTGTCTGTAAGTTTTTCTTAGTCCTACCACTTCTTCTGTCATTCACTTGTCCAGTTTTCGCTAATATTTTTAGAGGACTGTGTGAGATATGCCAAGTTTTTGGCTAAAAAATCTTTTGAAATAAACCTGTTGGTCCATAAACACTATTTTATCCCTATTAAACTGTGTTATCTTTGGTATTTTTCATAGAAGTGGAAACAAATTATGTGTTTTTGTGACGGCTGCTAGTAACGAAGCACCTAATGTCACAATTAAAACTTGGTTCTCTTCCATTCCTTGGACTGAAAATGAGTGAAAAAGCAGTCAATGTCCAAACAAAAACTTTACAAGGCCTGCAGAAAGCCTGGTGAACTATTGCTCAAGACCACTTTTGAAAGAATAAAAGAAAATTTGGCTCCTTGGAAGCAGAATATAAAGAAATGAGGGGTTGCTAAAGACTTTTGTGAACACTGTATAATTTAAAACTGAACATTTATAACGCCTAACATTTGTTGATGAATATTGCAACAAATTGGATATTTGGGTAGCTTTAATGTTAACTCTGGGCAACACACACACACACATAAAAAATTATAGGGAAATGGGTTGTACAGTTTCATTGAAGTTAGTTTGTAAATATGCCAACACTAACATTCGATTCACTTTATGAGGGTTGACTTACCCTTCTTTGTACTGCAGCTTTGTATGGATGGGAAAACAGTGGCCTCTAATCTTTTTTGCAAGGTCTCCCATAATAGCTACTGTTCAATGCACATCTAGTTATTCCCATAGAGAACAATTATTGCTTACAGTTAGTAGAGAAGATCTACGGCAGCACAGACATGTTAGCAGATCATTATCACTGTCTAGACAGTCACATCGCTGCCCCAGTTGGCACACTGGCCCTGATTTGTAGCTGATTATCAAAGAGAAATGTAGCATGGTCTGGAATAAGGATAGGGTTATCAGAGGGCTCTTGATTTACATAGAAGGCTTTCTGTTATTTCAAAATTACTGCTTTTCTAAAATAATCTCGAAGCTCTTCCTTCATAGTCATAACCACGCTCTGCACTGAGCCATGTGAGGGAGGGCTTTCATAAACCCAGCTGTGGAATGCAGGGAAATTAATGATTTCAGGGTCAAGGGTCACAGGGTGTCCCAGATACACATCAATAACCAGACAAATAGTTTGAGGACACGCAATTGTGCCATGTCCAAAACACACAGCCTCCTCCTCCTCCTTTGTCTCCACAACTGGACTGAGAGCATCTATGACCACAGCCGAGACCTGAGGCCAGTGCAGCAGCTTGGCCGACTGCCTTTGATAACCACTTCTCCGATCGGTGCTTCTATGGATTTGGATCACTTTTCCAAACTTATGCGAGTGTTTGTGTTGTTAGTTTTCTCACTTGTTTGATGCTATTAATGGGAAGTTTAATTAAGTGTGCTGAGGGTGTGCAGTTAAAAAGAGGTATTGATAAAGAGTCACCATGACTGTCTGCCTGGGTTAATTGAATATCGACTAATCCTCCACACACTGAAATGCTTTCCATTTTTTCCCAATAACAAAGTGATATAATGCTGTGCTCAACTATTAATACACGTCTTATCAGGGGCTTGGGGAAAATATCCACTACGCTCGGCTAAACTTACTAATATTAATCAAATACTGCAAAAAAAGATAGAAAGTCTATGAGGTATGTGAGCCTTACCTCTGAATAGGAGGAACTTGGAAAGTTGCATAAAAACTAGAAAAGTTTTTTCAAAAACAAGATGGTTAAGAAATGCAGTGCAGTCAGGCTGATGTAGCCCTACTATTCCCATTGTTGTGGTTCACAGGTAAGAGGACAGCAGAGAAAGGCAAAATCCAAAACTATTACCAGGCAAGAGGGCATCTACAGCAAGTCTTTCAGTCCATGTGAGTCGAATATCAGGCAGAAGGCAAACGAAAAACAGACAAGAGATCATTCAAGGGAAAGACGGGGAATGGCCAGGACACTTCCCTGCTGTGAGTGCAGAGACAATCTGCCAGGGAACGAAGTGAAGTATATGTACACAGTGATGACTTATTCTCACAAAGGCAGGAAATGAAAAAAAGGAAAAGTCCAAAAAATGACCTCCTGCTTTCTTTTTCTTATCACTTTACCTTAACCTTGATGGAAAAGGGCATAAGGACAAGTTAAGGTGTGAGGGAAAATATATATTAGGATTTAGGAAAAGTGAAATATGATGCTTTAATAATCGGACTGCACTTACACCAGGCTCTTTAATAATGTGATGATGGATTCTGGTGATGTGGGCCATGATGAAACTACTATTTGACCCGGACTGCAGAAAGTTCATCTTGTATGCTTTGCTCAGAGTGCTCTTATCAGCTTATTTAATGAAAGACATATAAAAGAGGGAAATATCACTTCATCACATCATCTCTGTCACTTGTCAGTTATGATGATTGTCTGTTTTTCATGACAGTAGTGTAGTGTGCCACTATGAATTATGGGATGGCATCTTACTTCATTTTCTTAAAGGTTGGTCCAGTATCCAGTGTTAAAGGAAGTATTCAAGGAAACACTGAGGCACATTTCCTTAGTAGTTAGGGGCTTTCCTAAGAAGATTTGATTACTCGACCATTTGACCGGTAAGTAAGTTCAAAATAAAACAGGACATCAAAGAACAAAACTATTTTCAGAAGTTGCTTATTTGCCTAAATTAAATTTAAAAAACTTATTTGGAAACCTATTCCATGACGTTCCCTACACACTCTTCTTGAGCTAATCTAAAGGCCACATGAAGCTTGGAGGTTAGTAGCAACTAACTCTGCATAAAGTTGGTGACCTCTGCACACTTTGCGCATCTGCTGACCCTGCTCTGTGATTTTATGTGGCCTACCACTTTGTGGCTGAGTTGCTGTCGTTCGCAATCGCTTCCACTTTCTTACAATACCAATAACAGTTGACTGTGGAATATTTAGTGAGGGAAATTTCCTGACTTGTTCCACAGGTGTCATCCTATCACTGTACCATACCGGAATTCACTGAGCGCGATCTATTCTTTCACAAATGCTTTTTTATATATATATATACATACATATATATATATATATGGACACAACACTGGTGTTGTAAGGTTTCCAGCAGTGACTACATAAAGCAAACCTTGAGAAATATTGTCAGTTGTTTGCCAGTCTCCTTTTCACATCTCTTTTCTTTTGTCTCCATTAAATCTTGACAGGTATGTCTGGTTCTTTCTCTGGTTACTAAATGTTAAACCATCTTCATCATCTTTGTCTGTCTGCCATGGGTCCTGAGCAGATGGAAAACAATGGGCTTTTAGGGCTTGTTTGGATGAAACTGTTCCTGCTGTGCCAGAATGATGATGATAAGAGAAGTAAGAGTGAATCACAATAGTAAAGTTGCTCGAGGCTAAAAGCAAAATGTTGTAAAACGAGAAGCTGAAAAGTACAGAAGAACTGAGACAGGCTCCAGAGTGTAGTGATAACTCTTCATGGGTTTATAACATTACATTAGGCATTTGATACTATGTTAATAAAGAAAATATTGATCTGTGCTTACAATTAGGTAATTGCAGGAAATGTTGAAGGCCTGTGGGAATTGCATTGCATTTTTATGGTATTATTAATCAAATTTAGTTGTAGAATTAGTTTAATTCACAGGATTAGCCGAAAACACACATCCCCGTCTGGCTATTGAAGTAAATCTATTACAACAAAAGATTTTATATATCCATATTGCTCATGACTAAAGCTCATCTCCAGTATTAGCTGGTCAAGCTTCATATCTCACAAATGATCTTTCATGAGAAAGCTTATGTAACACTCTTAAAAAGCAGTCATTGTTTATGATTCGGGAAGATCTGAAATCTTAAATATTTTTAGGTTCATGTCACGGTCAAGTAATAATAGGCCTGTTTTCTTAACCGTCACTGAGAGAGAAAAAAAAACATCTTCCCAAGGAATAAAGCTTGTATATGACTGAAAGTATATCCCAGCCTTCATGTAGCGCTGCACCGAATCTAAGCTGTCACAGACAGCAGGCCTGAATTTGTAAATTGTAATATGTCACAATATTCAGTCTGCTGTGGTCTGTATCAAAACAGCAAATTCCAGGTTATTTTATTCTGACATTAAAGGCTGTCTGAGCACACAGCACAATGTCTGCCAACATCAAAGAGTAAAGGACTTTTCATTCTTTACTTGTAGGCAGGTTAATTTGCACTGCATTTAGATGTTACCTTTGTCTGTGTGGCATCGGATTAGTGTGTGTGTGTGTGTGTGCAGGTGTGCTACAAAGTTACACAAAAAAAAAACCTAGCATTTTGTGTGCCATTACCACTTACTTTCTTTTTGCCAACATTTGCAACAAACAAGATACTTCAGACAAATCTGGCCTTTGGCAGTCAGTTAAAAAACAACCAGTTTTTCACAAAAACAAGGCTTCTGCCTTTAAACTATCCTAAGATCATGTGTGCTTGATTCATTGTTGTAGAAATGTGTACTTTGTTACTAAAAAGCACATGCACATTGTTTAAAGTGATGCAATACAGAAACGATTGCATTACATGTGTGACAGGACAGATAAAGCTATAGAAAGCTTGCATGAAGAATGCTGCTTTGAATGCTCCACACACTGCAGAATTACCAAATGGAAATGTCACAGCTGGAGGAAAAAAACAGGGTATTTATGTCTGTGCAAGTGATGAAGAGAGAAAGCCTTCTGCCCCAAGTAGTGACAATCGAGGACAGAGAGGCATTGATGGAATAAACTATGATCGGCAGGGAACGGAAACTCAACTTCTTTCTTTTTGTATTGAGCTTTTTCTCTAATGCTTCTTTCACGTCACTTTTGGTGTATAACAGCCTTGCTCAAAAAACGTTTATATAAGTTTACTCATTAGTTAGAAGCTTTACTGCTTATGAAAGGAAGTCTCATCAATGGATAACATCACTGTGTTCAATGTAAAAGGGTTCAACTGACCTGTCTTCGTCCAAAGACTCCAGATAAATTTGGGAGAATCAGGTCCCAGCGCTGTCTGAAACTGCTCTTTTTCACATGTAGCACACAGATGTGTTTTTGGCTTCTAGAAGTACTTTGTTTGGTGTGGGTGAGGCTGCTGTCTGAGTAGTGTACATGGGAGGCCAGACATACACTCATTGGTCACTTGATTTGTTAAATCTGTTCCTCTGACTATTATATTTAGTCAGCCAGTCACATGGGAGCAATTCAATGCATAATCAAGACAACCTGCTGAAATTCAAATCATCATAAGAATGTGTAAGAAAAATAAGTTGAGTGACTTATTGTGTGGGTATTGGTGCCAAATATGCTGGTCTGACTATTTCAGGAACTGCTGACCTGCACGGATTTGCCCACCAACCATCTCTAGAGTTTGCAGAGAATTGTCTGAAAAAGAAAATATTCAGTAAACATCAGTTCTCTGGATGAAAATGCCTTCTTAATACAAGATGTCGAAGGAGAACTGCAAGAATTCTTTGAGCTGATAGGACAGCAACAGTAAGCTCATTATAACCAAGGTATGCAGAAGAGCATCTGTGAATGCACAACAGATCAAACTTTGAGGCAAATGGGCGGCAGCAGTAGAAGACCACACTGGGTGCAGAAAACTGAGGCTACAATTTGCTCATGCACACCAAAATTGGACAATAAAAGACTAAAAAACATAGCTTGGTCTGATTTGTCTATATTTCTGATGGTACGGTCAGAATTTTGCATAAACAACATGAAAACATGGATCCATGCTGCCATGTATCAGCGGTTCAGGCTGTTGGTGGTGTAATGGTGTGGGGGATATTTTCTTGGCATAGTATGAGCCCTGCTTGAGCATTGATTAAACACCACGGCCTACCTGAGTATTATTATAATCACTATCCATTAATGACCACAGTGTACCCATCTTCTGATGGCTGCTTCCAGTAGGATAACGCACCATGCTACAAAGCTGAAATCATTTCAAACTGGTTTCTTGAACATGACAATGAGTTCACTGCACTTAAATGGCCTCCACGGTGAACATATCTCAATACAGTCGAGTAACTGTGGGATGTGGTAGAATTGGAGATTTGCACTATGGATGTGCAGCTGACAAATGTGAAATAACTTTGTCATACTTTTATGTCAAAATCTCTGAGGAATGTTTCCAGCATCTTGTTGCATCTCTGACACAAAAAAGTTCTCAAGATAAAACATGTCTGACTTGGTGATAGCAAGATGAACCTTTTCTCTCCTATTACAGCCATCTGATAAGTTTCAAACTGATTCGGTGTCAAATGTTTGATAAAACAATGATTTAAGTTATAGCAGAAACTTCACAGTGTTTTTCATTTAAAACCAAAGTGTTAGACTTATCTTCAAGAGTAACAGAAGTCAGAGGAACTGACTGAATTTATATCTAATGCAACACATGAAATAAAATGCTTGATCAGAAGTAGCACTCGTCATCTCTTCAGCCCCAGCTCTGCAACTGTCTGCACACGCAGATAATCACTGAATGAACATTCAGGCAACGGTGGAAAAGCCGAAGCTCCACTCCACCTCTGCAGCCTCAACTTTGGCAGAAGGGTAAACTCTCATCACTGACGCTTTTCTAGGCTGAGATAAATCCTGAAGAGAAACACCTATTATCTGTTGTCAAACTCAACACACTTTCCGCCCAAAGTCGACACCGCTCAAACACCTTGCAGCCATGTCCTTCTCCCATCACTGATAGCGTTGTAATAATTGTTTACCACAGTAAACACAGTTAACAGTTTGACAGCCTCTACACTTGGAGATAACAGTTGACAGGGTTACGGATGAAACACACTGCCAGAGGCCTTGATAAGTATCAAGATAAAGGCTTGTCTACAGGGCTCTGAGGGAATCAAAGGGAGAGAGGAAGCATGGGTGAGAGAGGGTTTGTTATGATGAACCTGCAGGATGGGAAATAAATCTGAGGAAATGTGCGTGTTTTTTCCATACTTACTCTCTGCTGAACACCATTTTGATTTTTCTCTCATTTCCCCTCATTCTCACTTCTGCTCCCTGCTGCCTGGTTCCTGCAATTGCTTCTCCTCATTGTGCTTACTGTGGTACTCATAATCAATAGCCTTTTTCTGCCTTAGCTCTACCACATTTGTACTTCTCTCTTCACAATGAAACGTTCAGACATGCAGAGCTGAATATCACAGATATCTCTAATAACATGGATATCATGGTGAGATCACAAACAAAGCCAGTGTTGAAACTGAAGGTGCCTGTTTTTGTGAAAAGCGTTACACACTTGGCTACTTTGCTTCTCTCTAAATGAGATCCTCACCCCTGCTGCCACTCTTCTGTGCTCTCTTCTGCAGGAGACACAATTAAAAGGTGATGCTGAGAGAATGAGATGTGCTCCTGTTGCTTTCAGGTGAGAAAATAGTTGAAGGTGGCGTAATTAGCAACATGGTAACAGCAATTTGAGTAAATCCAAATAATATGAGATTATTGGAGTATCAAGTGGTAGCTTAATCACACCGTTAATCAGGCCAAAAAAAAGCAAAAACAAGTTTCAGCAGAGCAAATTATTTGTCTGTGAGTAATACTACAGGAGGACATCTGTCAAGGTAAAACATTTTCTACTACATACAAGGAAACTCTTTCATTGCCAAACTTTTCTCCATCAATCTCTGTTTCCTTCTTCTTTTAGGGCAGTATAGTGATTTTCAGAGAGCAACTACAGGGGTAATCACCCTGACAGAGCTCTCCTGGTTGATTTATGATTTACGTTTAGCTGGTTATAGGCTGCTGAGAGCAGGTTGGAGTACACTTCGAGAAGGTATCTGGGCAAGACTTGGATAGGGAAATGATTGGCAGGTCAGCTGTGTGTCTGTTTCTGGTAAAGCACCCATCTTCAATCAGTGGAACAAAAGAAGACAAGGTGAAAGACTAAAGAGCTTTTCACACAGGAGGTGATTACCAGTAATATGGCGACCAGAGGCCATCGATTGTTGGTGGATTCACACCTAAACTTTTCTCAACTTCCTGATCCGATATCAAAGCAACCAATGAAAGCACATATATTGGCATAAGCTACACAGACAAAGTACTGGGCCACAATTCTAAGGCTTTTTAATTCAGTCTTTTGTTTAAAATCAAGCACCTAGCCATGCAGTCTGACGAACTTTTGATAAAGTATGTGTCTTGGAGCTCACTGAATTTTAGTGTGGTAATGTAATAGCAGTGGTTCCTGGAGGTTTCTGGCTCCCTCCTGGGTTGCAACAAAACTGCTGCACCAACAACCTACTAGTCAATATTTTGGTTGCTAGCAGATTGCCAGGTTGCCTGTAGTTTTTCATGTTTCTCTGCAAATACTTGCTACCTATGAGCCCAGCAGTAGTAAAACTTCAAAAAGTGTGAACTAAACCAGATATGGAGTAGGCAACAATTGAAGAACAAAGCAGTCACAATGAGACTTTTGCTAACTGGTTGGATGAATACATGGTTTTCAGGAAACGCTTGTCAGTGGGTCAATGACAAGTTATTAGACCTGTGTTACTGAGACTTCAGTAATTTTCCCTACGACTGCCATCAACCTCCAGGAACCATTCCCAGTTTCTAGATGGTCAGCAGATTAGTGTCAAGGCCTTTATGACTGTCACCATGAAGGTCACATATCCAAACTGGCAAATCAGAGCTCCAAACCTCCTCTGGCATTAACATAAGCATGAAACCTGTACTGGAACGTCATGTTATGGGTTTCCATTGCCAAGCAGCTCCTTTAGGTGGTCTAGTACTTTTGTCCATATAGTGTATGACTGAATGATAGAGACTTTAGAATGTTATTGCTTCTCTGCTGGTATCTTTGCTTTGTGGATGTCTGCTAATGTATCTGTGAAGGTTCTCAGTCATCCAGGTCATCGTAGTCTAAGGAGCTTGGAAAGAAAAGCGTCTGGATTTCTTTGAGTTGCTTGCAGACATTTTCACCTCTCATCCGAGAAGCTTCTTCAGTTCTAAGGGTCAATGGTGGAGAGTCCCACTATAATCCAGTTTTGAGATCCCTTCCCAGACGCCTTAACGCCCACTCACATCATGGGCCATCTGACCTCAGGAAATCACATGATAGGGTGGGACCAGGTTTCACAATGAGCTCACCCGAAACCCGGGCTGATTGGGACCCACACCCACTTTCACACCTTGGCTCATGTGATTAGGTAGAGGATCATCAGGGGGTCCTTTGTCCCTCTTTGGGAGGAAACTCCCACTGGGTTTAAATCTGGGACTCTCCACCATTGACCCTTAGAACTGAAGAAGCTTCTCGGATGAGAGGTGAAACGTCTTCAAGCAACTCAGAGAAGTCCAGACGCTTTTCTTTCCAAGCTCCTTAGACTCTGCTAATGTATGTACACATGAGTAAATATGAAGCTACATTCTGTTAGCTTAGCATAGTACAAAGACTGACAGCAATGCTAAATAGCTAGCATTTAAAGTTAGCATCTCTAAAGCTAAAGCTCTAAAGCTAGAAACACATTATTTTCCTTCAGAATGGTTAAAAAATAGGGTTTTGCATTCAGTTATGTACCTGCAGTATATTCCAGGAGGTTTGTGGCTTAGTGAGCTAGAGGATAAGCTAAGTTAATATGCTAGTCAATATGCTGCTGAGATTAGTGTCACAGTAAACATACATACATGAGGGTGGTATTGATTTTCCTACTGAAATGTTATTTGTTCTCTAACCCTGGGTAGTGGACAACATTCAGTAGCAGAGGCTATAGCAGTCTGCAGTAAAAACTCTCAATATAGCTGAGACCAGACAGGAATTTTCTACACTAAAGACTACCACAGCCAGATTTACTGTAGCACTGCAGGAAAATATCTGACTGACAGGTTCAGGAGGAAAAAAAAATAATGCGCAGTCCAGAGGACAGATTAATCCATATCTGAGAAAAGTTTTGGTACAGTGCATTGATAAGGAGCTTATCCCCGTTGTTTGTGCAAGTAAAGGCACATCTGCAAAGCGTATTGATTAAGAGACTCATCTCACTCTCATTTGTTCCAACTCTAGTGGACAGTTTCAGTGCACAGCGACACTAGAGACAATGATCACTCCATCACTGCTTTATCGCTGTCACCACACAGCTACTTTGTATGCATGTCAATATTGCACAGTTTTTTTTCCCCATTTCTCCATATCTCAGCAGTCCACCTCTTATGCAAATAAATGCATAATGCTAGCAGTAAAACTGTTCCAAACCTGTAATTGTCTCAGTAAGGTCTTGAAGATAACAGGGCAAAGAGGAAATATATTTTTTGCATAATAGAGTCAAATTCCTGTTCTATTGTTATAGTAATAACTCTGTAGTATAAAGAGGATTCAAAATTGTTCCCAGGAAGTAAAAATCCTTCTGTACTTGAAAATACAGTCTTTATTTGCTAAAGCTTATGCTACAAGATAGGAAAGTCATTCGAACATGTTGAAAAATGAGTAACAAGGAAAGCGGAGCGAAAGATAAATAAGGCAGCGAAATGGAGGGCACAGAGACAGTGTGAGAAGGACGAGGTCGGAGCCACAACATGTGAAGTTGCAAACTCATTTATTATATTTCAACATTTATCTCTGTGAGAGAGAGAGCCGAGTTATCAGAAGGCCTAAATTGAAAGACATTCAAGCGTGCAGTATAGTCAGCAGGAGGAACGCTGATGACCGGACCTGCAAAAGCTCTGACTGTTCCACAGTAGCATGCTGCTCTGCATGGAAAGCCGTCTGCACGCACGCACACACCCAGACACGCACACACCTGTACTCATACATATGCACCCACAGATAGACTTTCTCAAACATTAAAATGCAAAAGCAATTAAACACAAGCCACAACTGTGCCTAAGAAGTGCCAACCTGACAGCAGGACTTTGATTATTTTAATTAGAGCAATATGGCTGACTCATCCATGAATATAACTAAAGAAAAAGGTGGCTCATTCGCCTGCTTTAACTGCGTTTAAAGAGTGTGACTATGCTTTATGCTTTGGTACGAAAGGACGAAGCACTTATGCAAATGTGTTTAGAGAGACAAACTGTGCTGGTGAGCTACTTTTGTATTATGTCTTTTATTTAATAGCTCTAACTTACTCTAATTGTAAATGTATGTGATTTAAATGTGTTTAATAAGCTGACTCCTGCAGGAGCTGGGAATTGCATTAATCTGCATGCTAAATGAGTTTGTTTGAATCCAAAACTTGTCTGGCTCAGGGAGTTTAGCTCTTGTAAGGGATTAGAACAGGGCATTAATACTAAGATCCATGAAAAGCAAAACAATGTAATATTCCTTTCTGCTTCTAAAAAATGCTGCATGTGGGCAAACTAATTACCATAGTACCATTTTACATGCCTCACAAAATGAATGTACTCCAGAGTATGTACCCAACCAGTTTCCCTGCAGAGCATGTGTTTATTATCCACGGCGCTTAGTATTTGTAGATTGTTTGTGCCTCTAATATGACTTTGTTTGAGCTCTTTGTATGTGAAGATGCCAGAGAGAGGAGAAGAAAATGGAGACAAACACAGAGTCAAATGAGCAGAGAGGGACTAAAGTGGGAAGGGGGAGGACAAAGAGTATTTGTTGATCACCATAGCTTAAAGCTACAATCAAAGGCAGTTTGTTTACTGTGGATAACAATCACGTTGGACTGCAATTTTTCTGAGACTTAAAAACCACCTTTCATTATACGAGCCCTTGAAAGCTTAATGGTCTTTCTGCTTCTCCCTGAAGAGACGTCCTATGGCTAGACATAAAAGGTATAGAAGCTGAAGAGTACGGTGAAGAGCTCTTGCGGTGAAAATGCACAGCTAAAGATTTGAGATACCCGTTGTCTGCAGTTGCATCAGTCTGGATAAATGTACAAAATGTTTCCTACCACTTGTCCTGCTTGAATGTGTCATTTTTATGTCACATGTCAAAATCCTTGAGTAGATCAACAATGACCAGATCTAAATCCTGCTAGCTGAAGCCCGTTATTATCCCACTGTTAGCAGTACTATTGTGTGTCGACTAATAGCTCTAGGATTTCAATGTAATATTGAGGTCAACAGTTTGTAAGGTCACAAATGTTAGCAGTGTTACGTAATGGAAGCACGTGGGCAATTTTCCATATGTACATGTGTGATGTAGTAGCAACAGGAGCACCGAGGTGTAGGACGTGTCCAATTATCCTAATGAAAATACAGCATATTATAAATATTTATAATGCTGAGCTGCATCCATCAAATCTTCATTAAAAGCATGATTAAAATTCTGGACATTCAGGATAAGTGTTAATTTGGAACTCTGCAAGTTTGGAAGAGAAGATAGTCCTAATAGCTATCCTTTAGGAATGCCTACAGTTATTTACCTGAAGCGTCAAAGTCCACAGAAATCAGTTAATTTAAGAGCATTTTTTGATCAGCCACGTCAAAAGCCTTGAGTATATCATGAGCAGATCCAAATCCTTATTATCCTACAGTTAGCAGTGCTATTATGTGTTGACTAATGACTCCAGGATAGGTTTTCAGGGGTCAATAGTTTGTAAGGTCACAAAAGTCACCAGTATTATGCAAAGGAAGCACATGAGCCATTTTCCATATGCGAATGCATGCTGCATTAGTTACAGAAGCACTGAGGCGCAGGATGCACGCAATTATCCTGAGCTGTGCAAACTGTATATCTGAGTCTGTGGCAGGTGTGAGTGAAATTTTGCAAACTAAAGGAGAACAATTTTGTGATGCTTGAGTGTTTCCTGTGTGACAATTACAGCTGACATGCTAATGTTCAGCGTCTTAGTTCAGTGTGTTAGCACACAAGAGTTTGCTTGAACACCACTGAGTTTGCTAAAGTTTATAGCAATCCATCAAATAGATTTTGAAATTTTTCAGCGTCAAACAAACTGAAGTGGTGGGCTGAGTGACAGATGGATCAATGCTGCCGTCCATAAAAACATAATCCAGGAAGCATTATGTTTTTCCGTTTGAATTTATGCAACATTTTCTCAGTTCAAGCTTAAAATATCATTGTAAATACATTACACTGTATGACAAATTGATTGAAACCCCTCTCTTAAGCAAAGCCCAAATCCATCCATTCATTCATTTTCTTAACTGCTTATCCAGCCAGGGTTGTGGAGGAGCTGGAGCCAATCCCAGATAACACCCTGGACAGACTGCCAGTCCATCTCATGGCTAACAAAGAGACTCTGAGAACCATTCACACTCATATCAAGTAAAATCACCTATTAACCATGCAGACATATCTTTGGACAGTAGGATGAACACAGAGCACCTAAAGAAAGCTCAAGCATACACATAACATATAAACTCTACAAAAAAGCCCACAGGTTCAAAACCAGAAACAGCTGGCTGTGAGGCTACGGTGACAAACATCTGACCACCATGTCTCCAAAAGCCTTGCATGCTTTACAGGACATTAGGTCTGAAACGCAAATGAAAAAGTGCTAAATTTTAAGCAGAGCTCTTAAATTCTTTTTTTTTTTTTTAAACAAAACATCATGCTGTATTATGTCTCAGCCCTCTGCCGTCTGCCCTCTGCATCCTGTTCGTAGAAGGTGATAGTAAATCTGCACAGTACTAAATTAATGAGTTGGTGTTTTTTGCAGGTTTCATGGTGGTGAATTATTTTGCGTGGGCCGGTCGCACAAACTCGAACCTTATGGGACACGCCTGGGTGTGTTGTGGAGGTGAAGTGACGGGACTTTACTGCTGCATGTTGTCTGTCACAGACAAGAGGATTACGTTCCTGAAGATATGACGGAGCTCTGGGTGGGATTTTGAAGGGAGGACTGTGTGAGATTGATAGCTGGTGCAGTTCCTTGTGCAAGCAGTTGCTTTGCTTTAGCTTTCAGGAGCAGCTTCTCCTACTGTACATGTAGAGAAATGATCGGCGAACAGTGGGGCTCAATGAAAACACAAACTGCTCTGTAACTCTACTTTTTGAATATCTGATAACTTCCGGATGAGTTTATATCATGATTTTAAATAATGAGGAGTAATCCTCATTTTAACCAGCATGTGACACTGAGGCCAATCTCTGTGTTTTTTGAGGGGGGTGTAAACTCTGCAAGAAAATTATTTTTAATGTCACTAGTACGTGTCAGTGCTGCAGTAGTGTCTGGTCTGGGATTTTCAGAATTAGAATGCCTTTTCTTGTTATTGTATTATAAAATGAAGGGAAATTGCAGTGCTGCTTCTGCAGGTAATGATTGAAAAAATAAATAACACACAGTATAAAAAAATAAACCATTCACACAAACAACAAAGTTATTTGCACAGTAAACCAAGCCCTTTCAGCAGAAGATAATATATAATTATCAATATAAGGGAGTCAAGAATTAAATAGAAGGTGCCACGGTGCATTATTGTAATCCTGATTGATTTAGGACAGTAACTGCGCTTGAATAAAAACTGCTCTTTAATCTGTTTGCTCTTGTTTTGATGGACCTGTGGCATCTACCAGAGGGCAAAGGGACAAACAGCAAGTGTCCAGGGTGACAACTGTCTCTAGTGATTTTACAGCTTTTGAGTGCTATCTTGCTTTTGCAATCTCTTCCAAAAAGGGAAGAGCACAGCCAATGATCTTTTGTGCAGTGTTTATTACCCTCTTATCATTTTTATCTGTCGCAGAGCATCTGACATACAACACCGTTAATCAGTACACCAGGATGCTTTCTGGGGTGAATGATAGAAGACCACCAGCAGTTTCTCTTCTGCACAATTCTTCTTCAGCAACCTCAGGAAGTGAGGGCGCTCCGGAGCCTTCTTCACTGCAGCTGTAGTGTTAGCAGACCAGGCAAGGTTGTCAGAAATGAAGGTAATTTAAAATCATAGGACCCTCTCTACAGAGTCTTTTGTCTTCAGATTGTCAGATTTTGTGCCGAGCACCAGATGACCAGATCATGTTCCGCCAGTGTCATGTCATTAGCGAACTTAGTAGTTGTGTTAGTGGGGTGGGTGGATGTGCAGTCGTACAGTAGCGGCCCAAGCGCACAGCCCTGTGGAGAGCCAGGGTGGAAGAGTTATATGGTCGCTGGGCATAATTTGTGGATGTAAATTGATCATGATGTAATAATTCCTGTCTGACATAGATAAGAACCTTTGGGACCCCAAGATATACATGTGTGCCAAGTTTGATTTTTTGGCTCCTGATTGTGTAGGGGGGAGTTTGTGAGCAAACAAACAGAGAGTTCATGGATCGTAAGATTTTAGTCCATTTTCCTGGGAAATCAAGATATTGCTTAATTTTCCTACATGTTTATTCATTGAGATCAGCAGGGAGCAAGTTGGTCTTAAAAAAAAAAACTAAAGTAATTAACTGTTTGGAGAAATGTTAGCCATTTAGAGCAACTGTTCTCAAACTGGTGCTTTTCAAAACAGCTTTACTCCAAATCAATCCTCGATATTTTGCTGGAAACCTGCTGAGCCTCATTTTCTACTGTGTAATGACTTCAAGCATTCAACCACAATACCTCAAAATAAAAGAAATACTCACATAATTTTTATGACTGTCATTGTTTGCTACCATGCCAAGGAGAAGATACTTTCAGCATTTCTTGGAATGTTTCATTTATCAAAAATCTTCTACTTCTCTGTCGTACTTCTGCATTGCACAAAAAAAACAAACATGTAGCCACGCATTGGCCTCATAGAGCAACATTTATTGTTGTTTTCTAAAGAACCTGCCTGGCATCTTATGTCATGGTTGCAAGAGGACAAGCATCGTATTAAAGTATCTTCTGTGGAGTTCATTAAAATACCATCTGCTGCTAAAAAACTGCAGATATTCATGACAGAGTTGGATAGTTCTCCAGAGAACTGTAAAACAACTAAAAAAAAAGGGATTCAGTAATCTGGCAACAGCGGTATTAGACGATGTATGATTATGCATGCTGATGGGCTTTTAGTTTAGATCCCTGGAAACATGTTCTAACCAAAACAGTCAAACAATGAGTGGAGCATCCAGGCAGAGCGGAGCAGCCAGCAGCACACACTAACAAATGTATAGATGTGAAACTGTAGCAGAACGTAAGAGGATTCAGAGCAGAAGTCGAGGAGAGCCATCGTAATCGTCCTCATGAATACTAACAAGACCGGAAAAGAGCAGAATAGCACATTAAGAACATGATTCATTATGTACACAGCACAATCAAACCAACTGCTCCCATTTTAGTAATAGGCTTATTGGAACATATCGAAATTGGGTTTTCATTATGAGCATTTATGTTTGACATTTCTGATCCTATTTCCTGCTTTTACACTTCACCGTGCTCCCGCAGTTAATCTTTCCATTTAAATGTTTGCGCCTGTTTATGAATCTAACACATCCTCTTCTTCCCAGGAAGCGATGATATGCAGCAGAGAAGTGTTAATATACGAGCAATATGGTAAACTGAGAGTAAATCATATGGATTAGAGCTAAGTAAAGCATAATATACAGTACCATGCATTCAGGGCAAAAAAATAAACAAATTTAAATACAGTAAATATGAGAGATACCACATACTGAATCCTCCAGGTCTTCATTTAAGTTTCACTATAAGGTGGGAGTTATACCACATGTGTAGATTTTCCTGCTGGCTGTCATTCACTAAATGTACTGGCTAAACATGACGTCTCTTTTGCTCTCATCTTTACTTGATGAAACTGAGTAATAGCAATAGCCACAAAGAGAATATACAGGAGCTGGACAGAGAAGCTGGTTTATTTTGCATTATTGGAAAGAAGAACGTTAAACAACTTTCCTCAACCAACACGAAAACGCTCTTAACAAACCATTTAGTCTAATAGCCAAATGCTTTTCCTGTTGCTCATTACCATTCTATTTCCAGAATAAGTGACTCACCAATATGATTTTTTTTGTTTTTTGTTTGTTCTGCAATGAAATTTGACAAACGAAATGCAGACTGACCAGAAAAAATTAAGACTGATCATTTACCAACCCAATTCTTAAAACATTGGGACACTGTGCGAAATGTAAATAAAAACAGAATGCGATCATTTGCAAGAAACCTGTATTCATTCAAAACATAGAAAAAAATATATCCATCTATAATACTTCAAATATGACATTTTACTGTCTCAGAAAAGTTGGGACAGGAGAAAATCTAGAGGAATCTCTGTGTGCAAGGGACAAAGCTGAAAATGAATATTGGATGCTTGTGATCTTCAGGCCCTCAAGTGGCACTGCATTAAAAACAGTCAGGATTCTGTCATGGAAATCACTGCATGGATGCAGGAACACTTCCAGAAATCCACAAATGCAGGTTAAACGTCTAAAGAAGCTCATTTAAAAAGTACTGAGGCAAATTTGAAAACTGTTCTATGGTCAGACAGATCAATTCTCAAATTCATTTTGGAATGAAACAGACGTCAGGTCTGAGGAGCGGTACCATCCAGCTTGTTATCAGCACTCTGTTAAAAAGCCTGGAAAGCCTTGCAAGCTTGAGCTTTTTTCAATTTTACATTTTACACACAGTCCCAACTTTTTTCGAATTGGATTTGTACATTGTGTACGTCGACACATAAACAAGTCGTGATCATTACTTTTAGAAGCAGCTGTTACATGTGCACCAAAATGTGGTGCACATGTAGTATACATTTAAAATAATGGAAACAAAAAGCCATAAGTTACACTTGTTCAAGTCTCGGTCAAATATTAAAAATAACTTTTCACCAATTTTCTAGGTAATAAAACTTGAAATTGTCTTATATTTCTTTTTCTATTTACTGATTTCCAATTAGCTGAAAAGTCTGGCCTTGAGTTATGCACCACTTGAGCATCTTAAATAAATTTTGCCTTCGTAGAGTAACTAGAGTTAGCGCTCCAAGGCAGGAAGCTGAAGTCAGTTGCATTTATGGAGCCATTACAGAAAACCCAGTGTAGTCTTACAGTAGCTAATGATGGATTTTAGTGTGGGACTTTTGATGTGGTGCAGGGCGCCAGGGCAGCGAAAAGCTGAGTCACTCTGTGTAGATGAATAAGGCACTTGTAATACTGGGTAACTGAATCCTGACTACCAGTGCTGAGGTCTGGTCATCCATAACACCCAGCCTCTCCTGAGCCTGGTTTGCATTGTAGGATTACAGCCAAAGAGCCTCTCAGTTTAATTGCATTACTCCAGATTACATGACCAGATTACAAGATTGCAGGCAGCAAACGCTGAGCGCTGCATGGTTTACACGATTATCATCAGACGGGGGAAGCTTTGTTATTTAAATGATGTAATCTCATGTATTATTTTGGGGTCTGTGGATTAATTGTATTTTTTTGACAACTCCTAAAATCAGAGAAAATAAGAAAGGAAAAAAATGTCTAATTTAATTTTAGATACAGGAAAATACAGTGTCATTTTATTTTAAAAGAAGAACTGGTGTGCTAGATAAACATATAATTAAATTAATAACAATTAAAAATAAGTAAAAAGATTAACAGTTATCTTCTAGCTAATAATCATGCACATACAACACAGTACAAACAACAGTGTCCACTTTCAAGATATGTTCTTTTATAATTACTAACACACGCCTTTGCTCTGGTAGTGTTTGTCCTGTTTGTCCTGTTGGCCTTAAAAAGACAATGACATGTGTCATTTTAGCCCTTTGCTCATTGTTAGGAAACATGATTACATTATAATATATCAAGTATAATTCATCTTTTGTGGATATAACAGAAATGTGATGGATATAAATGTGATTAAACTGTTTTTATAAAGTCGCGTTTGTGCATGAGTGCTAAAACCGGTCATTTTAGCCAGTTGCTAGGTGGTTACTAGGCAATCTAGTGACATCATAATATCTGATATAGATAAAAACATCTATACTGGGATGTACATGTGTGCTCAGTTTGGTTGCTTAATTAATGATTGTGTAGGAGGAGATGGCAGACAAAGAAACTTTATGAGATTTCATGTATTATAGTAATATATCTTTAATTTCTACTGCCTTTATTCACTAAATGCCTCATTCCGATCTATTTCTTTCTGGCTATTTCATAGCGTAAAACAGACCAGCTAAAGCTGCAATGGTAAAAACAAACAAACAAAAAGGGGTTTTGGTGTACTGGTTTAAAAAGAAGGTGTCTGAAGCAGCTCTGGGCTAGATGCCCACTTGGCCTGAGTCCTCAGAGCAATTGCTTCTGGCAGGGAATCAGATAGAAAGGAGAGTCATTTATATTTCTTGCATCACCCCACAAGCTGTGGAGGCAGGGAGCATTTAAATCTTGACTAAGGTCAACAGGGAACTCACTGGCTTTGATAACAAGTATCCGATCTTTGATTCCACACACTTGTCACCGCTACAGAAATTCTGCCTCTGATGAAGGGTTTTTAAGAAGGTTAAAGTAAACATGACAACGTGGACGACAGTGAATAACTGTGTTTAAGAGGCTGTGTTGACATGTTGGAAAGGTTGAGAAAAACAAAACAATAGGCGTACCAATGCCGCCACACGTCACATTAATGTCACCCCTCATGCCTGCCTCTGCTGTTTTCCCATGAATTATTCATGTTTCGGTTCTGTGAAGGCTACTCCGGCGCTACAAGGAAACTCACCTAAGGATGAATACGAGATAATGGACTAATGGATCAGCTTTCTTTTCTGTGAAAGAGTCAAAACAGAATAAGCTTGATGGAAGCCTCGAGAAATCTCCAGGAACTTTAAGCTTCCTGTGCTTCGCAGAGAAAGACACCAGGAGGACACGAATCTGTCTCTGCGCTCCTGCATTAGTAAGCCAATCCCAGACACTTATCCATATCAGCCAGACACAAACAACCCCTCAAAGAAAGGGCTGCAGAGAGTACAAACACTGTCTGTCACTCAAGAGGAGACTGACAGAGGGAAAGAGGCCCTTTCATATCGCCCAAACTCCCTCTGAAATTGAGGTGAACACCTTTGATCTGCAGAAAGATGCGAGTAGTGATCCGGATCTGCTTTTGTGACGGTGCTTGGGGTTTCCATAGAAACATGCGCGCCCCAAACAAGGCGGACTAAAACATCCTGAACCGCATCAGCAGATGGCTTGTAGAAAGGCTGAAGGATGACGAAGTCTCACTCTGGCATGCATCATTTCATCTGTCGGAGGCCATATTTTCATCTCAAAATATCCACAGCAAAAGTTGGATCCAGCGAATTCTACCTCCTTTACAGACCAAAATAGCATTTGTTTCACCGGATGAGAGATTACCATGTGTGTCTATTAATGTGATGGGGTTTGAGAGGAACACAGAAACGAATGTGTCTGTCTCGTGGCATTTGAAAAACAATCTGATCCGACACGCCATGTCAGGAAATTTCAATCTACGCTGTCACTTTATCCGTGCGCCGAGGTTCACCTAATCATCAGCTGTCTCGGGCCTGCTTTAAAATCTCTTCGGCACTCGGCTTCACTGTGGTCAGGTTTTGTGTACTCATTAATCTTTTTTGTTTCCCTGGTGTTTCTGTAGTGGGTAGAAATGTGGGGAGAGATGAATACCACTGAAACTGCAGCTGTTATGAAAAAAAGCAATCCCAGGACTTTGAAGTCTAGCCCACACCAGCATACAAGACCAAACACTGAAATAGATGTAAAGGATTAGGGGTGGACTTATTTCCATACAATAGCCTATTAGGAATCTCTCCACAAAGAAAGAGATGAAAGCTGTTGTTTCCTCCAACACATTCAGGTAATAACAGTGTCTTTGTGTCCAAACACAAACGAGATCTTGATAACCTATTTTTCCTGCAGCCAGTAGGAGTCAAAATGGCTGAATAGAAACAACAGACACCACAGATTCATTTCAGTATGGAGCTACACTTTTGCTGCAGTCACTGGACTCTCTCTTTTTATTGGTCCCCTTCTTATATCTCGTGTATGTCAATATTTTATTCGTTCATTAGGTAGCAGATCTGAACTGGTCAATTTTCTCAACAGCAGCTGAGCCAAGCCTCAGCTCCTGGATAATGAATCTAGACTTATGATCTATTTTACTTACTGGGTTTGGGCCCGTATTACATCTTTAATCCTTCTCAAGTCAATAATGAATTTAAAAAAAGCTCTAACACCCATATAAGTAAGAAAAACTGCTTTGCTGCAATCAGCTGTGATTTCTGGCTCATAGTTTCAGTTACAATTCTCCAAACATGTTGCTGGGCTTTCTTTTGAAACCACCGTCACTGTGAAAATATTATGCTTCTCTGAGACCAGGAGAATTAGAGGTGGGAAAGATAAACCGGGCTGAACAACATATATTGCATTGCTGAGTATAAAAGGGTTTCTATAAATTTAAATTAGAAATATAAACATCATAGTCTAAAACATCTAAACACAAAGTAGTTGTTGGATGAATGGACAGAGTTGGACTGCACAGTGGTCCAGTGGGTAGCACTGGTGCCTCACAGCAAGCAGGTCCTGGGTTTGAATCTACCTGCCTACTAGACCTCTCTCCATCGAATCATATCTGTTATTAATCTCTGTCTCTCTTCCACAGCAGCTCTTCTATCCTGTCTTCCTTCTCTCACCCCAACCAGTCGCAGCAGATGGCCGCCCCTCCCTGAACCTGGTACTACTGGAGGTTTCTTCCTGTTAAAAGCGAGTTTTTCCTTCCCACTTTTGCCAAAGTGCTTGCTCATAGGGGGTCATATGATTGTTGGGTTTTCTCTGTATGTATTATTGTAGGGTCTACCTTAGAATATAAATCTCCTCGAGGCGACTGTTGTTGTGATTTGCCGCTGTATAAATAAAATTGAATTGAATTGTATGCTTTTACTGTACATGGGTTTTCTGGATTTTTCTGACATACTAGAGACATGAATGTTATGTCAATTCTTCTTTTTCTTCCAGCTTCTCCCTTTAGGTGCCACCACAGCAAATCATCTGCCTCCATCTCATCCCATCACCAGCATCCTCTTGTGTCACACCAACCCACTGTATGAATCTCCTCTGTTGTTTTCGTCCTCTTGTCCTGCCTGGCAGCTTCATCGTCAACATCTTTTGTCAAATACATCAGTTATCTGTCCTCTGCACATGTCCAAACCGTTTCAGCCTTGCCTTTTTAGCTTTGTCTCCAAATTGCCTAAGCTGAGTTCTCTTATACTAATTTCTAATCTTCTCCATTCTGGTGCCACATATCCAGCACTGTCTCAAACCTCCTGAGCTACAGCCACCCCTGTTTAATGGCTGAAACTTGTCAACAGGCAACTATAAATTTTAAGCTCATCCAGTCTAAGAGCATATAAATATATATTGTGGTGGTGTTTCTGTTTATCTGTTTGTCTGTTTTTCTGTTTATCGACAATTCACAAAAATATTCCTGATAAAATATTGGTCAGATTTTAATGACACTGTGCTGTAACTGTGACAGAGTGTGAGCCAGATAAGCTACTGCATCACTGACGCTCTGGTTTACAATGCAGTAGTTGTTGAGATGTTTTATCCTGGACCGGAATGTCCGGCTAGTCTGGTTAAAACTTTAACAACTCTGAGATGATTAAGTAGACAGAAATGAAGGCAATTCTAGTGATATAAATTGGCGTGAGGTTTTTTTTTAATTAGGAGTATTTTTAAAGAGGTGTATGACTGCCTGGAAATTATGGCACAATTTGTTTTACATTTGATGATAACAATAATGGAACTTGCAGTTCTCTAGTCTGAAATACCATCCTGGCCAAAACGGACCAATCAGCTATGCTCTCAAAGGTCTTAAAAATCTGTACAGACACATAGTGGTTTTTTTTCAAAGTCATTTTCTGAGTTCACACTGATGCATAAAGAAAAGCTGAGCTGGTTCACTCCTCTCTGTGGCCAGAGTGCACACCCTCAGTTGAACTGCTCATGCACAAGTCTGTACCATAGCAGCAGTTCACCCCGGCAGCGCTCTGACCGCTGCTGAGGTTGTCAGTAGCTCTGACTTTGACTGAAACTCCATAGCTGTCTGTTTGATTGTGGCTGTGGCCGTGGATCCATGTTAGTTGTCACAATCCTGGCTATGACACATGTATGCAATAAATTTACATGGTTTAGCACACTGCCGAACTTCAAGCAATATCCTTCAGCCAGCACTGCCAGACAGAGCAGCTGCAGCTTTGATCACAGCCAGTGGCTAGATATTGTGACAGCTCAGCCTTTTAAAATGAGAAATGAGCAATAAATGCACCGTGTAAAGTATCACATCATCTCTCCTCTCTGTAATGCCAAGCATTTCTCTCAACTGTTCATATGGTTCAGAGGAAATGCAAAAGTTATTGCAAGGTGATGCAAAAATAGTCCAGAAAAAACACTGCCAGCGTTGACCTTTAAGTTTCATAAAACATTTGAGAATTTGTGCTACCCTGCACTGATTGTGCAGAGTTACAGACGTTTTGAGGAATTGTTCTGTTTGTGTATTTCCTCTGAACGGATTCGCTGTCCGAGGGTGAAGAGAGGACTTTATATGAACAGAGTGTTGTTTCTGTACATTCGTTTGTTAATTATGATGAGCACTGTCTCTTCTGCCACGCCATCATCAGGCCACTATTGTTGCCCTGCTGACTCCTCTACCAAAGCACCTAATGCAGTGCAATGTTCCACGACATCAATTCGCAGCTTCCACACCCATTGAAATGCATTTGATTAGTCACCCCAGCACAGCAATGAGGACATAAATAATTCATCTGTGCAAATGACAAATGAGGCAATCAATTCCGGGACAGCATTCAAAGAGAAACTATTCAAATCCCCTCTAAATTAATTTTCTGCCTTTTAGTGGCCGTTGACTTGAAATCTTAATGTTGAATTTATCAGACGATGTTTTCAGCCCAACTTTCCCAGACACACGAAACCATTTGGTGTCAGAAAACATGCTCAAAAGATCTGCATAAAACAGAAAACGTCAAGGTTTCGTGACTGACGGTAAGCCTTGGAGAGTCCTTTATTCTTCCAGTTCAACAGTAAAGTCTCTGCAGAACACTGGCAGCACTAAATACTGGACATCAGAGCACGCGGGCCTGCCTGAACTCAGCAGCAGGCACTTAAATCACATGAGACCAGACGTTAAAAGAGATAGGCTGGACTAATTTCATATTCAGTCTGAAAGTGGAAAGACTGTGCTCCATGAATGCAAACTCCTCTTGATGAACAGAGCTTTTCTACATGGGATGAGATCACACTTGACTCTGACCTCTGAGGCTCAGAGAACAAAGAAATGTGATGCATAATTTGGCCAATATTATTTTGTACATAAATTGTAACCCAAGTGATAACAGAGAGACTCCAAACTCAGTTCTGCTGCTCAGATCAAGTATATTAAATACAGAAACCGGGCTAGATAGCCTGAATTCATTATCAGATCCAGTGGTTGAAGGAAAAAGTTTGGGAGAACTGCAGAGAATTAGACAAGACAAGGGTGAACTGCATTTTGCAGTAGATTGCTTGTAGTTCAACTGGATTTATATTTGCATAGTAATACAAGTAGTTTCATTACTTTGTAGTGGGTGAAACTACAAACAACTTAATTGTTTGCTAAGCCACATTAACAGTGACCTCTGAATCATTCAAGGCACTCCAGCGTTGGATCCATGAACAAAGCCAAAGATAACATGTTTTCACAGGTATAAAACAGCATTTTTGCAACAGCTATTAGCTGAAATATTGGCAAATATTTAGTACGTTGTGCATTGTGTCCTTAAAAAAAATCTTGAGGAAACAGGAACAAGGGGAGTAGAGAAGGAGTAGCAGGCCTACACTGTTAATAACAAAAATCCTAGAAAAACAGTAATATTCCGGCAGCTGGGGCGCCAAAATAATACCATCAAATAACAGAAAATAACTTTCTCATAAAAATACGGTTATTTTCAGTAATGACAATACAGTTTGTTGCCCTAATTTTACATGGGATTTTGCCTTTTCAAGTGCTTTTAAACATTAAATTAGGAACATTTTAATGTGATTAAACACTAAAATTACCTATAAACAAGGTCAATGAATGTGGCAATATGAATAATAATACTTAAATGTACAGAAATATACAGTTAACAGTTGGTTTAAATAATAATGGATTGCATGCCCTGGGACAGAGGCGAGGATGCCATATCGCACCATCGGCCCCTCTGGCCATCACTGGTAGGTGGAAGGTGAAGTGTCTTGACCAAGGACACAACGACCGAGAGTGTCGGAGCTGAGGCTCGAACCGGCAGCCTTCTGATTACAAGGTGAACTGCCAACTCTTGAGCCACGATCGCCCTAAATAGCAATAATAGTAATAATTATTTGATGTTAAAAAAGTTTATAAGAATCATTTCATATATTTTTCCATAGCATTACATTTGAATTTAACAGTTCAATCTTTCAAATAACGGACAAATATTTGTGAAATCATGATACATTTGTGAATGTATTTTAACAATCTAAATATGCATATGTACACACAAATACATTTAAAAAACAAGAAAATTATGTTTTATTACATTACAGTGATTTTACGTTAATCTACATTTGAAATGTGAAATCACAGTCTATTTATGTAAATTTTATGATATTCTAGAAGAACAGAACGAAACTGTAAAATACACAGTAAAATACTTTTATATTAGGACTTTTTCTTACAGTGTAAGAAAAAAACTACAGCTGATGAAAAGCATGAAAGTCATGTCCTCGAGAAACTGATAAAAAGAATCCAGCAAAGATCTGACATCTTGGGATCGTCTTGACAGAGAACAGAAGAAAAGGCGGCCAACATCCAAAGAAGAGCCTTCAAGAAGCCTGGAGAACTATTACTGAAGACTAAAAGAAATTAGAAGAAAGCTGCTTAAGTGAGATCAGGCTGTGTGAAAGAAAAAAAGGAGGTCACATCAAATATTGATTTTTCAAGTTTGTTAGAATGGTGCCTTATATACTGTATTTCTATGGATGTTTGTAAGTATTGCTGCACGTATTTTCCATTTTCCTAGTTAAATATAAAGAAATGGGACGTGGCTCAAGACTTATGCACAAAAAGTTTGGACTTGGTAGCCTTTATCATTAATTAGCTACAGCTGCACTTGTGTTGAGTTTTGCATGTTCTCTCCTGACACTCTGGCTTCCTCACACAGTCCAAAGACATGCTTGTTAGTTTATCTAGTGGTTCTAAATTAACCAAAGATTCAAAAGTGAGAATGAATGGCTGCATGTCTCTCTGTGTTGGCTCTATATGACAGACTGGTGATCATGCCCTGTGACAGCTACGACAGGCTACAGCTCCCCAGCGACTGTGAACTGGATGTGTGGTTAAGAAAATGGATGTGTGGCAACTGCTGAAACACATTTGTTGCATTAACTGGTGAAGCAGAGCTATGACAGAGCGTGAATGAGAAATCTGACACTGAAATGTTTTTTTTCACTCCTAATTAACAAAAAGGTGCTTTAGAAAAAGTATGAGTTGTTGAGCTTCATCAGCTTCAAATCCAGATATTTCACAAGCCTCAACAGAGACGCCTAAATCTATTAACGCTGCCTAGTGTACTGTAACACTATATTTTACCACAAACAGACAACGATGCAACGATGTGTTTTTCCTAAGATTTGAGCCGTCTGTGTCAGTTTTGTGGTTTGTTTGTTCATTTTTTGCTCTTTGTTCCAGATTTTTCTGGAGCTGTGTCACCCAGCAGTCACATTTTTTCAGCTGTCAGCATCTTCTCGATACTTTTTAGGGGTCTTGCATTGTGGAGTAGAATTGTCATTTGACAGAATATTTTGAAATAAAACATAGCGAGTATATAATATCTATTTCGAGGCATGGCTCGAGCTCTAACCTTTAAATAAACAAACATACAGCCGTAGCAACTGCCAGCATCCCCTGGTGATATTTTTTTGTCCTCTTGACAGTTCAGAGTAACAGGCCTCCAGCTAACAGGGGCCTCCATTTGACACTCCACTGAAGAAAAAAACCAAAAAAAAAACAGGGAACATGTAAAGGCTGTGGGTGTAGCGTCTGACTAACAAGGCCAAAAGGCAGAGAAATCTGTCATGATGACTGGTGTCTGAGTGCCCCACTTAACATTGAACTACCGGCAAACTTTTTTTTCCAAGTACAACTTCTTGGAGAGATAATCGGTACTCCATCCACAGGTGAGTTTCCTACTCATCCATCACCTCCCAGTGGTATATTCCTGAGTTTAAAAAAAGAAAAAAAAGAACAGACTGCAGGCTAACAATCTTTCACTCCAGCTTGCATACCACCGAGCTGAGGCTGAAGCAATGGCCTTTTACTGAATTACCTTCCATTTAATCAATGACACTATGTCTGAGAAAATATCTCCAGGAGAATGGCAGGGGGACTCCTTATCCATCCTGCAGTGGCACTAATAGATAACACAAATCCATCACCGTGTCAAGATTTATCAGAATGTAAAAGGTATATAAATAAAAGGCTGAATGGGAGCAGCATCGTATGGATGAATTATCTCTGAAGCAGAGCAGAGAGAGGATGAAACTTTTAAAAGGAAATTATGCCACATCGCATATTTCGCTTTAGCCTAAAGACTTAGTGCAACTCTAAAGAAGAAGAAGCCAAAATAGAGGATTAAGAAGGAAAAAAAAACACTCCCTGGTTCGACTGTACATTGTTCACAGCATTGCTGAGGTTGGCAAAGTTTTCACAGCGTTGGCCTGGTTGTGCTAAGGGCAAGGACGAGGATGAAAAGGCTCTGCAGTCACCCTGAACGGATTTCACACTAACATGTCGGAAACAGAGGCGCCTTTTCTCTTTGACGAGAACGTATGCAGGTATGAAAGAGTGAGAGGAAAAATTTTATTAATCTAAACCTGCAAACTAAAGTGAAATCTTTGAAATCTTTTTTTTTTTAATAAAGAGCTCACGAATGTTTAATTTCTTCTGTATATAAAACTAATGATAAATCCTCAGTTGAGGAAATGTTAATTTATTTATTGGTTGCCATAAAAAAAGGTTAATACTATAATTCTCTGCATAGATTTAAAAAATAACAAAACTTCGACAAGGAGCTGAAAGATTTTAAAAGTTCTGGTATCAGAACTTTAACAATTGTCACGTGACCAAGTATTGGTGTTTCTGACTTTGTAATTATATTATTTGATGATTGTTGTTCATATTTTTGGTTTTCTGTAGTTCCTAGTGATTGTAGTCTTTCCTCCCTTAGTAGTTATCTTAGCCTGTGTTTAGTCTCTGTTCCCATGTCTACTCTATGCTTTTCCTGTATCCCACGTTTCGTGTCTAGTCACCCTTGTTGCTATGTTCCCCGGGTCTCCCCAGTTGCTGTGTTAAGCTTGTGTGTCCTGAGTCTGTTTGTTTCCTGTTTTATTTTGATAGTCCTTATCCAACTAGTTTTGCCTTCCCTCGTCTCATTATGTCTCACTTTGTCCAAGCTTTCGACCTGTTCCCTGTCTGCTCATATTCCTGCCTGTGTGTTTTAGTTCTCAGTCTTTCCCTGCTTGTTGTCGTGTCGTACATGCTCTCCGTACCGTATTTTCTCCTCTCGTGTTCCTGAGAATATTCTAGCTCCCAGTCCCGGTCTGTTTCCATGCTTGAGTTTCTTAGTCTCTTGGTTCCAGTGCCCAGTTTAGTTTCTAGTTTTGCGATTGAGGTTTTGATTTGTTTTTGTAAAAGTCTATTTCTTACAAAGAGTTTTTCCCAGCAATAAAGCTTCGCTTTAAGTTTAACTTTCAGTTTCTGAGTCCTGCATTTGGGTCCTTCATCTTGGCTGCCATACAGCACTCAACATGACAAAAATGTCCTGTTGACTGTTTCCTTGAAACTTTGTTTTTGTGGTCAGATGTTTGAAAAGGTAAGGATTATACAGGAGTAGTTTAGAGTATGACAGTGGTTTTGTAGATTCAGAACAAATATTCAATTTTCTTCCACAAGCTATTTTAAGAATGTTCATTTTAGAAAAATAACTCAACAACACCCTGAAATCGTTCTGGCTAACACATAATTAAAGATTGGAAAGGGTGCTTAAATTTGATGCTTAGTTTTCTATTATTAAAAAGAAATTCTATTGCCAATGTTTTATGGATATTAATATTCTGACCCCGGCCACTTTGATATGGTACACCTTGCTAATACCAGGCTGTACCTCCTTTTACCATCAAAAAAAGTCTTCATAGCATAGAGTCAACAGTATGCTGGACACATTCCTCAGAGATTGTACCTGGCACAGTGTATCTATGGGTATGACAATAATAAAAACTTTATTCATTCAATCATTCATCTGTCTGCCTGTGGAACCTACTGAACCTCAGCAGGTAAACGTCCGTGTGAGACGGTTTTGGTTTGTAAAAGAAAATTGGCTCATTGTTACCTGTAACCAGTTATCTGTCCCAGCAGTGTTATCTTTCCACAGCACTGAAGAATAATTTTAGTTTCTTTTGAGGATTTTGATCGGACAGGTGTCCACAAAACGATGTGTTTGACTTTAAGAGAAGAAGGAAGTTGTACCTGAGCATCCATGAGCAAGTGTCTCATCAGAGTCATGGACTTCCTCAAGGTATCCCTCTCTCCCGGCATGAAGGCCTCATCCTCATCAGTCAGGCTACAAGGTCGAGTGACCATGAACTGAGCAATCTGGTCATTCAGGCTGTTCAGAGACTGGACGGCTGGAAAAGAAGTTTAAAGCAAATGTTGAAAATTCATACCACATGAAAACACTACAAATGATTTTTCTGCTCCTCTCATGTAGGTCAAGAATCTCCTGAGTGTCTTGACAAGCTTGTTTGCATGCTCTCTCTCTAGCGGGATTTTCTGGATCAGACGTGTGTGATCTGAGACACTTCCTTCATCTATACGGCCACGGCTCTACTGTTCTCTTCAGAATAATCCCTCTTTTGCAGTAAAGGGGCATCATTAGGCTAAATCCATAACCAAGACAGAGACTCACATAGAGCCCATTACATAATCCATTCACCAGGGTTTTGTCAATTAGAAACAATGGCAATACAGCGGTTGCTTCACAGAGCTCTTTGGTCAGACCCTGTGGGTGGTAATAAAGAAAAGTATGATGAACACTGACGTTTCACTGAGACGGCCGTGTAAATCTAAGGCCAGCTGAGTGATAGATTACTTTTTCAGATGAACACTAGAAAGAGGAACCATTGTTGTACAAGGCTTCCTCCTCAGACTGTTATTAAGCAGTTATTCATGTATCTGTTGTTTATATTTTACAGACTCATACGCGTTGATCAAACCAAGAATTTTATTTAAAATTGTAGCCATTTTTATGCTCTTCAGATGATGTTGGTGTTTTTACGTCTTATCCTGTCTAGTCTTGTCTCTGTGTTCCCCTTTCTGTCTTTGTGTCAAGTCTGCATTTTTTTCTGTGTTCTGTTTGTTTGGTTCCTGTTTTATTTTGACATTCTCCAATCTCGTGTGCGCTATGGTCAGTTTTGCTTCTGCTCTTTGTGTCGTCCTTTATGATGTGCTTCTGTTTCTTCCATAGTACCAAGTAAGTTCCTTGGCCTTGCCTTCTCTGTGTTTGTTGCATTTTGTAAAGCTGTTTTCAGTTTATTCCTCATTTTCCCGAGTCATTTTGGGTCCAACTCATTTCTGCCACACAGCCAACCTTGAAAGAAACACCCTTCAACCATGTTTTGAATGATGATTTTGCATTGTTTGTCCACCAGAGGGCACTCTGCAAATTTCCTGTTGGCAGCAAGTGTATGAAACAGGACAAACAACAACAGCTGATCTCAACAGAACAAGTAGCTGTTTACAGAAATTACTTTTTGTGATAAATGAGATCATTTTTAAACTGTATTGTTGTATTATCTCAATAAATACTGACTCATAAATAAAAGCACATAACAAATGTTAGGGTAACCTGTTTATCCTTCATGTGTCTGAAATAAAAAAAAATATTGTCCGACATATCCGACATATTTTTAATCACGAATATTGGTAATGAAAAACTCTGTATGGGTTGGGCAATGCTTAGAGGAATATGACTGTTAGTCTGTCTGATCAACTTCATCTTGTACATTCAATTTATGAATATCGGGAAAAAGGAAAATGGTAAGCTTCGATTAACTAAAATCATCATTTAGCTCTATTTCTTGATTACCTACATGGTCAAAGACTACATCATTTTCTTATTCTTCCTTTTTTTCTTATGCTTCTCACTATTCTTCAGTTAACCGGTTCAGTTCTGGTATTTTACTGTGACTGACAAACAAAAAAGCTGCCAGAAATTCTGATTTACATTTTATGACATTTTATCAACAAGACAATTAATCACTTGATTGCATGATAATCAAAATAATCACTACTTTCAGGCCTAATTGTAATTTTCTGTCAGTGAACCAACAGAACAATCAACTAATGAGTTTTTACACACTGCGTAGAAATGTGAAACCATCGGGACTCCGAGTCGAGCATCGCTTTCTTTCTCATCCACACACCACTGAGCAGGCTAAGAGGTCAATCTGGGCAAGACTGACAGAGCGACTGAGGCAACGTGTGACTCTCTGATGACAGTCAAGGTCGACTTTTCAACAGAACGATCAAAGATTTATGGCCACACCTTCCAGCCTTGTCTTGAACCGTGGAAGCATAGCAAAGAGAGGCATGTTTACGAGCACACAGCAGCCCTGCAGGCAACGCGGCGTACATCAAATGAGAGCAGGATGGGTGGGTGCAGGGGAGAAATAAAATGTTTATGGCAGAGGTTGATGACTGGATTCTAATTTCACATTCAACATTTACAAGGTGTACCTCTCTGCCCCAAAGATGGCCAAACACGCTGGGTAATGGCATGCTGCTGCTGAAAATGACATGCTGTCAAAATGGGATGCAGACACACCCTCTTCCCCTCTCTGCTCCGCTTTCAATTTTTATTCAGCACATTCTAGCGCACACTGTGATAGATGATGGAGGAGACAGGTGGTTTTCTACGTTACTTTGATGAGACTGAATACGTCAACATACCACATCTCATTCGAAATGCCACAGGTTTTGGCCAAAGGCATAAAGAATCAGAGAGAAATGATATTAACAAAAAAAGGCACAAAAAACACCAAGAAATATTGAATTTGAGATTTGTTCAGCCATTTGTAATAACTTATTGCCTCTCCCTTGTGAAATTACAAACGGCTGAATCTCATCTCCAGGCTGCTGACACCCTTGATCAATGCTTCTGACAGTGTTTCAGCTCTGAGATGTACCTCTGAAAGTCTCTAACACTTCCACCTTTAATATTCTTATTGAAGCAAACCAGACAAGGCAGCAGCATATACACAAGAGCGCACCCCAGTCCTCTGCCAAGAATATGTAAGTGAGTCAATGCCAAGCCCTGTTTTCACATTGCTGATTGGATTCAATAGCAAGTGTAAGTATTCAGCATGGCCAGGCGAAGCCGAGCGTTTGTGAATATTTAAATAACGCAAAAAAGATATCTGAAGAGGAATCTTAATGATGAAAAAATTAGAGTTTATTGAGAAATGTCCATTCTGTTATCAGTCTGGGCTCAAAGAAAACATTTTTGTCCTTGTTAAGCACTTTTTCACTTATCTTTGTAGATAAATTAAAAGAAATGTTGTGATGCTTTGTCAAATCTAAATAAAAATAAAATGAGATGATTTGCAAATCTCATAAAACCATTTGAATTTCACACCAGATCATAGAAAACACATCAAATGTTTAAATGGAGAAAATGTACCATACAGGAGGAAAAACAAAAAATGGAACAGGGCCATGTTTACCAGTCTGTAGCATCTCATCTTCTTTTAACAACAGTCTGTTAACATCTGCGAACTGAGGAGAGCAGCTGTTGGACTTTGGGGAGAGTAATGTTGTCCCATTATTCTTCATTTCATGATAGGCCAAATGTTTTCAGTTGGTTAAGGGACTGGAGTGCAGGCAGACTGGTTCAGCACCTAGACTCCTTGTGTTATTGCAGGGTCTTGCATATTTCAGCAAAATTGTGTTGTTGAAATATACAAGACCTTTCCCAAAAAAGAGACCTGGATGGGAGCATGTGTTTCTCTGAAACCTGTATATACCTTCCAGTATTGACATTTCTTTCCAGATGTGTAGGGTGCCAAGTTTAGGCAATTTTAGGCATTAACATACCCCATATCATCAGGAGACATGCAGTCTTTTGAACGGAGAGCTAATAACAAGCTGAACGGTCCATATCCTCTCTAGTCTGGAGGACACAGTGTCCAGGTTTTCCAGACCAATTAACCTAATTATTTACAAAATGTTCCTCCAGCTGTTTCTTTTTAGCATCAGTTACTTTTCCAGCCTTTTGCTGGGACATGTTGCTGCCATCAAATTCCAAATTCATTTTTCATGAAGTAGAAAAATATCTTAGTTTAAACATTTGATATGTTTTCTACATTCTATTATGGATCTGTTTTAATTACATTTTACACAGTGTGCTACCTTAAAGGTTGTAATATCCAAAATATTAGGCAAAATACTATTATTTTCCCAAGTATTAATTGCTGTTTATTTATTAATCCTAATTTTTTCCCTGTTTCTTCTCATTTTTTTTATATTTTTTGGTTCATTTTTGTTTTTTAATTTCTATTTTCTTAAATGTCTTCTGTTTCCACATGCAGATGATATGCTGTCATTTAATAAAGTTCATAAGATTAACATTTTGCCTATACGGTGAGAAAAATCGAGTGCAAAGATTGATCACACGTGCCTTTCTCCCACTCCACCAGTGATGGGGTCTACAGAGGTAATGAGATATATCGCGCAGGTCCACATCAGCATTTTGCTCGCTTGTCTGCAATGATATGTAAATAAGTGAATGCACTGTTTAAAAAATAGAAAAATCATGTGTGAAACACAATCTTTCATTTCTTCCCCAGTGTATTTTATAGTTAAAAACTTTATGAAACACTTTGGAAAATACAGTGCATTTGCATGATTGGGTTATTTATTTCTGATTGAAAAATATTCAGATACAATCATTTAAATCAGAAGGATATTGTATATTTTGTGACGCACACTCCCACATGCAGGTGGCCCAGTGCTGCTGGTGACTGTGAGATGTGGACAGCTCATTACAATCTTTGTAGCCACCCACGGGAGCAAAAACAACATCAACAATGAACTCTAATGAGGCATGTTGGTGTTTTGTCAGCCGCTACAGTCTTTGTGAAAGGAGAATATAATATGCATATGAAAAAAAAAAAAGAAACAGTCATAAAATGATGTCCCCGCTCTGGGGAAAAAGACCGAATGCTGTTTCTCTGTAGATTAGTTTGCAAAATCACAAAATATGAAGAAGAGAGTTTCTATAATGCAGATATCTACAGGAAAATTTATTCAAATGAGTTCAGTCAGCTGTCCCACCAGGAACAGTGATGACAAAAATATGAAAACAACCCTTTTGCTTCTGCTTGCTTTGGAGACCACTGGTTACCAGTTGGGCAGCCTCTGCCAAGACAATTTGAGGCAGCTCCAAAAAATGTCACATTTCGATCCCAAAAGGCCCGAATCAGATGAAAGGAAGTCTGTAGGAATCCAAGTCAATCCCAAGTGAGCGTGCTCAGCTGCAATTCAATTACACCAATGCCAGATAAATACACAACACAATCTTGCTGAGGGACAAAAGCCTGCATTGAACACAAACCGAGGGAATAGCAGTATCTCCCGCAGTCAGGATGAGAGCTAGCAAATTTTAAAAACCATATTACTGTGAAGTTAACTGTTAATTTGGACAGATCAATTATGGTGCACAAAAGTTTGCTTTGCATACAAATAACTGAACCCCTTTCTGTATCTGGAACAAGCCTGTAATTTTCTTGTTTGCCTCACTGTGCTGCATCACTATCCAGTTTCCCTGCTGACTGTGCAATATAATACCCCAGAGAAACTGGACACGTTTTCCCCAAAGGAAAACTCCAAAGACAAAGATAAGGATACAGTGTCTCTCCAAATCAGGTGGTTGTGTAGCTCGATGAGAACAGCATTTATTTGCGAAAAGTTAGTGCAGTCTTGCAAAAAAAATTTTGGAGGACAACCTCTGCGCTGTCTTGCAAGTCTATCCCATTGCACTTTGAATGAAACAACAGGACCTGGTTTGTTAATTTTATCACTGACCCCTGCCAGGACACGCTGCTTCTGTGACTGAGTGCAAAGCTGGAGTGATTTTAGATGTGACCATCGTGGCTATAACATGTTTAATTTTTATCAATTTAATGCTGACAGTATGCAGTGTTAGCGTATACCTTCATGATTAAGCTGGCTGAGCTGACCGTGGCTCAGGGGGTTGGGAAGCGCACCTGTAACCGGAAGGTCGCCGGTTCGATCCCCGGCCTTTCTGTCCTGGTCGTTGTGTCCTTGGGCAAGACACTTTACCCTACCGCCTACTGGTGTTGGCCAGAGGGGCCGATGGCGCGATATGGCAGCCTTGCCTCTGTCAGTCTGCCCCAGGGCAGCTGTGGCTACAGCCGTAGCTTGCCTCCACCTGTGTATGAATGTGAGCGTGAATGAATAATGGCATTGTAAAGCGCTTTGGGTGCCTTGAAAAGCGCTATATAAATCTAATCCATTATTATTATTATTATTGAATCTACTGTATGTTGGTGACACATCACTGAGAGAAGCATCCAAGGACCAAACTATACATATCTACACATGATCTGAGGGTCCACCCTTAACACATTTTGATTTCTTGCATTCATTTGTTGCATTCTGGTCAATTTTAACCTCGGGCACAGACTTTTTTTTGCAGCGTTTGCATGCATGTATGAGTGTCATTCTAATTCTCACACGACAGCTCAAAAAGTTTGAATGAATGCTGATCAAGCTTTGTAGGAGTGTGAAGTGGGGTCGTGTTACTTAGTTTTAGATCCACCAAGGTCTCTAAGGTCAGCTTCATGATTACTGGTTGAAAATTGACAAATAGTCTTAGACAGTACTGTATAAAGATTTAAAATGTGTCACATTTGACCTTTGACCTCACCTTCAAGGTCAAAGTGATAATGATGCTGTGCAGAGCTGTTGAAAAGTGGTGTTAAAGCTATTTTTCTTACTGCCATTGTTTGTATTGATGACACAGAGGCATATAGGGAACAATACATGGGGATTATAAAAATCATGTTATTCTATTATGACTTATAGGTTATAACAATTTAAATACATTTACATGTTCCTGAATAAGCACAAAAAAATGAAACAAAATAAACTTTTTCCACGTGATATTCATTCCTAAATATTTAAACAAATGTACTAAACAATTAAATCATGAACTATATCCACATAAATAAAAAATGTCAGTTATATTAATGTTTTAACAGGCCAAATAACAAAAGCCTGCACTTTGCACTTGTTTTACTGAACTACAAACGTGTTAAAGTACAAATTACAAAATACAATACTGTTCTCTTAAAAGTAAACACTTCCTAGAGCTTCATTTATGTACAGGAAATCACAAAAATCATCCACAGGGCAGGAGAAAAACATGAATTGAAATATGATGCAGCAAGACTCTCAGGCATTCTGGATTGATGACGAATCATTTAACATCATCCCTGAGTAAACACAGATATACAGGCACGAATTACTTGTCTATCCTCTGTCGTGTTTCTTTGGTTCCAAGTGTCGGAGCGAGATGGCTAAGACTACTTTTGTGCGTTTTGTTTGAGGAAACTGACCTGCTTGAATGTCCGCGTGTTACCTGTTTTTGCTCACATAAGGAGTTTTGGAAGGGACACATGTCCCATGCATCCCCTTGCATATCACCAACAGGTACATTATATTCATTTATCCACAGTTTCTCTCATCACTACAGGAGGAACAACTGCAGCTGTGCTCACAGCCAGCAGCTGGATACCATGTGAGATCAGCCTTTTAATCTGGGTAATAGGTACTAAATGCACCATGTAAACTGTCATATCATCTCTCCTTTACAGATACCTGCTTATCTATATTATAACTGGACTGGACCAACACACCAGATGTTCATTTAGGCTGAACGGAAAATTAACCATATCATTTTAATTCCAAAGTCTGAGCATTAACTCGAGTGGGTTGAGAACTGTGCGGGACATTTAATCCTTTTAACACGTAACACATTTTAACACCTAAACCTTTGTGTTTGAGAGTAATTCATCACTAGATACACATGAATTCAAACAAGAGCATCAAATTTAATATTTTACAGAAAATCCTTTTACCTTCAGACAGTTCAGCTCTTTGATGTCATGATGTCTTTCTGCCTTTTTTTTCAGCTAGTAGGACGCAGCTCAGTTGGACTGAGATGAACTGACTGACTCAGGCAGTCAAAGATATGACATCTCTTCACCCTGAAAAGCACTTTGGCTGCTTTGCCCTTATGTTAAAGATGATTTTCCTGCTACATTTTGATGCCTTTATCGTGACCTTTTTTCATTTGATTCAGTTGTTTCCTTGTTTTTTGTTTCATTACGCCATCAGTCGTTCTTCCTCAAAACAGCTTTTTTGAGGCTTGTCATTGATTAGCACCTTGATTTGAAATATTTATGAAGAAATAATCTTTTGTTTTGTTGACTGGCAAACATTTCTATTGACAGTGCTGTGAAAAAGTATTTCCCCCCTAGATCATTAAACAAATTTTGATAGTAGACAAGGATAACCATAATAAATACAAAATGCAGTTTTTTAATGTTTTTAAATACAGTTTTTAAATGATGACTTTGTGAAAAAAGGCTATCCAAACCTACTTGGCCCTATGCAGAAATAAAAAATTGACTCGTGCAATCACTGCAGATTGTCTTCTCTATTCTAATGACTAAATGAATGACTGGTAGGCCTGTGCTCATTGGTCCATGTGCTGATATTATTTGCTTTTTGGTCAAGCCTTTGATAAACTAATGAACCGCTAACATTGAATCAACACAGAGAAACACTGGCAAACCAAATGCCTTTGATATCACTGATGAGGCGAAAGCCCAATTTGAAACCTTTGAATCAAGGAACCATATATTACATTTAATACTTCAATGTCAATAAAGAGCATGTTATCCAGAGCGAGTGATCTCTAATTTTTTATGCTGGGCAGAGAATTAATTTACACTAGTTTATTTTCAGTTTTAGGGCAAGTGTCTGTCATTTTGGGCAAATTTGTGAAAATGGAGCGTCACCAGGGAAATCATATGGGTTCTGTATTTTATTATCATTGGTTTTAGTACTATCATTATTATTATTATTATTAGCTGTTCTTGTTTTTGTTACATTCCCACAGAACTGAAACCCTAAAGAATGAGGAAAAACTGCTGGATCAGGCAGAATGCCAGCTGTCTCGTCCCTGTCCACGTCACGTCCCTCATTTCTGCATCTCACTCTCATTTCCACATTTCCTGCAGCGCAGCAGTCACGTTTGGCTGGTTTAGATAGTGAGCTGTATCTAATGCAATCAGATGTGGATGAAGATAAAGATTAAATTTAATAAGCTCCAGAAAAAAATATCGCCTTGTCTATTGTTGATATGCTGTATCCTGTTTTACTGTAGTTCAAATGCATCTTAACTGGTAGCTGATGAACAAGCGTATATATGTGGAAAAAAGAAGATTTAAGTAGTTTTTGTATTGCTAATAAGTCTCATGATGAAAGGCCTTTCAGTGTTTGACACTAATAGCATAAACATCTAATAAAATGAATATAGTGTACGATCTAATAACAAGACAAGGAGTGGCAGTTCTTTGGTTTGTTTACTTTTTCAAAGTTAAAATTGTTAAAAAGTAGATGCACAACAAGGCTCCACCTTTGGCATCAACATCAACAACAGAAAGGCTGTAGCCCCATCACAGCAGCAGCATATCCTTTTTACCTGTTTAGGGAGAATCATGGACACCAGTTAACTTCTGATGGGCAGAATAGGCCAATAGCAAACTGTTTCCCTGATCCTCGAGGACTTTTGGAGCTGAGGATATTTGGTAAATGGACTGATTCTTATACAGCACTGTTCTACTCTACTAGAGCACTCAGAGCACTCAAAGTGCTTTCTATCTAACATTCAGATGAAGGCATCAAAGAGCAACTTGGGGTTCACTATCTTGCAAAAGTATACTTTGACATGCAAATGTAGCAGCCAGGAATCAAAACACCAAAGTGCTGATTATTAGGTGACCTGCTTTAGGTCCTGGGCTACAGTCACCAATGTGACTGCATGATTCTGAAAGATGGAGACATTCATCAACAGCCGCCTGCACAAAATCCTGCATATCCAGCAGCTAGAGAAGATCACCAATGAGGAACAAGAACAAAGCAGAAACAAATAGCCACAATGATCCTGAGACGAAAGTGGAGTTTTAGTAGCCACGACCTCGGGAAGCATACTAATGAAATCAGGTCTTGACTTGGAATCCACAGGGAACGAGCAACAGGAGAAAGCTCAGGAACACCACATCTCTCAGGAGAAACAAGAGATCTGGAGAAGACTGCTCAGTAGCCTATTGAAGCTTGTTTCCACGGATGAAAAACAAAAACAAAAATAAATTGGCATCCATAAGTTAAAATCTTGAGTTATTTTTTCAAAATTTAATAACTTAGTAAATCATAATTATTTTCCCAATTTTTCAGTTATTTCCTTGGACGTTTGTATTGGGAAGTCAAAATACTGAGATACCTAACTCAAAATTCTAAAATAATAACCTGAAATTTTGACTTATGGATGGCTAAAAAAACAAAAAAATCCATGGCTGAAGCAAGCTTCCATAGCTTGGAGTGGGGTGGGCTGGCAGGGAGAAATCAATGGCCTGTCCTCTTCATGGGGTAAAGAGGCAAAAGAGATGTGACTGAGTCTCATGTCCATGAGGTCTTTAACTGTGTTCAGCTCATGGAGTTTGAGGAGGCTTTGGAGAGGAACGTTAAATTCGCCTCAAGGAATTCATAGCAAGCTGTGACTCAAGATGGGAAAACAGTACTTGGTTTGGTCGTTGCACAGCCAGGGAAGAACACTGTAGGCTCAGAGTTTGTATAATCTCAGGCGGTGAATTGTCAGGCAGTTTGAGAAGCTAATGAACCTGACCATCAGGTTGTTGGTGGAAGAAGCAAAGTCTGAAGACGTGCCCACTACCCTGGCAGAGGCAGCGTTCCTGAAGGCAGTACAGACGCTAGAGGCTGACTGTGATGCTGGCTCCCGTTTTCAAAAAGGGAGATTACTCGTTATAAAGTTGTCTGCGTTTGAAAACTCTGGTTTCTCTGCCTTTTTCAAGATAAAATGGTTCTGTTCATTTCACCAACATGACCTTCAAGGTGCACTGATGTGTATTTAAGCTGAGTGTGTACACAGCCAGGATGAGGATTTGAGTGTACGATTTGCAGTAGATGTCTGTCTCTTGGCTGAGAGAAGAGTTGCCGCCCCAAGAGAAGGAGTATCGAGATTGGAAAATAAGTGGAAAATGAGATGGAAAGTTGTCAACAGTAATGTGGGCATTGTACCAGATTGTTGTGCTGGAGAGAGAGAGGTACTATTAATTGATGAATCCTAAAAAGGGCTGCAGGTGTACATGTGAGCGTGAGTGTCTGCCTGTTTCTGTGTGAGCCGTGTGATGGACCTCGACAACCTCTCCAGAGTGTGCCCAGCCCTTTGTCCACTGTTAGCAGAATACTGTAGGCTCTAGTGGCCCTATGACCCTAACTGGATAAGCAGTTAAGGGACAAAGGACAGCTGAGGCTGATGGGAATGTCCTGCAATTAGTTTTGCAAGCATTTAGTCATAAACGACTCGTTACATCAGCTTTCTCTAAATAAAGGAAACACGCATCACAACCTGTAAATATTAAGCTTAGAGATGTGTGCAGAGATGCAAGTGTTAATTCCCATTGCTCCCATAATTCAATCATGTACAAATCTGCAAACTGCTAATGGGGCTGCTAATGAAATAAACACGTTCTCCCTCAAATAGGTTCTTAATTTTCCTCTCTGCTATTCAGATTATTAAACAAGTGAAAACTGGTACAGGTAAGACAGTAAAGATCTCAAGGGCAGCCTGAAGGAAAACATCTTCACAATGAAGCCTTGAGGGTAGAAAAGTTTCCAGCGTTCCCTGTAGATTCCCCACACTGCACTAAGAAACACAAATCCTTCCCTGGAAACTAGAAACTCGCATTTTTATAACTTAGAGTAGTTTTGTTGGTCAAATTAAGCATTCAGCTACTTCCAGAGTCTGTTTACAGATCTCCTTCAGTTTATTCTTAGCAGGGCATACTCATTAACTCCAAGACAGACACACATAAATCAAATGACCATCAGAGTACAAAATGCCAAACACTGCAAGGAAGTGAATACTGTAATCACCTCTTAAGACCGCCTACAGTAGCTTATGAGAAATAAGAGGCTGAACCCTAATCTCCACACATGTTAAAGCAGAGTATTTGGTTAAAGGTATTAGGTCAATGAAACAATGCAGCAATGTCTTAATGTAGCATTAAAATCTGCCTCATTTCAAGTTATACTGAAGGTGTTTGGTTGAGGTGAAGGGTCTGTGCAGGAAGCACCAGTCCTTGAACCAACTGGATCCAGACCAGTTATTTTGGGTCCTGGTTCATGTTTAGATGGGAAAAATGTCCTCAGTTGTTTCGTTGAATTTATACAATAATCTTCTTGCAATAATGGTGTCAGAAAAGAAGAATTTTTAGCAAAACAGATTGGGGAAAAGATCTAGCAATATCGAAATAGTGTAAGCAGAAGCAAGAGCATATTTTATGAGACAACATGAAAACACTGCACTTCCAATTTAAAAATGACATTTCAGACTGGGAACCATAATATGAGTCCTGATTCCAGCCATTTTTTGTTATTTTTTATTTTTTTGGTGTGTGTGTCATTCAATCCCCACGTCGTTCTCCTCTCATTTACTGTCATGTCTCTGCTGTCTGCTCTTTAATTAAGGCATAAAAATGTCAGCATTAAGGTAATTTTCTCAGACTTGCGAAGCTGGCTCCAAAACCACATTAGACTCAATGAAATTTAAAGGCTGGGAATCATGTAGAGTAAACTGGCCTCGAGAGTTTCCTTACAAGAGAAATGAAGACCCGAACCAGAAAAGAAATCAAAAACTGGAGGTACAGGGATGTCATGCTGGGCTAAACTGGGAAGATTAGTTTAGACGGCTTCTCAGAAATTTTAAACCCTTTAGATTATGATGCAATGTCCGATTTGCATATCTGAAAAGACCGGCGACTGGCTAACAGATCAAACACGCCCGAAAACTTGGATATTGTAAGGGCTTCAGTCCCGATCATTTGCCAGAGTATCTCCTGAAGCAGCTGTGCACTCGGGAATAGTCAGAAGAGGTAAAGAAAAAATAAAAACCTCTTCAACTCTTTAAGAAATCTGAACGCCACTGTGATAACTGCTTCTACATTTGAGGACGAGGCTCTAGTGTGGAAGCCGAAACTACAGGAGGGACTTCTTTTTGCCCACAGCAACATTGCCACCACCTGGCGGCTTTGATGCATGCTGCAAAAAGTAGAACGAAAACCTGCCTCAGCTGTCTCACTGACAGTGACCTGTGAGCTTTTTCTTTTTTCCTCCTTCTTCTTGTAAAAGTGAAGTGTTTAAAAACACTCATGAGTTGCTCAAACAAGGTCATGAAGTTTTCCCGGCGTTATAAAACCCAAACTAAAAAGCCTCAAATGTCAAATGATTCATTAAAGCCATTTTTTCCCCTTTAATCTGCACATATTAGACTATGTATTAAGCACATATTAGAAAAAAGGTTATCTCTGATCTCACTACTGATGCATAATGAAAATATGGTGCTTAGTTTAATTATACAGAAAGCACAGTATGCTGTGGAAAAAAACGGGTAAAGGGCCCTCCGCTGACTTTTGCATAACTTTGATCAGTGTGCCACCTAGTGAGGAGTACAATAGACCAGCGCTGAGCAATGTGGGTTTCTCTTTTCTTCCTTTGAGTCAAAGACTTTAGTAAAACAAACCTCAGCGGGAGTGTCAAGCCGTCGGATGAACATAAAAGCCTCAGATGGCCCTTTGATAATCTGCCTCAGGCCACCTCTTCAACACCTCATGAAACCACTCGGAGGATTGTGGCTCTCACTCATATTCTTCCACTCGGGAACTCACACACACGGGGGTCACACACAGGTAATTAATTTACAGATAACGAACGGTGCTCACTAAAATCTGGAAAAATGTTATGGTGAAGAGAACAAGTAGCTATGAGCTTATGTGTGTTCTCAAGTTGGGGGTTAAAGATAAATTGGTTTTGGCAACCTCAATAAATCTTAACTACAGAGAGGAAGGCAAGGCAAAAGCAGCAGAGAAAGAGAGTGAAATCTTGTATAAATACTGTATAAATTAAAGAGCTTCTCTTATATAATAACACTTTGTTGTTGCGCAGTGCACTCCAGGTGGTTCTGTGTTTTGATTTATTTTATCGGTGCACCTACTTCACTGCAATGTGCCTCTTCTAGTCGTACATCGGCTGGAAACTTCATACCCAAAATCACTCAAGCACATGTCGTTTTCAGCTGTGTAGGTGGAGAAAAATGGCATAAGAGACAGTCGCAGCGGCAGCTGCAGAGAACAACAAAAGCGCACTTCAAACCAATAAATCACTGCATCTGCATCGTGATTGTTGTTGGAGAAACTTTTCCCTCTTTGCAAGACAGGTCTCAATGTGAACCTCGTCAGTAATGTTTTGGTAGCTGAAAAAGTTCCCCAGCTGTGCTGCGAGTATCACAACACAATGCGGCAGGAGCTAGAAAGACACAGCACAAAATGGACCCGGGAAAGCAAGGTGAGTCACTTTGAAACTGCTGTTTTCAATAGCAAGTTTCCAAGCAAGAAAACAAGCTTAAGGAGAAACTTTGAAGATGCAACTGGCAGACAGAAGAGAAGAAACTCTTGCATTGGCTGAGATATGGAGGGGAAATCGGGATCCTCTCGTCATTTTACAGTCGGGGTAAACATTGCTTGTTAGAGCAGACCTGTGAGAGTTCAAACATGACATTTCAAAATCCAAAGCTGCACGCAGGAGTGCTTTCGAAAAGCCGGAGCTACAGGCAGCACCGGTGACAAGGCTGCCTCCAATTAGGACTGTTTGTGAGAAAGTGTCTGAACCCGTCTCGCAGGGCAGATGAAAGTGGGTCAGAGCCACATATCTTTGTGGCGCTGCACAATGGCAGGTAGCACACACAAGTCACCAACTTGAAGTACGACAGATGGGGATTAAATATCTGAACTCGGAATTTGCTCTTACATGGGGGTGACAGTTCTGAATCCATTATCGGTATCAGCCACTTTGATGCTCAAAATTCAATTTCAAAACAGGTTTCTATTAGGAGATGAACCACTCTGACTGTAGACTGCAGGTAATACTGCTATCATTCATTAACACGTTTCGGCGCACGTAAACAACTCGGAGAGTTCAAAGGCACATAAGCTCAACATTTTTACCAAGTTAGACATTCCTGTGTGGGGAAAACTGTTGCCAGCACATCTCGTGGGCTTTTTCACTTCCCTCTCACATCAAAAAACGTGTACGTTCTGCATATTCACATGGCCGCTACTCGTGAGCGTGGAGAGGAGAGAGCAGAGCGCTGTTTAATGATGCTGAGCATGTCTCTTCAAGTGCACGTCTGTGGAGGACAGCTTTGACCGAAATGACATCAGAATTGTGGTGCAGAAAGCATTTGACATAATTGCCGATCCATAACTAGGAGGAAGCCTCTGATTTCTAATATGTGTTCAGCATCTCTGATCTTGGCTCTGTCCACATGTTTGGTAGCAAGAAGGGGGGGAAAGTAAGTGGTTTATACAAACTGATCTCAGGAGACTGTGCTATAAAGGTCACGGTTGCATTTTTGCATTTGCAAGTCCTGTTTTAACTGCTGTGTTCATATTTACTGTCTTTAGGTTAACATGTGCAGTTTTAGTTTTCTAGACATACTAGTACTGTGTAAACATCTTGAGCCACCCCTCACTTCTTTATATTTTCCTTTCAAAGACCCAAACACGCTTGTGGGTTTTTAAAGTGGTCTTGAGGAACAGTTCTCCATCCTTTCTGAAGGTCTTTCAGACTTTTTCTTGTCACATTGGCTACTTTTTCACTCATTTTCAGTCCAGTACTTGTACCTGACTGTTTTCTGAAGAATGTTTTATGTTTGTTTAGCCACCTGACACTGACCTATGAATCATTCAAGCATAAAAAAGGCACCTAACTCAAGGAATGAACCAGTATTGTGTCTACGTATAATTTTAATTTTAATTGTAATTTTGCTCCAAAAAGGTGATTCCAAAGAGTTAATACTTGGCATATCTTTCCAATGTGTGCAGTGTGTCATTAAACATTTTGATGAAACAGGACAAGAGCACAAAAGAAGATGTGGCAAAAAAAAACTGTCTACAGCACATGAACAGTATCTGAAAGAAACAGGGAAAAAAATCCAGGGAAGACCTAATGAAGGATCTGAGAGTTCCATCTGGCAGTTGATCCGTCTAGTGTTCACTGGAGCTTCATCAGACATGATCTCAGTTTAAGGGCAGCTGTCAAGAAGCCATTCTTAAGGAAGGAAAACAGGGCTGAGGTACGCCCCATTACACAAGAACTCAACTGAAAGTCCGTGGCAACGGGTCGTATGGACTGATGAATCCAAATTAGAAATTTTTTTTCAAATAGTTTTTTCATAGTATGAACACAGGAGGTACAGCAGTGAGTTGTCAGCCAGTAGTGTTGCAGAGCTTTAAAAATTGATGGACCTATGAATGCAGAAAGGTACCGTCAGTTTTAATACCATCTGGAAAGTGTCTGATTGGCAAGAGCTTCATTTATCATCATGACAATATCCCAAATTCACTGCCAATGCAATAAAAGCATACCTGGACATAAAAACACAAAATCGAATAATATCAGTCATGAATCAGCCTCACCAGAGCCCTGACTTCAACATAATTGAAGCAGAGCAGGATCATCTTAACAGAGAATGTGAAAAAAGGCGTTCCAAAGAAGAACACTGTGTCTAATTCCCATTTTCCCAGCAAAATATGAAGGGTGACTTAAGACTTTTGCACAGGACTGTTTCCCCTTTGCATATGAATAAATATGTCAGAATTAAGAAAAAGTGCTATCAAGAATTGAACGTCAAAGCTGCAACTACTAATCAAATAAGCAGTTAGTCTATTGACAGCCTAACCTTCACCTCTGAAATGGAGGCTATAAAAGTCACGGGATTGATTTTTGGTGGCTAACAAAGGGTCAAAGGTGAAGCCTGTGGAGCGGTGTTATTTTCCCCACTGGATGTCACAGTGAGAGAGGAATCACAGATGCACTGTGATACCACAAATGTTTATATGATCACACATAATTTTTTTATTACCTTCACTTCTCTGCATCAATCTGAGAGAGATACAAGTTAGAACGGACAGCTCTGCAGACTTATGCAGAAATCACCCAGGACCTTTATAAGAAGATTACGTGTCTGACGTGGCCAGCTAATGTAGCACAGGCCACATGTGTGACTCTTACAGACATTAAGACATATTATCCAGGGGCATGTGTAGAAAGCAGGCACTGAGCCTGATATCACTGTGGTGGCCGACACGGAGACGCGCTAATCTACAAACGTACACACACTCTTCATTTCACAACCGTCATGTAAACTCCGTCCCGCAGTGTAATGGTGTTTCCTCAAAGGGCTTCACAATGAGTATTTTCTATCTAAGAGCTGCTTATCGTGAGCTCTGGAAAAGTGAACCCGACTCCTTTCTTTGAGCCACACTTTGTAGACATCTTAAGAAACTGTTGGCATTGAAAATGCTGCTCCTTCCTAAATTGGTGGCAAATCACATGTACAGTGAAGCGTCTCAGCTCAGGAGAATATCGGATTAACAAGGCGTAGGCTCAAACGGTTCTTCTCATTAGTGTTTACAGTGTCAAAACATCACTGAACTCTCTGAAAGTTACCAAAAAGTGCTACTTTTTCTCAGCGGTGACGACAGAAACTAAAGCCTCTTTTTAGTAGAGAAACGCTTCCAGATGTTGTATGTTTTAATTTTCTGATCACATGCAGGGAGCGAATCCAGTGAAAACTGTCTTTAGCACAGATATACATGCAGTATGCAGTGTCACTCCCATCCTTTAACGGCGTGCCCTGCATGTTAAAGAGAGGAACCCGGGAGAATCGGCTATATTTCATCACCGCAGGAGCGCCTGCCCTAACTAGTGATGCATATTTATACAGACTCAGAGCACACCAGATTCTTCTTTTGGCCGACGGTGCTGTGAGTGCCGAGGAGTGGGAAGCCGAAATGGAAAAGGGTAGTATTTGCTGAGACGACCTCTGCCTGTACTCGCAACCTTTTCTTCTGCATACTGTGTGTTTGTAGGTAGAGGTGGGTGGATCGCTCCATATATTGATAATATTGATACAAATGCTGGTAATGGTATCAATAATAGGATCAATGCCTGGTTTCTAGCCTCTAAGTTCAGTATGTAGCCCACTGATTTTTTTTTTATTTTTTGGGGGGGAAAAGAGAAAATATACCTGAAATGTACACTATGAAAAATACCTTAACATTTTTGTGTTAACTGTCACGTCTAGTTTATTTGTAGCCTATAACACATTTAAACAACAGAAGCTGACCCAAAGTGCGTTAGAGACAGCCACATCTGCACTAAAGGTATCCAAAATACCAAGTTTCAAAATACATGAAAAACTGAAAGGTGTGTTTTTATTGTGTTAAATCGTTATTGTGGCAAGTAAAAAGCACAGTTGCAAATTGATGGTGGTGATGTCGTGAATCATGACACACTGGTCTCTCCTACATAAACTGCTGTTATAGGTTAAAAGTATCAGTACTGGTAATGGTGACAATGACCCTGTATTTACTTACCATACCATACCAGCTTTATTTATAAAGCACTTCAACATAAAACCAGGGTTCACAAAATAAAATAAAATAAAACATGTTAAAACAAATTGAGTCAACCCCTTAAAGAGTGCCAAAGGCTTCAGCAAATAAATGTGTTAAGAAGAGTTTTAAACTTAGAAAGAGAAGAGGCCTGCCTAACGTGCAAGGCCAGATCATTCCACAACTTTGGAGCAGCTACAGCAAAAGCACGATCACCTCTAAGTTTAGTACTTGATATCATTAGATACCAAAATAGTCCACAGCAGTAATTGTAGGTCCCTGGGGGGATTGATCAGGGCTCATCATAATTGCTTATCTCATGCGTCAAATTTGCATTTCTTAGGTTTCTCACACACATTTCCACACATCCTACACCGCTGATCTTACTGATTTGCACACATCATTAGTTTTGTATGTAAGTTTGCTTCATAAATTAAGCTGCTGAACAGTGTGTTCAACCTTTTGTTGTTGCCTTGTGACATTACTATCATTCCGAGCTGTATCATAAAATATGAAACATTTCCAGCTGGGTTTTTATATCTGCCAAAGTGGCACTTTTCTTAATCTACACCCCCCCTTTTGTTTTGTTTTTTCCTTTTTGAAATATAAACTTCTATATACTTATAAGTTTTCCATATGAGCATTGTGCTGTAGCTGCTGTTCCGTGCCGCTGTGTCTCCTTCTCTTTCTGTTTCTTTGTCTTCTCTGTGGTGGATTATGACAAGATTATGAGACGAACACTGATGTTCAGCTCAGCATTTGTGTAACTAAGGAAGGAGAGGGGAAAAGAGGCCAGATGTAGTGGTTGTGCTGAGGCAGATATGCACATTCAGCACTCAGGCAGAGAGCTCATGATGCAGAAACCACAGGAGGGATGTAAACGGCAAATCAGAAAATGCTCTCTAGGTGTACAAATATATTAAGATCATTTTTCATCCGAGCAGTGCTGAGTGTTTTGTTGTTTTGTTTTTCTGTCCACCACTTGCGACTTCACTGTGTGTTTTTACCTTGTTTGGAACTTGAAAATCCATTTTGACGGATATGTGCAGCCACAACAGTTTAAAAAAAGAAGAAAAAGGATGCACACAGTAATCATACAGATGCCAAAATGAGCAGGATTAGCTTCTCTGTGAAATCTGCTGTTGTTCATATCTTAAACACTCTCCTGGCACTTCAGTGTGTGCACACAGGAGATCGAGCAGTGACAAATTTAGCCGCTTTAAAGTGGTGGAGATGAGTGACTATTAAATCCAAGTGATGTGCTCGCTGAGCGCGCAGTATTCAGCTTATGTGCATCCACTTAAAATTTTGCAATAACCCCGCGTTTCCTGTGAGGGCGTGTATGTGTTTTTGCAAGAGAGCAACAGGGAGAGACAGAGGAGATTACAAAAAAGAGAGCAAGAGACGCATCAATTCAAAGTGTGAGAAATGACTCAAATCCTTACAGAATGAAACGCTGTACAAACAGCAAAGCACTTTGTCCGGGATGGACATGGAAACACAGGGGTTTGTGGTATCGCAGGAATAAATCGGTTTTCTTGCTACAACCTGAAATAATAAAGCAACATCCAGGCTGGAACTAGTTTTGCTCTGGAAAGTGAAGCACTACCTCCTTTCTGGAAGACATATAAAAACCTGAGTTATACATAACATTGTTTTTTGGTTTTTTTACTTTGGAAGTCAGTAATTGACAAAAAAAAAAGTTACCTGTTTGCAGCTTTTTCCCTCCATTACTTTTTACCAGTTTCTTCAGGCCTGAAATGCAAATCCACACGATAGTTTGTGGCTTACTATAGTTTTAAACATTTAAAAGGGGATTATTACGACATGAATTTGAGAGTTTTGATATATTTTGCATGATTTTCATGTTCCTTCAGTGATAAATTCTGGTGACTGGGGATTACTAAATTACACTACACTCCCAGTAGGGTATATACACATCAGATGTCATGAAAAAAAATAAATAAAAATGAGGTACCGTCATTCATCCCCTGAGACGCGTGACAATTAAATTACATTTTAAATTTGTCCATTTGTCATAATCATGGTGCCACCTGGAGTGCACTGCGTTTAATTGGGCATAAAAAGAGCCTTTAAGTAGACTTTCTTAGAAGTAAACGTAGGCAGAGGTGCATGCATGAACAAACTTGTGGAACAATTTCAGAATAATGTTCTTTAAACTAAAACTGAGATTAAATTAAATGTCATAATATCACCAGAATGTAACGAAATCTCAGTGTGCAAAGGACAATATTGGATCAATCAGTCAGTAGTGGATTAAAAAAAGCATGATTCTGTCATGGAAATAACTACATGGGCTCAGGAGCACTTCCAGAAATCATTGTCTGTAAACACTGTGACATCCACAAATGCAGGTTAAAGTTTTATCATGGAAAGAAGAAGCCACATGTGAAGATGATCATGCCACTCTCTTCTATGGGTCAAAACTCATTTAAACTGAACTAAGGGAAAGTGGAAAGCTGTTCTGTGGTCCGATGAATTGAAGTTTGAACAGCAAGCAACCAGTTTGTTTTCAGCCTTCAGATCAAAAAGCTTCATCGCTGATCTTAGGGGGTGCGTTAGTTTCTATGGAATTGGCAGCCTGCACATCTGGAAAGGCCACATCAGTGCTAAAAGTTGTATGAAGATTTTAGAGCGACATATGCTCCCATCAAGACACATCTTTTTCAAGGAAGGCCTTGCATATTTTGGCAAGACAATGCTAAGCCACATACTGCATCTATTCCAACAGCGACTCTGGGAGCTGAATTGGCCTTTCACCAACCAAAACCATTTGGCCCATCATGAAAAGACAAACATAACAAAGAAGACCGGGACTGTTGAGAATCCTGTATCAGACAAGAATGGGCCAACGTTTCCTCTTTCCCAAGTCCAGCAGCTGGTCTCCTCGATTCACAGACGTCTGCAGCATGCTGTTCAAACAGGGGACGCTGCACAGCATTAGCATACCTGCTAAACATTAGCATCCTGTGTTGCTGCCAAGTACATACAGTACAACAGGGCCTCAAGTATAGACTGATAATAAAAAGTAATAAAAGAATATAAAAGGTTGCTGGTTGTTGCATTACAGTAAGACTAAGTGGCTCGAGAAAGTTCAGCATCTACTAATTACACCATCTCCAGCCAATGAGCAAACTCCCGCCATTCAAATATGTTGATATTCTCTAATTCCAGACAGGCTGATTGTCTGAACACACACCCCATTAAGTGAACAGCCATTGGATTATTGATCACCCTGAGGGCAAGTCTGCTAATACAGATGCATGTGATTTCTGCTCTCCCAATGACCTAAGCAGCATTATGCAGCTAAATTATGCACAACAGTGCAGTTCACCACATCGGACTACATATTTTAAACCTGGTTTGTAAAAATGAGTGAATCCTATCAACTAATAATTAACCTTTAATGAATTAGCAAGAGTGGCTGATCTGGAATGATCCAGCTGCTCTGGCCTGAGGCTCACTCTGATAGCAGATATACTGACCAAGAGATTAAGACACGTCCACTGGTCTCGGCTCTGCTGAGCTACTTAAATCCAATATAGGGATAAAAATAGGTAGGCAGATCTAAATTAGGCTTGTAATGACTCTGAGGAAGTGATTTTCAGTGCTGCTGGGGATATCCAGGGAGTTAAGTAGGATCAATAGAGTAAGTAAGAGTATATTAACAAGTGTGTAGGATGTATCACACAAATTTAGCAGCAGTGATTACATTGTTTGCATTGTTTAGGCTGTTTAATTTATCAGGAATATGAAAAATAAGGCAATTTTGTATTTATCTTATTGGATTTACTGTTAGTGGTTTGTAATGTATGGTCAATGATGAGCAAATCTGGAGTTTATAGGCGGTCCCCTGACCTCTCTTAGCAAAGATAGGGGGATAAATCTCCACAATAGGAAGGATGAAGATATTCAGCTCTTGACATCTGTGGACCTACTCTGTGGACGACACTGCAGACAACCTTGCACTGTGGCCGTCCTCACATCACTTTGGTCCAGTGGAGCAGAAAGGTGACTGAAACCACTTCACTGTGTCAGGACACAACATTCTGGCAAGGAGCAGAGCCTGAGCTTGTGGGGATTTATGCAAACGTAGCAATAGCACTCGTGAGGCTTTTTCATTGCCGCAAGCAATTTGAAGGAAAAAAGTAGGACAAGAATTATTTCCAGAAAAGTTGAGTTGCTCTGTAATTTATTCATATTTAATTGAAAAAAAAAAGTGAAGAGAACATAACAAATGTTGAAAATGTTGAATGTGAAAGGTTTTATTGTTTTTTTTGAAAAATTTGTTCCCATTTCATGCAGGAAATATTGACAAAAAGTTGGAACAAGGCCAGCAAAAGACTGGAAAAGTTGTGCAGTGCTTAAAAAACACCAAGTGGCCTAAACTCACACAAAGTTTGCAAATAGTAAGACATTTGCAGAGGTTTTTTTCTAAATATAAAGTTGCAATGAATTTCGGGATTTCAGCATCTGCGGTTCATAATTTTATTAAAACATTTGGAAAGTCCAGAGAAACTTCAGTGAGCAAAGCCAAAAACAACTATTGAATAGTCGTGATCGTCGATCCCTGAGGCAGCACTTCATTAAAAATCGACAAGACTGCAAAGCAGAAATCACTGCATGAGCTCGGGAACACGTTTCATAATTATTAAAAGTTCACTGCTTTATCTGCAAATGCTAATTACGCAGAAAACAAGTTCCAGAAAAGCTGTTACATTCCTTGGGACTGAGGTGGAAAAACAGTGCTGTGGTTTAATACATAAATCAAAATGTGGAATTATATCTGGAAACAATGTAAGACACAATCCTCCAGGCTAAAGAGGAAAGAACCATCCAGTGCATTGGTTTGCATGGTATGGATAACTTGCACATCTATGAAGGCCCCAGTAATGCTCAAGAATATATAAGCTGGCACCACATACACGATACTGCCAAAAGTATTTTCTGCTATCACACGTAATTGAAATTGAGTGACATCCCATTCCTAATCTATAGGAATCAATATGATGTTTTTATTTTCTTCCAGAAGTACATTTGTGATCAGACACTGATGTTGGACGAGAAGGCCTGGCTCTGTCGGGTTGAGGTTGAGGACTCTTCTTCCACCGCAAAGTCACTCATCCATGTCTTTATGGATCTTGCTTTGCGCACTGGTGCGCAGTCATGTTGGAACAAGAAGATACCATCCCCAAACTTTTCCCACAAAGTCGAGATTGTGAAATTGTCTAAAATGTCTTGGAAGCAGAGGCATTAAGAGTTCCTTTCACTGGAACTAATGGGCTGACCCCACCTCCTGAAAAACAACCCTGCACCATAATCGCCCTCCACCAAACATTTGGTGAAATGCAAAGCAAGTACGGACCTCCTGGAAACCGCCAAACCCAGACTGGTCAAACTGGAAACCCCTTCCCTGAAGCTCTTTATGCACTGTTCTTGAGGCCTGTAGTGGCTGACTACAGAAATTTTGCAACCTCTGGGCACTGAGCATCTTAGCATCTGCTGACCCTGCTCTGTGTCCTTCCACTTCATGTCTGAATTGGTGTTATTTCCAATCGCTTCCACTTTTTTATAATATCACTAACAGCTGAATGCGGAATATTTAGTAGCGAGGAAGTTTCACGACTGGACTTGTTGCACGGTACCATGATGGAATCCAATGAGCCAGCAGTCAGTAGAAGCAGTCAGCATGCCTAGTCAATGCTTGTGGCAATATGGTGTATAGATAGATAGATAGATAGATAGATAGATAGATAGATAGATAGATAGATAGATAGATAGATAGATAGATACCTCCTAAATATATTTGTGTGTGTGTGTGTGTGTGTGTGTGTGTGTGTGTGTGTGTGTGTGTGTGTGTGTGTGTGTGTGTGTGTGTGTGTGTGTGTGTGTGTAAAACCATGACTGTGTAGTAAAACAGTCCACCTCTGATCACCCACTGAAAATATCTGGATACATCTGTATCAGATAGATATATATTCAGATAGAATATAAAAAATACAACAAAGGTGGCCCTGAATTGTCTTGATGCATGTTCAGTCATGCAGTAGGGAAATCCCAGTGAGTTGATTCTGGTCATCAGGATGTAACATTTCACTGGGAAAAACATTGCATCACTCATCCAAGGGGAGACTGAGAAAGTCACTTGGATGAGTGATGAAATCTCGCTACCGAAACGTAACATCCCGATGACCAGAATCGACTTTCTGGGATGCTCCGAATTGTTAATTTACCAAAATCTTATATCACCCAAGAATGAAAATCTGTTTCACTTTCCAAACTAGGCTGACTGATTTCTTCAGTTCCCAAATGCAAAGGCATTTAACGGCGAGTGTTACTACAAGAAGAAATGATGCAACACGGTGGTAAACCTGCTCCTGTCATTTTCAAATGTCTTGTTGCCAATTCGATCGATTCAGAATCCACCTGTAGTTTTTCTAAAATAATAAAATGATTTTCGATGTCGAAGGTTTTTGTGCCATTTTCAGGCAAAAATGGGGTTTAAACGATTCGCTGATTGCTGTGTTATCTTTTTAATTCCCCACCGTGTCCACAACTTTTTTGGAAGCAATGTTGTAAAAGCAAAAATAGGGGGGAAAAGGAGAGTGAAGAGGCAACAGAAAGAGGTTAAGAATGTAGTGAATAATGCATGCAGCTCTGAGAAACAGAGGCTTCACTTGTCATTTATTCAGGGAAAAGTTAACGCTCTACCTAGAAGCACAAGTGGAAAAAATGCTGTTGGAACAAAAGGACAGACTTGCTGCAGTTTTACATGTTGTCTGCACTTCACACTTCTGCTGCTCTGCAGAGGAGGAGAGACTTTTATCTCATAATGACGCAAATTATAAAACACCTAATTTTACAATCCTGCTGTACTTGTATACTAACAGCTCTTGTTCGTCATCCAAAAAGTGTTTTCTCACAGGATGTCATTTTATCTTTTTTTCTATGAAAAAAATCACTATGCATTTAGCCAAATCCAGCTCATTACAACAAAAGACAACAGCCTGGAACTGTGATTTGCATATCTGTTAGATTAGTCTCTCTTGTAATTGTACCCACTCTGACAATTAACCCATTCATTGAAGCCCAATCAAGTAGAACTGGATAGTGGAAACACATCATACCAAACTCGTGAGACTTCTCATGGTCAAACAAATGAGCTGAGTGAAACTCAGAAAGGAAACAAAGAAAGAAGAAGAAAGAAGATATTTCTGGGTGTGTGTGGCGTCTGTTCAGGTCACAGTATTAAAATAACATCAACTACAAAGAGAATATGGCTCAAGCTATGAGAGATTAGTTAATTTTTGAGGTGAAATGAAGCAAATATAGCCTGTACAGCAGATGTTAAACATCGTCCTTTCTTCAAATATTTGTGCCTTCATTTAGGAAACTGAAAAAACTAGTACATGATGAGAACACCCTGGATAACATGTTGAGATGTAACCACTAATTTTTAGTGATGTTCAAGTAGGGATGTATGAGAGCTGTTAAACGTCTCTGCTTGCAGCAAAGGGAAACCTATGGAAGCCTGTTTCAAACTTGTAAGTCAAAGTTTGATACTGTTGATTGCACTAATACTTGTTATAAATGCTGATAACTTTCGCACTCCACCCTTTCGTGTATATAAGGTGACTTCTGACATCACAAAACCTGAAGCTTCAAAATGCCTGACATCAAAGTGGCTACATCCATCTTTTTTAATATTTATGAATCTAACTGCATGATATTTATCAGGAAAATGTGTTGCTATATCACTGCAATGTGCTTCTAATTGTTCCCAATCTGAAAAACTAGTTCATGCATTTATTACTTCCAGGCTGAACTACTGTAATTCATTATTATCAGGATGTCCTAAAACCTTCCTGAAAAGTCTTCAGCTGATCCAAAATTCTGCCGCAAGAGTCCTGACAGGGACTAGAAAGAGAGAGCATATTTCTCCTGTTTTGGCTTCCCTTCATTGACTTCCTGTTAAATCCAGAATTGAATTCAAAATCCTGCTCCTCACATACAAGGTCTTAAATAATCAGGCCCCATCTTATCTAAATGACCTTGTAGTGCCATATCACCCTATTAGAGCACTTCGCTCTCGCTCTGCAGGCTTACTTGTTGTTCCTAAAGTATTTAAAAGTAGAATGGGAGGGAGAGCCTTCAGTTTTCAGGCCCCTCTTCTGTGGAACCAGTTTCCAGTTTGGATTCGGGAGACAGACACTATCTCTACTTTCAAGATTAGGCTTAAAACTTTCCTTTTTGCTAAAGCATATAGTTAGGGCTGGACCAGGTGACCCTGAATCCTCCCTTAGTTATGCTGCAATAGACGTAGGCTGCCGGGGGATTCCCACGATGCATTGAGTTTTTCCTTTCCAGTCACCTTTCTCACTCACTATGTGTTAATAAACCTCTCTGCATTGAATCATATCTGTTATTAATCTCTGTCTCTCTTCCACAGCATGTCTTTATCCTGTTTTCCTTCTTTCACCCCAACCGGTCGCAGCAGATGGCCCCACCCCTCCCTGAGCCTGGTTCTGCCGGAGGTTTCTTCCTGTTAAAAGGGAGTTTTTCCTTCCCACTGTCGCCAAAGTGCTTGCTCATAGGGGGTCATATGATTGTTGGGTTTTTCTCTGTATGTATTATTGTATGAGCTACTTTGCAATATAAAGCACCTTGAGGCGACTGTTGTTGTGATTTGGCGCTATATAAATAAAATTGAATTGAATTTAATTGAACTGAACTGAATCAGTCCCATGTTTATTAATTGGCATCTTCATCTTTTCTCTCTGAGCAAACCTTTGGTGATCGTCGCCACAGAGTTTAGTTATGTGTGCCTATGCCAAGAGGCACACATATTACTATTCGTCGGATTTATTATTCTTATTATTATTATTGTGTGGATGCTTTAGGCATCCACACTATTGAGTTCCTGTTTCTCTTTATTGTGTGGATGCCCTCAAAGGGCTTCCACACTATTGAGTTCCTGTTTCTCTTTATTCTTTATTATTATTCTTAGGACTTCCGTACGTTTTTTGCCGTCTATCTACTGCCTCAGTTTTCAGCCGATTTTCTCCGTTCAAACTCTATACTGTTCTGCTCTTTCTGCTAATGTGTGCTATGACTTTTGGTGTTTATTACTCTTATACTTTTTAAAATATTACACTTTTTTCCTTTAATTTGTCCCATTGAAATGAATGGAAAACTTCCACAATTCTGCTAAAACTTGCTTGTTTTTGAAACTTAACTACTTTGTCATACTTTCACCTAGAAACTCCATTCAAACTTTAAAATGTTCTCAGACTATTGGGCTATTCCTGAATGATTCAGCTTTTTCAGATCTTCTACCATTTTAATTTTATACCTCTTTAAGTTTTCAGTTGCAAAATTGTGATTTTTCAGAAAATACATGCGTTGTTATGGTTGCTATGCAATTAACTCAGAGTGTGCACTCGTCCTTTCTGAATTTTCTCTTCATGTCTGAACAACTTCTTGCTACTCGCTCAATTTCCACTCAACCCACACAAATTATACATCAAAACGTAGGTATTTTTGCTGGCTTTCAGAAAATGTCACTATCATTGTTGTGGGACTTATAGACTTTTTGCAAATCTCCTCAGAGTAACATAAAGTCTCAAAACTCTCCACAGAAACTCAATGGAGAGTTTCTTCAAAATCAGCGCTGGAATTCTCTAATGAGAGGCATTTTCAAATCGTCATATCTCCTTAACGAAACAAAGTTGAGACATGACGCTTGTGCCAATATATCTTCAGACATCCCTGATGCTCACAATTCAAGAATTTTTTCCTCACCTATTACCGTTTGGCCATGAATTACACTTGTTTGAGGGTAGGAAATTTTTCCCTCGCTCAGATTTCTTCAGATTTCAAACTCTGGAAATGAGGCACTTTTTTCTCTCGTCATATCTTTTTGATTGATTTCAACAGAGACCTGAAAATTTCCATGACTGTTCACCAAAGCCTGCTGTTTCTTACGGTGAAAGAATGATTTTGATGCTCCATATAGATTTAGAGTTACAAAACGTTGTTTGAGGGCAAGTCAAGGCAGTTTTGCTTCGCCTCTACTCAGTTACAGTGTATTACAAGTCATATATCTTCAATAATTTATATTTTATCTCTGAATTATGAAGGCCTGAAGTTTTCCCCATCTCTTCTGAACAAATCGGTGTCAGAATGAGCGTTCTAGCCCTTACGGTTAGGAAATTATGGCCATTTGTTCGAGGGGAATCCTGAATGTGAGAAATACACTGCAGAAAACTCATAGCTGTCTCTGTGTCTGTGTGTGTAAGTGCTGATTACAGCAGGTGCAGCCAATTTAGCTGACCTAGATATACCAAGCCCAGACCCTTAACAGCCCCTGTACACTTTGCTCTATGTGTATGTGTGTGTGTATATCAATATTTCTCCCATGTTAAAGTATTACTCCTCCATAATAGTATTTGTGCTAAATCAAAGTACTTCTACTACATCTTAGTACTTCTGCTCAATCATAGTATTTCTGAAAAATCATGGTATTTGTGCCAAATCATGGTTTGGGGGCAGAACCATAATATTAATTTTATGTTATGAGATTACTACTAAGTGCAGGAATGTCTGTTATGTTATAGTTTATGTGCTGAATATAGTATATCTGCCAAATCATAGTATTTATCCCAAATCATAGTATTTATGCAAAATTACAGTATTTTGCTAAAAAGCAGAAATAGTACCTTTAGCAGAAATTTCTGTGAAAAGATATTATTTATGTTAAAACATAGTATTTCTGCTAAATCATAGTATTTCTGCCAAATCATAGTATTTGTACTTATTCATAGTACTTGTGCCAAATCATAGTATTTGTACCCAAACATAGTATTTCTGCAATATGATCGTATTTGTGCCAAATCATGGTATCTTTTGCCAAATCATGGTATTTGTGCCAAATCATGTTATTTGTCGCCAGTTAAAATTTCTGTTATATTAGTGTTACTACTAAGTCATAGAATTTCTGTTATGTTATAGTATATCTGCTGATTATGGTATATGTGCCAAATAATAGTATTTATAGCAAATAATAGTATTACTGCCCAAACATAGTATTTCTTGTAGTATTTGTAGTAGTAGTTGTTGTAGTATTTGTGCAAAAACATAGAATTTCTGCAAAATCATAGTATATCTGTTATGTTATAGTATTACTACTAAGGCATAGTATTCCTACCAAATCATAGCATTCCAAATCATAGTATTACTGCAATTCCATAGTATTTGAGCGAAATTGTAGTATTTGTACTAAATCATGGTACTTGTACCAAATCATAGTATTTTTGCAAATCATATTATTTGAACCAAAACATTGTATTTGTCTGAAGTCATAGTATTTCTTCTAAATCATAGTATTTCACCCAAATCTCAGTAGTTGTGCTAAAACCCAGTATTATTGCCAAATCGTAGTATTTGTACTGAAACGTAGTATTTGTGCCAATAAGAGTATTTCTACTAAATGATAGTACTTGTGCCAAATCATAGTATTTCTGCCATATTGTGCTAGTTGTGCAAAAACATAGACTGTCTGCAAAATCATAGTATATCTATTATGTTATAGTGTTACTACTAAGTCGTAGACTTTCTGTTTTGTTATAGTATATCTGCTGAATATAGTATATGTGCCAAATCATAGTATTTATAGCAAATCATAGTATTTGTGCTAAAACATAGTATACTGCCACATTATAGTATTTGTGTAAAACCAGAATGTCTGCAAAATCATCATATATCTGTGATGTTATAGTATTACTACTAATGCATAGTATTTCTGCAAAATCATAGTATTTTTGCAGAAACCTTGTACTTCTGGTAAATCATAGTATTTCTACTAAATAATAGTATTTCTGCCAAATCATAGTATTTGTGCCAAAACATTGTATTTGTACAAAGTCATAATATTTCTTCTAAATCATAGTATTTCAATCAAATCTCAGGAGTTGTGCTAAAACGCAGTATTATTGCCAAATCATAGTATTTGTACTCAAACATATCAGTTCAACTTATTTAACTCTTCTCAACAGCCTAACACCTCTTCTTCACCCCGTTTCAGCAGAATTGTGAGTGTTTTCACCCCTTTCAGCACAAATCCCAGCTTTTCAGGTGTTTTCAAGAGAAATCTCTTTTTAGCAGACATTCTGCTGATTCACCTGTTTTCAGTGCAACGTTCTACTTCTTTACCTCTTTTCAGTAGAAATTCTGCTGATTCACCTATTTTATGCAGAATTTTCAGCCTTTCACCTCTTATCAATACAAATCTCAGTATCTTCTGCTCATTTCAGAGGAAACCTTTTCACCTCTTTTCAGTACAAATTTGAACTTCTGTACCCCTTTGAAACAGAATCTTTGCCTTTTCACCTCTTTTCAGCAAAAGTTTCTGTTTTTTCACTTGTTTTCAGCATAATTTTTCAGTTTCTTTACTGCCATACAATTTTTGCAGCTTTTCATCTTTTTCAGTCATTTTCAGCAGGCAACTTCAGCGTTAAGGCATCCACACAGCATTTTCGCAGGAAATGCAAATTTTTTCTAGTTCTTTATTATTCCAGTTGCCACTTTTTGTACGTTTTTTGGCACTTAACTACTTTCACAATTTTCAGCCGATTTTCACCGTTCAAATTTTAAACTATTCTGCTATTTCTGCTAATGTGTGCTATGACTTTTGGTATTTTTTGCTGTTATACTTTTTAAAATATTAAGCTTTTTTCCTTTAATTTGTCCCATTGAAATGAATGGGAAATTTCTGCAATTCTGCTAAAACTTGCTCGTTTTTGAAACTTAACTACTTTCTCATACTTTCGCCTAGAACAACCATTCAAACTTTAAAATGTTCACAAATTATTGGGCTATTCATGAATGATTCAGCTTTTTCATATCTGTTACCGTTTTCATCTTATCCCTCTTTAAGTTTTGAGTTTCATCTTTGTGATTTTTCACAAAATACATGCGTTGTTATGGTTGCTATGCAGTTGGTTCTAAGTGAGCCACTGTACCTTTGGCAATTTTCTCTTCATGTCCGAACAACTTCTTGCTACTTGATTAATTTTCACTTAACTTCCACAAATTATACATCAAAACGTAGGTATTTTTGCTGGCTTTCAGAAAATGTCACTATCATTGTTGTGGGATTTATAGAATTTTGGCAAATCTCCTCAGACCAACACAAAGTCTGAAAACTCTCCATAGAAAGTCAATGGAGAGTTTGTTCAAAATCACCGCTGGATTTCTCTAATGAGAGGCATTTTCGAATCGTCATATCTCCTTAACGGCGCGAAGTTAAGACATGAGGCTTGTGCCAATATATCTTCAGACACTCCTGGCGCTCACAATTCAAGAATTTCTTTCTCATCTATTACCATTTGGCCATGAATTGGGTTTGTTTGAGGGTAGGAAATTTGTCCCTCGCTCAGATTTCTTCAGATTTCAAACTCTGGAAATGAGGCACTTTTTCTCTCGTCATATCTTTTTGATGGATTTCCACAGAGACCTGAAAATTTCCATGACTGTTCACCAAAGCCTGCTGTTTCTTACGGTGAAAGAATGATATCGATACTCCAAATAGATTTAGAGTTAGAAAGCGTTGTTTGAGGGCAAGCCAAGGCAGTTTTAAACTTGCCTCTACTCAGTTATGGTGCATTAGAAGTCAAATATCTTCAATAATTCATATTTTAATGATAAAGTGTCAACACTTTAAGATTCCCCATCTCTTCTGAACAAAAGCGGTTGTAAGAATGACCGTTCTAGCCCCTATGGTTAGGAAATTATGGTCATTTGTTTGAGGGGAGTCGTCATTATGAGAAATAGACTGCAAAAGTCCTGTGTCTCTCTGTGCTGCGTGCACCTGTTTTGGCGGGGAAAAAGTGCACAGGCTCTCTGATTGGTGGATTCAAATTCAGCAGCTCCCAGGCTGCTTGACTGAGCTAGAAACTTACTTCTCTCTCCCTGTGTGTGTGTGTGTGTGTGTGTGTGTGTGTGTGTGTGTGTGTGTGTGTGTGTAACAGTGTAGAGAGAGAGAGAGAGAGAGAGAGAGAGAGAAAAGCCTTTTTATGGGATGATCTCATTGTAAGATTCAAATTCAATATATTTAGACTGGTTGACTGAATTGGATCTTGTGTGTGTGTGTGTGTGTGTGTGTGTGTGTGTGTGTGTGTGTGTGTGTGTGTGACAGAGAGAGAGAGGAGAGAGAGAGAGAGAGAGAGAGAAAGCCTTTTATGGGATGATCTCATTGTTAGATTCAAATTCAATATATTTAGACTGGTTGACTGAATTGGATCTTGTGTGTGTGTGTGTCTGTGTGTGTGTGTGTGTGTGACAGAGAGAGAGAGAGAGAGAGAGAGAGCCTTTTATGGGATGATCTCATTGTTAGATTCAAATTCAATATATTTAGACTGGTTGACTGAATTGGATCTTGTGTGTGTGTGTGTCTGTGTGTGTGTGTGTGTGTGTGTGTGTGTGTGTGTGTGTGTGTGTGTGTGACAGAGAGAGAGAGAGAGAGAAGCCTTTTTATGGGATGATCTCATTGTAAGATTCAAATTCAATATATTTAGACTTGTTGACTGAATTGGATCTTGTGTGTGTGTGTGTGTGTGTGTGTGTGTGTGTGTGTGTGTGTGTGTGTGTGTAACAGAGAGAGAGGAGAGAGAGAGAGAGAGAAAAGCCTTTTTATGGGATGATCTCATTGTAAGATTCAAATTCAATATATTTAGACTGGTTGACTGAATTGGATCTTGTGTGTGTGTGTGTGTGTGTGTGTGTGTGTGTGTGTGTGTGTGTGTGTGTGTGTGTGTGTGTGTGTGAGAGAGAGAGAGAGAGAGAGAAAGCCTTTTTATGGGATGATCTCATTGTAAGATTCAAATTCAATATATTTAGACTGGTTGACTGAATTGGATCTTGTGTGTGTGTGTGTGTGTGTGTGTGTGACAGAGAGAGAGAGAGAGAGAGAGAGAGAAAGCCTTTTCATGGGATGATCTCATTGTAAGATTCAAATTCAATATATTTAGACTGGCTGACTGAATTGGATCTTGTGTGTTTGTGTGTGTGTGTGTGTGTCTGTGTGTGTTTGTGTGACAGAGAGAGAGAGAGAAAAGCCTTTTATGGGATGATCTCATTGTAAGATTCAAATTCAATATATTTAGACTGGTTGACTGAATTGGATCGTGTGTGTGTGTGTGTGTGTGTGTGTGTGTGTGTGTTTCCATATGTGTCCATATTTGTGATTGTGTGGCTGTTATATATTTTTTTTACGATTTTTTTCATTTAACAAGTATATTTGAAGGACCCTTAGCATGTTCAGCATTTTTCAGCTGTCCATTTTGCTTTTCAATTTTTCTGTTTAAGTTATTACTATTGTGCTAAATCATAGCATTTCTGCTGTTTTATAAGATTTTTGCTAAATTTAGTATTTCTGATTAATTGTAGTTTTCTACCAAATCATAGTACAGTATTTTTGCTTTTTATAGGATTTTTATAGGATATTTATATTGCTTGATATAGTATTTCTTCTTATTATAGGATTTGTGCTTAATATAGTATTTCTGCTAAATGTAGTATTTATGCTTAATCATAGTATTTCTATATATTTCTGCCAGGTCCCCAGGCAGCCAATCCTCTGTGAGGACTGAGGCATTCAAATTTACATATCAGGGCCTGCACGGCTTCTCACCCAGCCAATCTTATCTTAGGGATGCAACATTCAAATTTACAAATCAGGGCCTGCACGGCTTCCCAGCCAGCCAATCATATCTGAGGTCTGCCCTTTCTTCTCTCGTCATATCTCAGCGACAGATGTACAAAGAGCAATGCAAATCACAGTCAAAGTACACCAAAGTCCGCTGATTCACCCAGTACAAGAATTATGCTTCTAGTCCACCTAGTTTTTGAGTTACACGACGTTTTATAACTCCAAAAAGCGGCGTTTTCGCCTCTCACTGCAGTCTAATTCTGACTGCTCATCACCCTGTTTTCCAGGCGCTCGCTCTCTTTCCCAATTCTGCAAACATTTATGATTTTAGCAGCTTTTCTAATATGGACCTCAGATTCTTGTTAACACTCCATGGCACAAATACTGTTCCCTTTAGGCTCTGTGTGTGTGTGTGTATCAATATTTCTCCCATTTTAAAGTATTACTCCTCCATAATTGTATTTCTGTTAAATCAAAGTACTTTTACTACATCTTAGTACTTCTGCTCAATCATAGTATTTCTGCTAAATCATAGTATTTTGCCAAATTATGGTTTTGTGCCAAATCATAACATTTGTTTTATGTTATAGTATTACTACTAAGTGGAGGAATTTCTGTCATGTTACAGTATATGTGCTGATTACAGTATTTCTGCTAAATCATAGTATTTCTACCATATTATATTTTTCTTTTTAAATATAGCATTTCTGCTATATAATTTTATTTCTGCTATGTTATAATATTTGTGCTAAACCAGAGTAATTCTGCTGAAACATAGTATTTCTGCCAAATTACAGTATTTGTGCTAAAACATAGTATGTGTTTTTAAAATTTCAATATTAATAGTATTTTACAGTGTCTCTGGTAAATTGCAGCATTTCTGCTATGTTGTACTGTTTTTCTAAATCATAGTATTTCTGTAATGTTTAAGAATGTTTGGGTAAATATATTCTTTCTGTTATCTTATACTATTTCTCCTAAATTCTTGTATTTTTGAGAAGTTATCGTGTTTCTGGTAAGTTACAATATTTCTGCTAAGTTCTGCTATGCTATTGTATTTCTGCCAAGTATTATGTTTCCTCTAAGATATTACAGTTCTGCTAAGTTACTACATTTTAGCAAAGTTCCTTTGCTTCTGCAAAGCTTTACAAATTCTGCAACTTTTCAGCTTTTTCTGCTAGTTTCAGCAGACAGCTTCAGCATTACAGCATCCACACTGCATTTTCGCAGGAAATGCAAATTTTTCTAGTTATTATTATTCTCCATCTTCCGCCTAAATTTACGGCACGTATCACGCCCGCAGTTTTGAGAAAAGCTTCATATATGTTACCTCATTTTGTGCGGCTGGATCTGGAATGGTGTGCTATGACTTTTGGTGTTTATGACTATTATAGTTTTTAAATATTAATATTTTAGTGAAAATTTTCCCGCGCTCCTCTGCCAAACAGTTTTGACAATAGGGGTACATATGTTACATCATTTTGTGCGGCTGGAGCTGGGCTAGTATGGTGTGACTTTTGGTGTTTATAACTTTTATAGTTTTGAAATATTTAGATTTTAGTGCAAATTTAGGCCAATTTCTAGGCTCCTGAGAAAGATTCTGCTTTTGGCACCATAGAAACAGACTTCATTTGTGGTGTGTTGGCTCTCTCTAGTGGTATACCGGGAGTAGTACGGCCTAAAGGGTGCCATGCTTGGTGAAAACTACATATCCCACAATTCATAGCATGCCTCTACCGAGTCAAACAATGGCGGACACCACTTACGTTTTTATATGTCTTTTATTCGTGTTTCTAGGTCACAAAATACACTTTTAAGATATTTTCAGGCGAGAATGTAGGTGTGTAAACTTCAAATATCTGCTCGTTTTATCAAGACATCCCATATTAGCGACAATTCTCTTAAGTGTTGCTGATAGCCGGCTGGCTAGCTAGCTAGCTCCGCTAGCTTAGCGCCGCTAACAGCAGCTAGCGGACTAGCGACCCGCCGTGAAAAAACCACCCAGGCTTGGCTGATAGTGAGGTGGCTAAAATTTGTTTAATCGCCCGATCGCTTGGCAAGGGTCTGTGTCTTAGCTGGACTTATTTTTCGTTTATATGGGCCGATGATGCTGGTCGATGTGGAAAAAATAACTGAGTTGTTTGGTGGTGGAGCTACAACAGAGGGCAGCTATCCACGGTGTGTGACAGAAAGGACATACCGCGAACGAGACATACAAGGCGGTGAGGCTACCGCCGATCGACCGGTGTTTGCTAACGCGGAGGTCAATCGTGGATCAGGGAAAGCGAAGGCAGGGCGTGAGGTGAACTGAATTTCAGGTAAGAAGTTATGACCCGCACTCTATTTGGGTCAGATATAAACCGAGTTTAGGTGTAGTTTATTTAGCAACAGTTCTCTTACGTGTTGCTGATAGCCGGCTGGCTAGCTAGCTAGCTCCGCTAGCTTAGCGCCGCTAACTTAGCTAGCTAAGCGACTAGCGACCCTTCGTGAAAACCACCCAGGCTTGGCTGATAGTGAGGTGGCTAAAATTTGTTTAATCGCCCGATCGCTCGGCAAGGGTCTGTGTCTTAGCTGGACTTATTTTTCGTTTATATGGGCCGATGATGCTGGTCGATGTGGAAAAAATAACTGAGTTGTTTGGTGGTGGAGCTACAACAGAGGGCAGCTATCCACCGTGTGTGACAGAAAGGACATGCCGACACGAGACATACAAGGCGGTGAGGCTACCGCGGATCGACCGGTGTTTGCTAACGCGGAGGTCAATCGTGGATCAGGAAAGCGAAGGCAGGAGCGTGAGGTGAACTGAATTTCAGGTAAGTTATGACCTGCACTCTATTTGGGTCAGATATAAACCGAGTTTAGGTGTAGTTTATTTTCGTTGTGCTGACTTTTTCAATCACTTACAATAACTCGTACTGCGTGCTAGCTAGCACTACGGAGTTTGTATACAGCTGTGTCTTGGCGCTAAGTTACCGATGTTACCGATGTTGAACTTTATGACAGCCTCCCTGTCATTCTCTCGCCTGTTGAAACTTCAGTCATGAAACTGATCAATGATCGGCTTTTCTCTCTTGTTTGTTTATCGCGCTAAACAACAGCAGCATGTTTAAGCTTGATCAGCTGTTGTTAGAATTCATTTGCTTTTAATTTCTAGTATCAGCTGATGTTTGCTGCAGCCACAGCTGTAAAACGGCTGTTCCAAACCAGATGTCCTTACTGAATCATCAGAGCTGAACAGGTGATGGAGAAACAGGTTTACCCTTAGGTGACATGAATGAGTTGAAGGAAGTTATGAACTGTTTCTGAGAGACAAATATACACCAAGCTCCTTTTTTTGTGTAGCTGACAGCTGGTAACTGTGCAGGGGCGGATCTAGCAAAGCTTTTGCCAGGGGGGCCAGGTAGGGCATTAACAGAGAAAGGTGGACACAAAGATATACTTTTCTTTCTTACTCTCATATATAATATTTAGCTTTTATTAAATAGTTATCTGAATCTTACAACCAAAGTTTGTATAATAATACACAAGATTGGCTGTAGACCATTGTTCATCATTCAGAACACTGTGTAAAAATAACAAAAACAAAAAGTGAATGCAAAAGTGCATAAATATTTATTTTACGTGTTTCATGTGTGTGGCGGGCGTGGTCTGCAGTGCCGCTGCAGGGGAGGTGGACCCACCTGAGCGGCACCTGCAATCACGCCTCTCGGGCGTAGTCTGTGCTCTCTCGGCTGTTTTTGGGTGTGTGTCGGGCTGTGAGTTGAAAAGCTACAGCCGGCTGTTTGGGTACACCAACCATGTGTGAAAAGTGGTCCATAACGTAATGCTTCAAAGCGTGTTCATGCAAACATTGTCGGATCTGCCGTGGTACAATGGGACTTCTGCTCATGAACCTGTGTGCACAGCGTCTGCAAATCGGCGCTGTACGAAGTCACTTCATCTTTACCCAAAACTGTAAGCTGTCATCTGTGAGGCGCGAGCGTGTTTGTTTTACCATAGTTCATGGTGGAGAATGGCTGCTCTGCTGAGTTTTGCTCTCTGTAGCTGTATGAATGGCAAACTACACTGATTACCAGCGGCATAGGCACACATAAAATTTCTTCTGAAATTTTCCCTTTCTAGTTTTAATTAAAATTGTCCACAAAAGTTGCTTCCAAAAAATTTTGCTTTACAGATTTCCGCATTTGATTTCCGTGATGAGGATGTAGGTAGCATTTCCCTCTCTGATGTTTGTGCATCAACCCTGCACAGTGGATTGATACAACGACGCTGCTGCGTCAGCTAAACCTTCGTACAGCTGCTTCACACTCACGGGTGGCTTCTATTTTCTGCCCAGCAGACGTGAAGTCTTCTTGTTCTTTCAAATCCACATCGTGACTTTCACATGCATTAATGGCATTTCAGGCAGTGGAAATTGCAGGCTGGAGGCACTTTGATATCTTTTTATAGCCTTTATAGCCAGTGGCCACCAAGAAGCTGCATTTTTATATGGAAAGGTTGCTGACTGTTTCCGGGCTTTTCAGGTTTACAGAGTCAGAGAATTTATGAGCTCTTATCTGAAAATATCTAATGCCAAATCTTGACCTGCCCTACGAATCTTAATGAGTCAAAGTTTTAAGATGCTCAAAAAGTTAACACTATCCCTGCAAACGATGAAATATCCCATCAATCAGTGTTTCCACATTGTGTGATTTTGTTAAAAATCTGAACTTCTTGTCTTTCTTTATATATTCATAGTGAAGTGGTTTACACATTCAACTAGCAAGTCACAGATCCCTGTTAAATCCTGGGAGGTGACACAAATCCCTTTGGGGTTGCATCAGGAAGGGCGTCGGGCATAAGAAAAATAATAATCTGCCAAAACAAACAGGTGGCGCTACCTGCTGTGGCGGACCTTTGTTAATAAGCAGACAAAAGTAGCTATTAATGGAGAAGTCTTGAATGATCAGTAATTCACATTGTTAATAGTGAAGTAATATTTGAAAAAAAAGTACATCAAAAACATTTCATCTTTTTAAATCTTTCATGCCAGCCAGTGTATGCGAAGGCTTTGGCGGATTACATGCTAATAAGTTGACTTTATACATGCTGCATGATAACAAGGCTGAGATCCACTGCCATGTGCTACAACACAATATAATCTGCTGCTTTTTATAATTCAAATTTTCCACTGTGTATTCTGATGATGGAAAGAAATACTGAATTTTATTGTGAAGGTTTGGCTTGCCTTGCTGTCATCCCTGATCCAATGTGATAAGACTCTTCAGCACCGACACACCCTCTCCTTGTTTACATCCCTTTATACTGAGATGCCCTCCAGATAATCTACTGATTCAGGGCTATGAAGCATTTGTATTCTGCATACATTTGCATCTGCATACACATGTAGCTGTCATTATATGTTGGACTTATCCGGCGTTTTGTGCACACTGTTTGCACACTAATCCAGTGCATTCTCTGCTTGCCATAAAAACCTGAAACCAGAGAGACGACCAGCGGCTCAGCAGCTCTTAAAGCCACTCATTTAGTGAAGATGCTTTCAGCATCCTGCCCGTCTGAAGCAAAATATTAATCAAAACCCTGCAACCCCTTCAACAGTAATATGCTCTTATCAACGCAAGCCCGTGGATGCATTCAAACAAAGCGCATTATTTATAAAAGAGTGCTCTCGTGTAAAGACAACTACAATTCACTGCACTGCATCTGCATATTTATCTTCCCAAATAACTCTATGATTCAAAAATCCCAGCAGATGAACTCCTGCAACACAACCTTACTAAGTAACACGTGTCAAGAAGCATGAATTTTACAGCACAGGGAAATGACTGATGTGTTTCCATTATTAGCTCCACTAAGTGCTGTCTTAGCTGCGCTCGTGTTAATAACACTTGCTTTGAAACTCTAATCAGACGCCCCTCTCTGCAGGTGGTAATGACGAGAAACAAAGGCATTTAAAATTGATGTGACAAACTCAATACGTAGGATAAAGGCACATCTGTTTTGAAATCCGCCCGGGCTCGCCTCATTATCCTTCATAACACCGTGTGAAGAATCACTTTGCGTTTAAGGCCGAGCGAAGGCATCAAAGGCGTTGACTAAGTTCTCGCTGCATGACTCCATGAGGAGAAATACCAGGCCAGTTATGGGAGGATGCAGCTGACACTTTGATTGTGGAGACAAGTCAATCTCTGCTCTATTTTTCCTCTTGGGGGAAATATGTATTCTGACCATGTGCGTTACATAATAAGATATCACTTGAGCATGCTTTATATGCGGCGCTCCAAGGTTGTGTTCGGTGTGTCTGCACCCCTGAAAATCTTGATAGATTCCCTTTTTAATAATTTAGCTATCAGTCTGAGCTATGAGAGCTCCTCAAATAGTGTCTCACCCTGACAAATTCAGTTTCAATCATACTGTGAATAACACTGTGCTGCAAAGTATGCATCCAGATCTGCTACTTTAGACTGCAGAAATTACTAAAAGCATGCAGAAATATTAGCCAGCACACCTGGTCTGTAAAGAAAGCTGTCAGTTTCCACTTTATCTTTGTATTCAAGTACCTCTAAAGCGCTCTTTTAGCAAAGTGTAACTCCCAACACAGCTGAGCCACAGTCCCGGGTTAATCCCGCGTGCTGTCCAAAAAGCTTTTCAAGCCACCTCCATATAACACAGTGCTGCACAAGTTAATCCTGCTGCTCAGAAACTTGGGCAGCACCACAATGACAGTCACACACAGTTTGTCAAGGATGAAAAAAAAGGAAAAATTTAAGATTGCTTCTTTCCTTTAACATCACCGTAACGTGTGAAAAGATAACCCAGTTTTGTTTTCCTGTCATCTCTTTGAAAACTCTGTGCTTTGTGCAAGATTTAAGCCGTGATAATGCAATCTCATTGATGCGCCTCCAAGGGTCAGATGAATTAAAACAGCAGTAAGACTCAGGATGCGATCGTGTGGAATTGCTGAGGGTGGAGATCAGTTACGCTGACATGTGAGGCATGCATGTGATTAAAGATTTTTTTTTGGGGGGGGGGGGGATATTGAGACAGTGAAACTCACTGGCTTGCATGAGCTGTCCCTGGCGTCCAAACACCTGGGAGAAAGTGGCATGGCTGCAGGTGAGGGTGTCCTCCATGGCTGTCCCACTGGCACACGCTGCTGAGGAGAAAGAGAGTGGGGGGAGAGAATGGGGAAAGGGAAGGTCAGCATCACTGCGTCACATCCAGATGGGAAAAAGAAGGAAAGCGAATGAGGAGAACAAGAGACAAGGGGCTTGCCTTCAGTTGGAGCAGCTGCTGCTTGATCTCTGGTGGTGACTGCTCTTCTCTGGACCCGTCCTGTGTTGTTGCTGTTGCTGCTGCTGCTGCTGCTGCTGCTGCTGCTGAGGAGCAAAATGCAGCCCCTCGCTGCTCGCACCAATATGAGCAGAACTGCTCGCCGCACAGATAATAATGGGAGGGGGGGTGTATGTGTGTGTGTGCCTGCCTGCCTGCTTGTCAGCATGTAAGTGTTCGCGCACAAGAGAAAGTTCTGTGAATGTGTGCATGTGGGGCGAGAGAGCAATTGCAGGGTGGTAAAGCAGGTAACGCAGAGCTGTAGGCACACTTGCTCTGCCAGCACTCTGATCTTGTGCTTCGTCTGTACGGGCTGACAGTCCTCTGCGGCTCCAGACAGGCTGGATAGAAGAGAGGGGTGGCGAGGGGTGAGTGCAGCTTCTACATCAGGTAAAAGTCAATCCTCCCTCTTCCCCTCTCAGTCTCAGCTTAAGTAGATAGCAGCGTCTGTCCTCTGGGCATTGGACAGGACTGTTGTTTTCTGATCTGTGAGAGTGTGCCCCCTTTTCACTCCTCCTACCCCTCCTCTCCTCTCTTCTCTCCAGCCCTCATTTGCTGCGCCTCAGCAGTAACATTTCTCCTGTTCTCTCTCACATCTCTTACTAACTCTCCACCCCGCCCCATGCAAATCCCCTCGATCCATCTTAAAGCTCGGGCCGCTGCTGGGAAACAGATTCTAGCAAACTCGAGTGCTTCATCTTCCCCCGGTGCTGAGGGAGAGGAAGAAAAAAAAAAAGGAGGATGAGAAAGTGGAGAGGTTGTATAAAAAGTGAAAAGTAGGGCTGGTACAGTTTCCAGAGGCTTCATCTTGAAAAGAAATTGTAGAAAACTGCTGAGTATAAAATAAAAATCAGCTCCTACTCCACCGAAAATGTAACTCCTGTAAACTTACACTTGCCTCGATGTGTAGTGCAGCAGCTCTGGTGGAGAAGTGAAAAATGAGGCTGTCTGAAATCTTCACGCCGCAGCAAAGGGCTAAATGAAGGTGTTGTAATAAATATTAACAACACCACAGGAACAAAACGGGCATATGTTACGAGATCTTAAAATACCCTCCCAGACCTTGGAGGCACACTTGTATTGTACCCAGTCTGCAGCGGTTGGCATGGAGACCTCCACCACAGACGAGACCAACACAGTGGTTCCAGCACATTATCGCACTCAGGCCATCTTTACAATGTCTAACCTCTCTGCAGCCTGTAAACCGGTGTTAAGCAGCCAATTTCCTCCCAGGCACAGAAAAAAAAAAAAAACAACTTTGCCAGGAAGCAGCATTGTCATGGAGCCATCTCTCACGCCATTGCTCTCCAAGGAGAGCTCACCGGGGACCTGACCACAGCACTCACATCCTCACATCACATCCTCCTGTTTTGAAAGGAAATGACAGGAAGCTCAGTAGACTGCAGTGGGCCGGTTTAAGCAGGTGCTTCTGCAAGTAAAAAAAAAGTAGTAGAAGAAGAAGAAAATGTCCTGCACTGAAAGCCTGCAAGCAAGTGATAGTCAGTTTGTAGGTTAGGAAAGGGTTCGGTAGCTGCAAACAGCATGTGGCCGCGTGCGAACCCAACTAAAAATCTGCAAAATGCTGAGGTCAAAGTGGAGCCTGGCATTTCATAAACAGTGAGAATACACCAGGCACGCCTTCACTTTCAAGTCGGAGAGACTAATGCCCTGCAGAATACATCTCCTCTCCACCTTCATCAGCTTTAATGCTATTCTCTTTGAACAGGAAATAGAGGCATAGTGAGGTTTTTTAGGAGGCTGTAAATCATTGTGTATGAGCAGCTGTCATTCCCTTCCACTATGTATCCCGTTACTGGCAATTTTCTCTCTCCTGGGGACAAATAAGTGTATATCTTATTTTAATCCAGATTTTTAATGTTCAACTGTGTGTTGTGCTAGATAAAGAAGAAAACATCTCTCATTAGTAAAGCTTGATTTTATTACTTTAAAGCTATTTAATTTATTAAAACTCGTTAGCTTTAAGATTTCATTAATGAAAACAATTACCAGCTCACATGAACACTGAAATGATCAGAATATCGATCTGTCCACGCTCTGAGCCACAGATGTTTATTTTTAGCCTTAATGTTTGCCTTACAGGAAGCGCTTTGGCAAAGTTATTGCCCTCTCTGTGTGTACGTGCAATGGAAGTTTGCATCTTTTCAGGCTTGCTCTCATCTCTTTGACATTTTCAGCCGTGCTAGTGGGTCTGCGGTTTGCTCGCGTCAGCATGTTGTTCGATCCATCCGCCACGCTGGTCCAGGCTGAAATATTTGCACAGACGTTTATGCCTCCCTCAGGGGGAATCTCCGACTCTCCCCGCATTAGGTCAAAATTTCAAACTCTTCCCAGCGAAACAATAACAACATTCCTACCACTGCACTGACAGCTGAATCGTAGCATGTCATGACATTCAGCTAAGACTGCATAGCACAAAGACTTCTACATTTAAGCAAATATTACACTTGCTTATCTTACAGTAGCAAAAAAAAAAAAAAATGTCTTTTGATCAGCTGGAAGGAGGCTAACTTTTCATAACTTGACACTGTTGCTCTCCATCGGAGTCTCCACACAACAACATCTCCTCACAAATCCAGATTGTAGTTTTCACTGAGAAGCAACCAACTTGAAAAATTTCACGATGGAATATATTTATCAAGATGTGAAGTGAAATATTGTATTTTATTTGATGCTGATGCCATTTATTTATTTATTTGAAATTAGATGCTTGTCCTGAATTGTATGCATGGTGTAATTGAGAGGCTGAGATGGGTAATCGCTCCACTCTTTTACATCTTAACTCTGCCTCTCTGGAATGTCGTAGTTTATTTTGTCAAGTCAGGCACGGTACTGCATGGAATTGCATTTTTATGAATAGGGCTGAAGCACCGTACACAGCAATCAAGAGAGAGTGCAGCGATATTTCACCCTGACAGCACGAGTATGGTGCAGCACTCCTCCAAGTGCCCACCCCTCCACACACACATACACACACTCACATACGGAACCATAAACTACATCCAGCCATAAACTATACCATCATGGCACTGGGGCAAATAAACACGTCTCCACATCCCTCTGAATAAAGGGATGCAGCCTGTGGATCAAATCCAACAAACAGATTACATTTAATTGATAACCCCATCCATCAGGATGTCTTCTGTGAGGATCTGGTCCACGCCACAGTGCTCTGGTGAAGATTTGTGGCACAACACCGGCATTGATAGTTCATTAGGTTTTTAGGTACTGGGCTACATGAGTGAGACGGATGAGGTCTGTCCGAAAATAAGCTCATCAGATGCACACAAGCCAGATGAGACCTTGAAAGATATTCACGGCCACATATCCATCCCGAGAGGTTCTGAGAAGCTTTGGTCTTCCATCCAGGCTAATATCAGGTTTCTTTGTCTTGGTTTTGCTGAACGATGCTCCGGAAACAAAACAGCTATTAAAAACTTTGTGTTTTTACCATGGTGGGGAAATCTATGGGATAGATTCCTTGAATATTAATTTATTCTATTTTTGAAGAATACTGTGCAGAACGAAGTGAAACTAAAAAAAAACTAGATGTTTACTGTGGCCCGGGTACAAAAATAAATTTTATTGAAAGTGTACGATTTACCTGAATATATGTGAATTATGAATTCTTTTTTACAACCAGTTTATTACACAGCCCACACTGTCACATCCTCATAAACACAACATCTCAGGAATGTCTTGAGGGAGGAAATTTCATTAAGGAGTCGAATACAAACAGTTGGTGAAAGGTCAAGGTGCAGAAAGTGAGACTCACCAGACCAGGCAATGTTTTTCCAACCTTCTGTAGCCCAGTTTAGGTGAGCCGTAGCCTCAGTTTCCTGTTCTTAGTTGACAGCAGTGTCATCCGAGTCAGTATTAGAAGATGTTCTGATTTCAGAGATGCTTTTCTGCATACATTGGCTGTAACAAGTGGTTATGTGAGTTACCATTGTTGTCGTCCTCACAGCTTGAAGCAGCCTGGCCATTCTCCTCTGACCTTTGACATCAACAAGCAATTTTCACCCAGAAAACCGCCGCTCACTTGACATCTCCTTTTTGCTGGATCAGTCTCTGTAAACCCCAGAGATGGTTGAGTGGGAAAAAATCCCAGCAGTTTCTGAAATACTCACACCAGCTCATCTGACACTAACAACCACCGCACACTCAAAGCCACTTAAATCACCTTCAGCTCCATTCTCATGCTCACTAACTTCAGCAGGTCGTCTTGACCACATCTGTGTGCCAAAATGCACTGAGTTGCTGCCCTGTGATTGGCTGATTAAATATTTGCGTTTACATATTGTAATGTAATAAACACTATTCGTAAATAAGAAGCAGCAGTGTGCAAGTGACAGAAATATCACAAATATGCACAACACTGAATTATTCATCATAGTTCATGTGCACAGTAGTTTTGTTTCGCTGCCTGTGCATGAGCCCTGCAAGGATTTATAACTGTTATTTATCAGTGACCATTCAGAATATATAAATGCACACCTGGAGGGAGGACAGTCAAACCTGACTTAAATTACACAACACTTTATATTTTATAAGATTAAGTTCTAGTCTAATTATTTTCAAAGTCCATAAACAAAACAGCCATATCTAACGTGCACTGTGTCCAATAGGGCTTTGAATCATATAACTGTTACACAATTTGCTTCCCATTTCTATGCTGGCCCACACCACAGAGGCAAGAGTTTAAGGTAATGCACGACTCACATATCAGCCACCTGACTAGCAAACTGCTCCCAAAATAGATACAAATCTTGCAGGAACCAGCTGACGGGGTCCCCGGGTCCCCAGTCCCGGTCGTAGTATGCCAACCCGTGTAGCAAAGGCGGCAACTTCGCATGATTTATGCAAGATCTTACCTTCTATCAAAGTCAAATAGAATGAAAACTAAAATTCATTTTTCATAATTGGGTGAAGTCCCTGCCAAACTCTAAGTGGAGAAGGTAATCAGTAAATGTAATGTGAAAGACTTTATGACAGCTCCAATGGCAGGGACATCTATTATGTTTGAAAAAAAGAAAGAAAAAGGTCTCAGTATATAAAAGGAGTTAGACCTGCTTATGAGTTCAGTTAATCAAATCTTTTCTGTCTACATTCACAAATTGATTTTTTACATCAGTACGATACCATGATAATGCACAAGTACATATTTTAAATCAAGCCCAGTGCTGCCAATTTAAAAAAAAATTCCCAGTCCTCTCTATAGCCAAATCTCAAAAATCTGCGTATAACTGAGAGTCCCACAAGCAAAAGAACAAATAAAGCTTTACACAAATTGAAAAACGTATTTTAATTATGTCAATTACAGCAACGTTTTACATGAGGTCATTTGGGATTTTTGTCTTTGTTCATCCTTAAATACATAATTCATGAGACTGAAAGGCAAAACATGAAGATTTCTCATGGAAATATAAATTAGCTTTTAATCATATTGTTCAATTTACTTTCCCAGAACATGCTACGAGCGTTTAAGCACTGCCTGCGTGTTTGCCGTCAGATAACTGGATGCGAGTGGGAAAGGTGGGTCGAACACTGCAGAAACGAACGTTTTCACTTGCAGGGCCTTGATGAGGTTTTCATGAAGTACACATGAATTCACTGAAACAGAAATGGCACAGTCCTCAAAAAAAAAAAAAAAAAAAACTTCAGCTGCACTTCTGTGGCTTTCGCATGAGAAAGAACACATGAAGCGACTTTGTATACGTCCACTTACAAAAATAACAAGTGTATCATGCATTTTGGCATTTAGGGGAAAAAAACAAAAACTTGGTTCATGGGTCATTTTCCTGTATCAAACTTCTTAATGATAACAAATAGTTTGCAGATGTCTTTGCAGAAAAGCTTAAAAAAAAAAAAAAAAAAAAAAAAAAAAAAAAAAGTAAATATCTGAGATTGGAAGAATAATTTTCTGCCCTTTGGGGCAAATTATCAGCATCTGAGAAGTGCAGCAGACCTGAATACATTCCATTACGCGCGCATTTCTTATAAATAGGCTTTCCGATCCAGCTTGAAATTTTGGCAGTTTGTTTTAAAGTGCTGTAAGAACACTGGGCTTAATGTGTGATATCAAAATTATTTTGATTATTTATTTATTTTTTTAAAGAGGAGACTCCGACATCAGTCCCATCGCATTTTTACAACAGGAATCACCTGCTAACACCAGATGAACAAAAGAGAAAGCAAGTAAAAAAGAAAAAAAACATGACACTTGACATGAGATTTAAACCTAAGGAAGAGCTGTCATCCAACCGTAACCATATACATACTTACCACACGCATATACAGTGTTCCTGAGGACCAATTGTTGCAGTAAACTGTACTGCCCTTTTTCATTTTTGTTTCCCAAACAAATAAGATATACTCTACAATATAAAGACTACAAAAAAAAGGAAATTCGAACGTACATACTTTGCAAATCATGTATAAACTGAAGTAGGTGCCCACAAGGAGAGGCACGGGTTTAATCTAGTTTTTAACTCTATACAGCTCATGCATTAAGAGACTCTGGGGACATTCAAATAAAACAAATAAAAACAAAAAAAAAAAGAGCTAAAAGGGGGGAAAAAATAATAATAATAAACAAGTTTCCCTAACACTAACTGATACATGATTGCCATTTGCAATATGTCAGCTTTCCAAAAATAACGGAGCCCTAATCTTACTGTTTTGGGTCAAGTAAGGACACACATTGAATATATTAACTCACTGTCATTTACAATTTCCTTTTTTTGTGGTTTTTTTTGTTGTTGTTTTTGCAAGGCTGGCTAGAAATCGAGGCTCAGTTCAGTTCATAAGATGGATGGAAGATAAAGAGTTCCCTCCTTAAATCCAGCAAAGGCAGTTGAGATAAGCAGACTTGACATGTTTCGAGTAGGAAAAAAAAAAAACAACAACAACTGAGCAAAACGTCACAAAGGGCGTCCTCGGTTACACAATGACTCCAGAGTGCTGCCTGATAGGTGAACAGACGGAGCTCAATAATGTCACATGGCTCACTTCGTCGCCACCTCCTTCGGGGGGGGGGGCAAACAAACAGAAACAGGGCAATGATTGGTCAGTTATTTGAATTGCTTCAAAAACATGACATCAGTGTGATAATCAGTGTGACATCAGTGTAACTGCAGTAAGCCAACAGCTAACTCACCTGAGTGTCTTTTGGCTCTTGAACTGGTGGTTCGTCAGTCTTCACCTCAGCAGCAGGAGCTGTGCTGGCCATCTGTAAGCTCCTGGTGACGGGACCACCCACTCTCTCCCGTGTTCGAAGAGAGAACCGCTCCTCCTTCTTCACTTGTTGTTGCTGCTGCTGCATTGTTGATGGCGGTGATGATGATGATGACTTGGCCTCCGTTAATCTCTTGGGTGCTGCCTCTTTGCCCATACGCTGCATTCTCATGGCTGGCCGTTGTGAAGCCTCGCTAGGAGTGTCCACGGCTGTAGGGGTGGGAGGTAAATACTGAATTTGGCCCTTTTTAGTTCTTTTGCTTGCAGGAACCGGAGCTGGGAAGGAGGCGGGCCTCTTTGGTCGGCCCACCGCGGCAGGGGTTTTCCCTTTTCTTGCCTGGAGACGTTCAGGGTCTGCACCACCGGAGCTACGAGCCCTGGTCTTCCCCAAAGGTTTAGATTCAGTCTCTGCATGTGCTTCACCGTCAGATGCTTTTTTCCTCAGACTCGTGTTTTTATCTGCCACAGACCCTGGCTCTTTTTTCACCTCCGCCAGACCTCTTTTGCCCTTTTTAACAACAACAGGCTTCATGGGGCAGCTGACCGCCATGTGCTTAGTCAGACTCGCGGTATAAGTAAACACACGACTGCAGTGGGGGCAGACATTAGAGGTGTGCTCTTCTTCCACTTTGATGGCAGCCTTCTTTGCATTCGTGGCAGTTTTATTTTTCTGTGAAATTGCCTTCTGCACCAGCTGGTTTTTCTTCTTGCTCAGGGCACTCATTTTTGTTTTGCCAGGGTCTTGATTAAAGTTAAGTCTCTTTGGCTGACCCATTCTACGGAACGCACTCTGGCCTGCAGCGGCTGCTGTCGGGGACGCCACTCCGTTTGGACTCTTCACTATTTGCTTGAGAGGGATGGGGTTTTTCTTGGGAGTGTAACGCTTTTTATCACTGGCGCTGGCACAGACCAGTATGTGTTGGTGCAGTTCAGGCATGTTATCAAAGCTGTTGCCACACTTGGTGCAGCGAATGGCAGTGCTAAAAGTCTGTGGTATGTTGTGGGTGGTGAAGTTTGTAGCCGAGGCCACAGAGCCAGCATGGGAACGGCTATGATAAGGAAATGGGGGTGGTTTATAACTGGGGTAGTGCTGATTAATGCCAAGGCGGACATCAGGACCTTTAGGCTTCCCTCCTTCTGATGCCATGATCTTTATTGTAGTGTACAGCTCCTCATTGGGGTCCTCTGCCCCCTCCTCTGCATGATTTCCATTAACATCTGGCTCTTCTTTTAGTAAATGAGAGTCGCTGGGTGGCGCATTTTCATCAGCCATCTCAGGCGCTGGTGTTGAGGGACTGCTTTCCTCTTTGGCTCTGGAAGGATCGGTATAATTCTGTGGCCTAAGTTTCCCACTCTCTACAGTAGTATGTGAGCATGCTTCATTTGGATGCAGATCCTTCTGATGCTGCTGGAGGTTACAGAGAAAGGCAAACTCTTTGGAACAAATGGAGCACACAAAGATCTGGCCCACTCCGTGTAGTGTCGTTCGATGAGCAAGCAGGGCTGGAGCGTCACCAAACAGCTGGACGCAAAACTCGCACTTGAACGGCCAGTCTGCAGCGTGCTCTACGATATGTCCGCTGAGCTCTTTGATGGAGCCAAACGGCTCTTCACACACATTACACACAAAAGTCTTGCAGTACGTCATGTCAATTTCCTCGGGCTCAGCAGTTTTATCAGTCGGTTCAGGGGCAGCAGGGAGAGCAGCAGCAGGCTGAGGAGAAGAGTCAACGCCACACGGAGAGGCATGACTAGTACCCAATAACTCATCTATACAGTGCTCAGGTTCTTCTTTTATTGTAATCGGATGGGGAGACTGTGAAGCTTGTGATGAGGATGAATCACGTGACTCAGAAGGAGATTTTGAAGAGGATGAGGATTCTGGTTGGGATGAGATAGCAGCAAAGTCAGGTTTCTCAGTTTCAGAGACAGTGTCATGGTTCTGATTACCATTAGGCAGACTGTTGGAAGTTTCAGTCTGCGATACATCATCCTCTGTAGTGGGCATATCGACTGATTCTGGCTCCGGAGGGCTCGGTGTACTTGAGTCATTTGAGGGACCTTTAAGTGAAGTGTCTGGGGAATCCAGCAGCTCAGAGATGTGATTCTCCTCCTCATCTTTGTTTTCCTCAGCTAAGAAGCTCTCCTCCTCCAAGTGGGATTTCTCTTCAACTGATCTCGGAGACATTTTTGGCGAGAGCACAGGCAGAGGCCTCAGCAAGGATGAGTCCGAAGGCTGAGAGAGAGGAGAACTAGGCATGGCTGGTGGAGACGGTATGGTGGGTAGTACAGGCGGGGGTGGCGTCGGGGATGTGACGCTAGAAGTCCCGGGTGAAGAGGGAGTCATGGTCATGGGGGTCAAAGATGGCGGAGAGGGGTTGGCTGAATCGGATGCAACATTAGGAGAGTGAGAAGGGAAAGAACTTAGGTTCGCCAGAGTCGAGGGACCCTCATCTCCCGGCAAATTTAGACCAGCATACTCGTTCATTAGCACCTTTGCAAGCATGCTGGTGTTAGGCTTTCTCTTTTTGGTTAGTGGCTGTGGTGTTGCATTCCCCTTTGATTCGGGCTCGCCTGTGGTCTTCCGATGGAAGCTTAAATCAAGAGCCGAGTCCCCGAGCACCTTGTTCAAATTCTCACTCTTCTTGCTGACAGAGCTTGACAAATCCAAGGGCTGCTGATTACAGGAATTTCCTCCGCTACTAGAGGAAGGTTGGTTATGGGTGGCATTTCCAGAAGGGCTCAGGGTTTCCCTGTCATCTTTGTCCATCAGGCTCTCAGAAGGCGATGCGGTCTGGCTTTCCAGCTTCGGTACCTTAAGAGCATATGAGCTTGCCACTTCAACTTTACCGCTCTCCTTTTTACTTGCAGGGCTGAGCTGCGGAGACGACGACGGAGGAGAAGCCGTTCTTCTTTTAAACTTCCCTGAAGACCCTTGCAGCGGCATGACGGACAGCTGCGAGGCTAGCTTATGGCTGTCTGTTATCAGAGTTACGGTTGATTTCTGAATGTCTTGCGCCTGAAGAAGTTGTTTGAGCTTCGGCGAGAGGTAAACATTTTTCTCTCGCTGAAAAGCCGATGAATCAGTGGCCTGTTGATACAGACCTCCCACTAACAAGTTGGATGAGGAAGATGTGGAAGACGATGATGAAGATGACGCTGAAGTTTCCGTCTCCACTTTAAGGTTGGGAATAAGCGGGGGTGTAGATGTTCTCCTTTTAGCTGCGGGCTGCCCAGTGTTGGAGGTTTGCTTTGTGTTAGTTGTTCTAGTCTCCACTTTCAGCGATTGACTGATCTGAGTTGGGTTGAGGATGACGGTGTCCAGACCAAACAGAGCTGCAGATCTCGAGTCCACTTCTATCACTTCGCAAGTACTCACTGCGCTCGTGGACACAATCTTGCCATCAATGTAGAAGCTCAAATTCTCAGAGATGTTTTTGGATATGTCAACCGCGTAATCATCCCTGTCTGCCTCGTCTTCCGTGTCTGCACTGGGAACGTAGACGGTCGGAGGGCTCATGCTGGGGGACCCGTCAGGCTGCCGCGCTGCCTCTTGCTGCAGCATAGCTTTCCTGCGAACTCCCTTTGGTAACAAGTGTCGTTCGTGTATTCTGCGTTGGTGTCTGCGCATGTTAGTGTGTGTGCCAAAGGCTTTATTGCAGTACTTGCAGGGGTGGAGTTCTTTTGACTCCCCGTTTTCATCCAACATAAAGGGACGGTCAACTTGAGGCCCCAACTCCTTTCTCTGCATATCAGAGTTGTGCAGCTGTCCTCCTGTAAACTGGGATCCTGTGGTTATATAGTGAGTAGTTGGGCTGGTGCAGTCAGGGCTTGAATCCGTCTGCACCACAGGACTGGCAGGTCCAGCCAGATAGCCGGGCCTTTTCTTAGAGCCGCTCTCATGCCGTCTCTCGTGCCGCCGCCGTCCCACCTGTGAGCCAAAGGATTTATTGCAGTAGCGGCACTTGAAAAGTTGTGCTTGCTGGTTGCTCATGGCATGAATGTGTGTGTGACGCTCCAGGCCCTGTCTGGTGGCGAAGTGGCGTTCACAGTGCTGACAGGGATAGGGCTCTCCTTGTGGATCACCCTCAAGGTCACCATCAGGGTCAAGATCAGGATCAACCTCTGGCTCTCGCCCTGCTAGGGAGGAAGACTCCGACTTTACCTGTGCATCCCCGTGGCTTTCTTCGGGGCAGGCTAGTTTGTTTAACATGGAATCAGTGACAGTTAAATGCAGAGCAGCTTCTGAGTCTTCCACATCATCACCATCCTCCTCCTCTTCCTCCTCTCCTTCTTCTTCTACTTCATCGTCCTCTTCATCCTCCTCTGCCTCCTCCAAGTCTCCTCTGTCTGTTAATGCTGTTGACATGTCCTGTACATCTTTATGGTCAGTGCTTCCCAGTGAATGCGCTGTCTTGATTTCCTGCACGGATAACGGCGTCCCATCCTTCTCCGTCCCCTTCACTCCTGCAAAACATATCAAAATTAATCAAATGTTTTAAGTAATCGCAACACACAGGTAGCAGTTAAAAAAGTAAATAAAATAAAATTGTTTAAATCGACTACTTCACAATAAGCAAACTTACCTCCTTCCCCATCCCACATCTCCTTGACAGTAGGTTTGGTTCCACTCGTTTTCTTGAATCCACCCAAACCAGCCTGTCTGGCTTTCTCCAGCAGCTTTCTTCTTGCTGCAAGTACAAACACACACACACACACACACATCACTTTGTATAAAGCTCGATCACTGATCACAAACTTTAGTCAAGAAAAGTTATCTTAGTATCCTGTAATATCCTTTCCTCTTGATATTTTTTTTTTTTTTATTGCTGCCAGATTACTTTAACTGACTTTAAGTTCTACACCAAAGTCAGCTCAAATATTTCCTCAGCGATTGCTCAGTTCTGTACAGCAAATCTTTCAGTTTGTACACACTACAATTTACAGCAATGATAAGCATGCAGATTACACTTAAGCACACTTAAATTGTATTTCAATTATGAGGTCATATGGATCAGTCATTTAAATGTGACAATTACCTAATGATTAAGGCTCACACTAAGCCCAACAGGACATATTTTGAATGCCTGTCTAGTTTGACTCAGGAGTCTCCCCTGCACCTCCTTGTCACTGAAAGGAGTCAAAGGGTCATCTGACCTGGCCTTCAAAGCCCAGTTCATAGCAAAGAAACACATGCTGCACGTCAGTCATCTGAGGGCCAAAGCCATTCTGCCAAATCCACAGCAGCTGCACCACTGCCCACTTTTGTACAATTTATCGTTGTGTAAACTTTTTTTTTTTTTTTTTTTTTTTTTTTAAATCCAGCAGTCACTCTACAACTACACCATACACAGGTTAGGGAATATGGATCATTGCTGATCCAAAGGCTGGATGGTTAATTTACTGAGGTTCACTTTGCAGTACAGTGGCATTAGGGGGCACAACATACTGCCTGTAGAGTTGTATAGCTCACAATCCTCAGATTATTTTTTTCTGATGTTATAATGAAGGATTTGTGTTTCTGCCCGCTGAATGTAGCTATTAATTACATGTTAACAGCAAGTCAAGTCATTTATAAGACTATATATGAAATGTGGGCAGATGTACTCCATTATACTGCACTGTACTCTTGGAATATTATACATTTACAGCAGACTCTAAAGCAAAACAGTCCACACTGACCAATTTTTGACATCGCACACTGCATATTTTTAATAATTTTGCCTTCTTTTTTGTAGTCATGTATTGACGACATCTCATGAGAAGGTGAGAGCTCGCTGTCTTTTATGGAAATAACATGTTCAAAGTTCATGCTGGTAAATGGAAATGTGGCACACAACACAAGAGCCAAGGTTACCGTTTCTTGGAACTTATCACCTGCGCTGATGGTACTACTGCTTACTTTCACGTTTTTATACGTTATTTATTTCAAAATAAGTGAGGAGAGAAGGGGGAGAAGGCACAGAAGCACTTTTGTGTGCTGCTACTCTTTGGTTTTGTTTTGATGTTGTGTCACGGAAAGTTTGTTTGCCAACCCGGAATATAACACTGCCTCGACCTTTTACATAGTGGATGCCTGTGTATTCACCGCCAGCGATAAGTTTTTAATAATAAAATTACCCTCCACACACACACAGTTTCCCTTCTTTTCCTGCACACCGAGATGTCCGTGCGATCACACCTAGCCCTTTAGCTTACTGCTAGCACAGAACACCAAGTATGACAACTCGATGAACTGGTTATTCTGGACCCCAGCGATGTATCGCCCGATTTCAAACACTACATGCAAAAATACAACCGTGATATTTCAGCCTGTTACCCAATACTTAGATGGGCCCCTCGATCAGCCTCTGCTTGGATAAGGAAGCTGGCTAGTTAGCTAACCTGCTATAGGCCATCATCAAGACGAGAGGCTCGCCGATGGATGGCTTTCACGCTTTAGGAACTCAAGGAAGGTCACATCCTCGACAACGTCAGGACCCAGATGAGGAAAAGCTGCTAAAAAAAAGTTGCTCGGAGTCTCGCTTGAAAGCTAAACAAGTCATCTCACGGCCCGTGTATAGCCACTTGGTCGGCGTTTAGAGCCAAATCGGCCGCTATGGGCGAATGTAAAGTCGGATACGAAAGTAAAGAAAAGCCCCGCACATCGCGACCGTTAACGTTAGCTTCCACTAGCCTTCCTTCATTTGTAGCTCGCTAGCTCGCCACTTACAACTTCGGCTGGGCTCCACAGCAAAACAATCCCCGGCTAATTTGCGTATCTGCCACAAGGGACAAACAAAGCGCTCAAATGTCATCATGGTTATGAAGTAAAAGGCCTCACCTCGCCTCGCTCTGGCTGAATTTTTCCTGCTCAGACTGCTGGCCCTTTCTTCCTCTAGTGCAGCTGTTATCTCAGGGTTGTCTTCCACAGTGTACCACACCAGCAGCTCCTCTCCCGGCCCGATAGGCTGCAACAATGAGAGATGAGGTCGCCTACCAATCACAGCCCGGCTTGCTGAGAGGCAACGGGGATATTTGGGCTACTGTGCATCTAATCTGTCTAAAGGCTTAGGGTATTTGACAGTGTTTTAAGAATAATCTCAATAGGAACAAGCATGCAACATATAAACTTTGTCATTTCAAAATTAACGCAGTTAATTACCACTTTATGAGGTTTATAAAGGCTTTATAAATCACACTGCATCTAAACTTTCAAATTCGGGTTTTTTTGTAATAGTTCGAAGGGGTACCTTAGAGGATAATTACAGGTGTTACCGTCATCTGAGCCCTTTGTTTGATAACCAATTTAATGCTCTTGCTTTAAATGGTAAATGTACACCTGTACAATCCAATACAACTCACTGATGTAGTACTTTTTAATAAGGCCATAGTTGGGGTTGGATCAGGTGACCCCTTAACCCTTAGGTATGCTCCAATAGCCTTAAGCTGCTGGGGGCTGCACTGAGTATTTCTTTTTCACTGTGTTTATACATCTGTCTGCATTTAATCATTAGTTACTATTAATCTTTGTCTCTCTTCCACAGTGCAGCTTTTGTCCCATCTTCCTCCCCTCTACCCCAATGGGTCACTGTAGATGGCTGAGTCTGGTTCTGCCAGAGGTTTCTTCCTGTTAAAAGAGAGTTTTTCCTTCCCACTGTTACCAAGTGCTATTTTTACAGAGGGTCGCCTGATTGTTGAGATTTCTCTGAGTCATTGTAGGGTCTTTACCTTACAATACAAAGAGCCTTGAGCCAACTGTTGTTGTGATTTGGCGCTATATAAATAAAACTGAATTAAAACAAATCATATACCGACACTGGTCACTTCATTAGGTACACCTTTTTAACTGTTTTTGTGATGCAAACAAATGCATGGCAGCAACTCAGTGCATTTAGACATGTAGACATGATTCATATCAAATATAAGAATGGGAAAGAAAGGTGATTCAAGGTGGCACGGTTGCTGGTGGTTGATACCCTCATTACAAAGCTCATATCATCTCAAACTGTTTGTTTTTTTTTGAAACATGACATTGAGTTCACTGTACTTAAATAGCCTCCACAGTCACCAGATCTCAATCCAGTAGAGCACCTGAACAATAAATGTGTTGATATGGGAGATTCACATCATGGATGTGCAGCTAATGAGGTGTACCTAATGAACTGTCCAGTGAGTGCATTCTACATTAGACTGCCATAGTGGATGTATTCACACACATATATATGTCACAGCTGAAATCACAGATCTTGACATGTTGTAATATTTTTACAGGAGCCATTTTGCCCCCCCACAGACTGCCTCGCTGTTTTCTCACATAGAATTTGTTTTCATGTTGCTGTAACAAATAAATACGCCCAGTTTAAGTTTAGGGTTTTTGGGTGTGTTTTTTACTGTTAATTCTAATCCTTCACAGAAACATCCAGACAGCTCGGGAGACACCATAGTGAGCCGCTACACTCCAGCAGAAAATCATTAATCAAAGAGAGGCAAATCAATTACGCCTTTGCCTATATTTGTGGTTGATGATTAACAACAGCTGTTAAGTGACAGGTTACATCAACTCTGCAGAGAGCAAGAGGGCCAAAAACAATGTTCCCGGGTGTCTCAAGTTCATCCAAGTTCATCTAACCAAAAACCATCCAACCCTGAGGATCTTAATCAGCAGTACAATCATATATTCATAGTCGCACATACAACGCGCTGACACGAGAATGTGTTTAACCTACCCTTAATACTTTGTAGTAAATGGCTCTGTTGATTTCCAGTGGGAAAAGATTCTGCTCTTCACTGGAGCGGGCCCAGTTAACGTATCGCAGCCAGTTCCCCTTCATGGGGTCTGTGGCATCGATACACATCCAGCCCCGTGTTGGGAAATAAACCTACAGAACACAAGCGGGAAGGTGACGTTTTAAAAAAACAAATAAATAAATAAATCTAAATCAGAAACAGAGATGCAGTAAAGAGTTTTTTTAATTTTGTGCCTCAGAAAATTCCAAATGCTTATGTTAACTTGCTCACGGCACACAGAGGACTTCCTAAACTCTTTTGAACTGCTGCTGCTTGATAAAGAATGCAGCTGGGCTCGTTATTAGCAAGTATCACAGAAAAAGGTGGCTATGCGCATTTTTAGGGAAAAGGAGCCGGGGGAGGGCTGCAACATACCTCCCACATGTAAACATTGCTGGTCACCTGGGACCTTTTCTTCTTCTCTCCAACAAACGGACCAAACTTCTTGCCTTTAGGAATGACTCGTGTTGCCCAAACACCTGAAAATAATAAAAATAAATAAATAAAAAGCAAAGACACCTTACTCATGCCACATCTGAGAGTTATATATTAATGCATTTATTAATAATGCATGGGGATATGTGAGCACACTTATAAAATAGAGCCACGACTGATATATTTTGGTAAACCTTAAGAGTCTGTGTTGATAATCGTAAGGATAGGCATGATACGCTATGTAATAAACCTCAGTGAAGTCATTTTTTTGGGGGGGGGGTCATTTTAGGACTGATTTAGATGTTTAAATTCTAACTTTGTGCACAGAATAAATCAGTTAGCAGCAGCAGGAGATCCAATAATTATGCAACTATATTTCAACCCGGTGGATTTTGTGTCTGATAGGAGATCAAGGTGAGCAGTATCATATCCTGGTTTGTCCTTGCTTTGATTTTTTCCCCTCTTTGATCAGTTTCTTCATTATTATTTTATTGCATTTGCTCACTTTGATTTCAAATACAGATCAATACAACCCACACTTCTTGATTTAATGCATGTTTGCATGTCCCTATAATGTATCTGTCTAGCTGTAAAGCACGGGTGTTTAGCACCACGAGATGTTTATGCATCTAACAGACTCTTTGAAGGAGTAAGCATGCACGAGGCATGTTAGAAAAAAAACACTCAAAGCCTTTGACTCCGATGACTCGCACTAAGGTTCATGTTTGTTTAAGCTCTGATTCAGTTATCATTTTCAAGTTTCACTTTCTGGCCCAGCCTGGTCTCGCTTTGCTCCACAATCATTGGTTGCTGGAAGTCTATTTCAAGGTTATGTTGCCGTGAGACTCAAATGAAACTCAACATGTTGCCAGTCCTAACAGAAGTTGTTACAGTTATGAAATGAGACCGGCTACTCACCAATGCGGCTCTGATTTACAGCAGAAGGCCCCAGATTCAGATAGTCAGGCAAACCTTTCCACACATGAGCTGGAATTTCATTCAAAGACTCCACTGTACCTCCAGTAATAGCCATGACCTGCAATAAGTGACATGAAGCAGCACTCATTGATTGTCAAAAGCACCTGGCTCATTAAAACATCTGCAGTTATATTCAAATTGATTAAAACACTGTGGCACACTTCAATGTACACTCTCAAACTGAATTAATCGCCAACATGTAAAATGCTGCGTTTTTACTCGTCTGTGCATAAAACTGAGATCCGATAGTAGATAAAAGCAAAACTTACAATGTCGTATTATCTATAGTGATCCATTTCCTGTTCTTGAAAAGAAACAGCTGTTCTTTTTTCTGACATGGAAGTTGCAGCATGCAAATCTGACCACAGCTAGACAGCATTTTGGAGATATTTCCTCATCAGCTTCTGTTACAGAAGCCTCTTGTGGCTCTGAATAATTATGCAGCCATTTTTATTCCCCAGATGCATAAGCAGCTAAAAGGTTTATGCTTCAGATTCAGTAAGGCTGATTTACAGGAATTATAAAGAATAATTCTCAGCGGTATCACGATACAGCAGTATATTGTGCATATGAAACAATCATTTACTACAGACCTCAGTCAGTGTGCAACTGAGGCAAAAAAAAAAAAAAAAACACCCATGAAAAGGACAAAAAATCAGGGATTGTGTACTTGTATGTGTGTAATATTATTCCTTTTCAGTTTAATAATGTAGCTCTCAGGTTTAATTGTCAGTGCCATTTGTTATTTCCACCCCTCCAAGTTTCTTCTCCAGCACAAGCTGGTGAACTTCCATTCATTTAGTAAGCATCATCTTACTCCACTTAGAGCCTTGCAGGCAGCCGCTCTTTAACACCTTTAGTATCAGTATGCTGTGCAAGTTAACAGAAACTTTTCAAATTACACTCATAAAAAATAAAAGAGAAAAAAAGCCCAAATAATCTTTTGTTGGTTTTAGAGGGGTTTTTTTTTCCTGTCTATTAACTAATCACGGAATTAACTTTCAGCTCAGCAAATTAATCCTGTAACTATTTCCATAACAGGCACATACTGAGCTTTAAGTCTCTCGCTTTGTATCCCAACTGGCAGAAAAGCCATTTGTTAGGGACAACAATAAGCAGCTGACCCATGTGTGGCTCTGTGGACCAGGCATACGCATTATTGCACTCAATCCAATAAAGAGATATAAAACCCGAGCGGTTCACTAGCAGATATTTTGACCTTAACGACTGTAACATGACATAATGATGAGGTTGCATTATCTCAGTGGCAGATAAATGGCATAGCTGAGACAATAAACCTCACTGTCTCCACTTGAGGCACTCGAGCTTGAGCTATTGATGCCCCTTTAAAATAAAGGCTAAAATGCTTAACTTTTTATTGGCCAGTCGGTGTAGATTGATTATATATTTTTTCTTTTACTACCACCGGCGTTCCTGGAGTTGTGATCAGACATGTTTAAATCCCCCCTAGCTGAAGTTCAAGCAACAAACAGCAAGAGATTTTAATTGGGGTGTGTGCGTAAAGCGCATTTTAAAGCGTTTTCTCTCAGATCGTCAAAGGAAAAAAAAGTTGATCCAAGCAAACAAAACAGACTGGAAGCCTTACACTAAAGCGCCTGAAGGATGCAGTTTATTGTTACCCTTGTAGGCAAACCGTCTGCTCCCCTTATTCTTCCCGATGCTGGCCGGGAGTAAGGTGGTTGGAGCGGTTTTTCTCCCTCAATATTTCCTGTCGTAAGGTGTTTGTTGGGTTTAGGATACTCATACGCGCACTTACCTGCTTTATTTCACCGGGAACTTGTGATTTTTGTGCTCTACCTGCTGTCAATCTGTTGAAAATGGCGGATGGAGGGAGGCTTGAGTCGAAAGCCTTTTCAGTGACTCGAATCGCGGTGTAGTGGAGTTGGGAGAGGCAGCCTCTCAGACCCGTGCTCACACACACAGCGATGGGGCAAATATAATTCTCAAGTCAGCCTGCGAGGAAGGAGGGGGGTGTTTTGGTTTTCTTTCTTTCTTTCTTTCTTTCTTTCTTTCTTTCTTTCTTTCTTTTTTGTGGACGACAAGAGCAAGGCTCCCTTGCTCGCCTCTCTTGCAAGCAGTGGTCCAAGTCCTGTCCACACTGCAGCCTAACATGAAACCATGCCAATTAAGTACCTTGCTTAGATTCATCTGTGAGCATAATGGGCCTGTAGGCTGGTACCATCTGTGCATCCATGAATAGCAGAGAGGAACTCAAAAAAAGCAGTGGAAATGCAGGCAGAAGGGTGTCAATGCGTCCTCTGTTTTTATGTATTTTTCATTTTAAGTAACGGAGCTGTTGCTTCCTTGTTGCCATATCTCTATTGCGGTTATTCTAAATCTAATAGGGCAGTATTTTAGAATTTAAATAATATACATCATTTCAAAATGAGGGAGGTACATCGGGGGTGAAATGGGATTTAGTGTTTCCAAAAGCACAAGCACGTGTTGGTTAATTTATTTTGTTAACTTATTAAGATTTTTTTAACAGAATAATGTAGAAACAAGTTCAAATGAGAGCCGAGTGAAAACTTTTCAGTAAAAGTACTTAATCAGAATCAGAATACGTCATTAATCCCTCAGGAAAATTATGTATTGTGTGTGTATGTATTATGTATGTTAACTGAGGAAGCAAGGCCTTACAATAGCTGGTTTCATCAACATCAGTATGAATATACGTATAATTATATATTGCATGATTCAGTCAGTCAGTCTGATTAAGTAAAATACAGGACAACCGTTTTTTTTTTAGATCATTTAACACAATCAAAGCGCTAGATCACCATAATGCTAAATTAATAATGGAAAAAAAAGACTTATAAATTGTCTACAATAACCAGGAATTTTAAGTTTCTAATCACTCTGAGCACCACAGCAGTTCACACAAACCTGATTCCTTTATTTCAACACACATACACAAAAAAGTGGGTGGGGGGTAAACAGCTAAAGCAAGCAACACAGCTTAATTGTTGGAGTTCCTGTTGGGCTGTGGTGTAACCTCACAGATATAGTAAGAGTACTGGTTCCTTTCGAGCAAACTGGGTAGACGTGACATTTCTCACTACTAACAGGAAGTGCCTGTGGCCACTAGAGGCTGCTGCGATACCACATACTGGTTGTCCATGTGGAAGCTCCTGTACAAGCCTGCAGATCTGTGAACTGTGACTGTAGGAGATGGAACTGGGCTGGGGTCAGATAAGCACTTTAAATTATAAGTACTGGCTGAGTTGTAACACTTGTGATCAGATGTGTAGGAAAATTTACCACCTCTCTCTGCACAGTGCAGAGGTCTCTGTCTAATTTTAACAGGAATAAAAGGTAACACCGTTCCTGTTGTTAATGATCATGAAAGCATCCGTGTGGCAGCCTCTTAAGGTGTGACTTCATGCCCTTATTAGTGCACATAATTGCAATGCTTTTACTTGATCACTCAGTTCACCTCAGGACACTCAGCCAGAGTTTCTATTTTAACTGCACTTCCTCTTCCACTTCTTTCATCTAGTTTAAAATATCTCAGAAATGCCGTTACACAAGAGGAGTCACACTGTGAATCCCCCAGGTCCTCACCTCACCTGCTTCTTCACCCGTGGTCACCATGCGTTAGGCAGATGTGCTGATTCATGTCTTCACCTCCACTACCCCACGGACGCCTCCTGCACCACCCCGGTGACTTTCCCGTGTCCACCATGCTGACAGCTGTTGCAGCTCCTCCTGCTTTTTACGACATCTTTCAGTCACCTCGTCCATCATCCTCCAGTGTTCTTGAACAAATCCTGCCAGATTTAATTAACTTTAACAACAGAAGCACTTACCTTTAAAACAAGCTGAGGAAACTGTCACTTTGCCAACACTAAGGGGAAATATAATTACTGATAAAGAACTGGATAAACTGTAACTTTCAGTTTATTGTAAGTAATCAGTCTACGAGGGCAGATATCTAAGACTGGATTTCAAAGAGACAACTGCAGCTTAAATGATGACAGTAACAAATAAATGACGAAAGACATTTTGGTTATGTTGATTTCTCACATTGCAGCAGACAGAACATGTAATTAGAAACATCTGGATGGCATCCAGTCATTTTAAAGGTTTTGGGAGTTTTAGTTAATCATGGCAAAGTGCAAGACAGCATAACAAGGGCAAATCTTGACACCTGATACACACATAGCTAAGGTTTTTAAAAAGCAATAATAAATCACAAGGTAGGAAAATATTAAAATATATACCTAGCGCTTTGTTTGATGTTTGTTTCTATGATTTCTTACTCTTCGTAGCTGTCAGATCCTTTCATGGATTCACATTTGATAAACTGATCATCTGCAACAGTGAGCATCTCTATAGAAGCAGACGTTTGTGCAGTTTGCAGGTCTGGAGCATTCAGTTCTCCGTCAGTTAATGCTATGGTCCTCCCGGGAATGGATGTTCCAGTTAATTTCAGATCTTGCAGTGCTCTCTATCCATCTCACAGTGTACATGAATCAGCAGTATGTTAAATGTTAAAGTTCATGACGGTACAAATAGAAAAAGACTCAACAAGTATGGCTTGTTTGCAAGGGTAGCCTGGAGAAAGCCTCTTCTCTGGCAGCGTGGCTTAGGTTTGCAAAGTTACACTGAAAAAAGTACAGCATCTCATACAACCGTCAAACATGGTGGACGAGTGATGATTCAAACCTGTTTTGCATCTGCAGGATCTGACCACCTTGCAGTGACTGAGTGGACCATGAACCTCACTGTATACCAAAGTGAGGCCGTCTGTAAAGTTTGGACAAAACTGGGTCATGCAACAGCAAAAAGATCTACAATAGAGTGGCTGAAAAATAAAAGAACCAGGTTAAAATGGCCCAAAGTCCAGACTTAGTACTAAGTACGTTAGTTTTAGACTCTGAGCAACCTTGTGAAAACTTGCTTCTCACTTTCTTTTCTATTTTTGTTTCAATCTGAAACCGCCCTGCCTCAATTAACAGTGTGGTTCTGCTCCCTGTATAAAGCTGAACTTTCTGACACTTTAAGAAATCTTTGTAACTCATTTGTTTCAATAAATCTTCTTATGTCATATAAATGTAATTTGTTCTCAGATCACTTCTGTAAAGAAAACTGATCTCTCTGTGACTTTAAGTATAAATAAAAGCTAATTAATAAAAACTAGTATCTGATGTACCAAGACAACAGTACTCATAATCTTGTAAAATTGTATTTACACATATATTCTGTAAGAGTCGTAACCCTCGGGTCTTCTCAATAACAATTTAAAACAAGTACAGCAATGGGATGAAATTTTAATTAGGAACAAGTTTAAAACATTCATTTGGAAATGCTTCCATTTAAACACACTCCTACATAATTCTGAAATAGCCAAATACTTATTACAGTTTATTCTCTCCTGTTCAATCAATGATCTCTGCTTATAATAACCAACAGCTAAACTTTGATAGAATCAGTAACTGAAAGACTACTGAAGCACAGTTTAGTTGTATTTCACATTAGTATTTCACACAGCCAACGATGTCTGCAACTTCATATTTCAGAGGAAAATATATATTTTGCTCATCTGCATTCATTGCACAGCTATAGCTGCACTATAAATTATAGTTTATTGAAATGTATAATTACTGCATTAAATATTATGATTTTTAAGGTTTAACTCTTTCTCCCATAGGGCTGACATTTGATGACCTTCCCTAGACAAGTTTTGAGAGCTCAATAAAGTTGTGGTTTGATGACCATTACAATAGTTTCCAGATTTTTCTAAGGGTAGCTGCATAGGGGATAGACCACAGTCACTATCCCCCTAATGCAAACCCAGTCATTTTGTTCTATAGGCAGGTCTGAACTATGACAGCAAGCAGTCAGTTTGGGTTACTCCTAGTATACTTTCGAGGCATAAAGAGTTAAACTACCCAACACCTTTTATGAAGTCATATAATTTTAGGTAATCCCCATTTCCACCAACCAGAAAAAATGGTGCAAACACATTAATGCATTGTTGTACTATTTTTTATACTTCAGTTATATTTTGCTGATCATATCTCCACATATTCACTTAGCTGAAAGGTAAATGAGGTTCAGGTTTATTTATCCTCTCAAGGTGCTTTATTCTGTAAAATAACAAACAAAAAACAGGCTAAAACATGCACAGTGGGGAGTGGAAGAGAAGTCCCCAGTGCATGATGGGAAGTCCCCTAGCAACCTGAATCCACAGGAAAGAAACCTCTTTTGGGATAATATGGCACTTGCAGGTCTTTAATTGGGGGCTAATCATTCAGGACTTTGTATGCGAGGAGGAGAAGAAAGATTTTGGGGGTGTTAACAAGGAGCCAATGAAGAGAAGTTAATCAGAGAGAAATGTGATGTTTTTTTCTACCACTGAAAGCTTTTCAGCCGTTAGAACAATCTCATTGTTCAGCCAGAGGTAACGAATGCATGGACTCACTCTGAGAAAGGAAGTTTCCTATTTTGAGACTGTTATGCAGATAAAGGATACATCCTGGTCAAACTGACTCCAAGCTGTACCCGAGGCCAAGGTGTTACCTGCACCATGTTTCTCAAGAATTGAATCTGAATTTAGAAACAGGCCTATGAGTCATACCTGTAACTTTTTGTCTCAATTTTATTGATATATAAATATGAATAATGTAATAGAGAATCATCTGCTGTTTGGCAGTGTACATGTCTGAAGTGTTGTTTTATTGTGTGGAAGTGTGTGTGCTGTTGGCTAAATTGTTAATTGAGGCAGATTTATGGGGCCGGCTGAGGTCAGGTTCCAAACTGAATGCATATTATTACTTTTTTTATTATTCATAGGTAGATAATACCTAAAGCAACACTTGCCTTTTCCTGCCCGAGATTCTGTTGACTCACAATCTACCTGTTATGTAACATCAAACACAGGTTTGCCCTCACTAACCGACAACTGTAATAACAGCAGGAGAGAACTGAATAATAACATGCAGCACCAGGGATTTATTTTAAGAGTATTTTGCATTTACATAACTTTATGCATTCAGTATTTTTCAGAGAGGTCGATTCTAAGGTGGCTTTGAAATGTTTTCACATCATGGCTCTGTGAGCCTGTTCAGAGCTTTAAGTGACCACCACAAAAAGACAGTTCACAGCAAAGATGTCTGACTCATGTGCTACATTTATATGAACATTTGGGCGTAGAGTCAACAGCAGGAGGGGAAACTTTGAACATGAACCTACTCGAGCCAGAACAATTATCCTATAAAGGTGTGGCATATACAGTGTGATCCCTATAGGATGATGTGAAGTATCACACTGCATGTAGACTACATGGAGGGCTGTGTGCTTAAAGACAAAGCTCCTGAGATTTGATCACATGAGCTATATCACAGCTCAAAAACATACATAATTTTTTTTTTTCAATAATCAGCTCTGTTAAAAGGGGGGTGGGGGGTGAAGTCACATCAATGCATGACTATTTCTAAGCAATCCACAACTTACCTCTGCTTTAACAAACATTTACAACATGTTGTTGGTGTCTTTTCCCTTTCCACGGCAGAGAAAGAACAACACTCATACATCCTTTTACCTGGCTATGAAATTTATTTTTAAGATATTAAAAATACACTGTAACATAAAAATATGGGTGACTTTGTAAAGTAATGTAGCTGTCTTTGTGAATAGAGTTAAAAGTTGTAAATGCCTTTAATAGTCCTATACTTAGGAGTGAGTGTCGTTTATGGTATGAAAATGTAAAACCACACAGAAATTGAAATGTTTAGGTCGAATAGATTCATTTGATAATTTTCAATTAAAATATTGTAAATGTTAATTTTTTGTTGTGTTTAGACTTTGATTGTTGTGGACATGTTACGTGGTTTCCAGCATTGGTGAGAACAGTGATAAACCTTTGATGCCATGAAATAACTGAAAATTCAAATGTTTTTGAAAATAAAGTGGGTTCTTTTCTCCTTTAACATTTTTTAAATGAAATAAATATTAATTTCCATATATGAGTTTTAATTTTCATCATAAATGTAATTGTGCATTTTATTTACATTTTCAGTGGGTATCACACTGTTGATGCAGAAGTCCCAAAACCTTACAAAAACTCACATATCAAATATGATATATTAATCATTACACGATTAATTCAATTAAATTTTATTTATACAATGCCAAATCACAACATGATTCATCTCAGGGCACCTAATATTGTAAAGACTTGCAATAACACAGAAACTGCAACAATTTTCTTTTTTAAATCAAACTGAAATTAATTAGTGAATTTGGAAAAAAAAAAAAACTGAAATACACAGGAAAGTTACGTAGTTTAAGCTTTTGTTAGTTTGGTAAAAAAATGTATTGTAGCTTGTGTGATGAGGCATTGCTGGACGTTTTTAATTGAGACTCTGGAAGTCTAAAAGACTGAGCCAACTGCTTTCAGTGGTTTTATTGTAATACCTACATGCCTCTGACACGTCCTACCTAAAATAATAATAATTAAAAACAAAACACGTGGGGGTGTGTGGGGTTCCTCCAGGTGCTCCTGCTTTCGACCCCCAAAAATGCATGTTAGGTCGTGGTGGTGATCGAAATGAGCCTGGTAGCGTATAGAATAAAACGCTGTATGAACATGTGGCTAAAATGTTGCTGTGAGTGTTCATTGAGACTACAGATATATATAAATGCAGGTGTGTTACAGATGCACTAGTTAGGCAACAGCAAGACAACAGAATGGCTTTACAGGTGGCGCAAGAAGATCTTTGCTCTCCATGGTCTGATTGAGACTTTTGCACATACATTACGATAGTTCAACAATCGCTCACTAGAATTGGTAATGCCTATAATGCGATTATTTTTCCCCACTGAGACGATTGTTATTCTCTCGCTGGTAAATCTTCAGATAAATCGTTACAGATTTCTTTTCTCTAGTTTTGCTTTTACCCAGTGTCCTTGTCAGTACCATGACATGGGACTTGCAGCCTGTTCAGGTTGCACAGATAGATCAGCCCCTTGAAGAAAGCACATCCAGAGCGCTCTTTCACATCTGTCACGTCCTCAGTGTGAACACGGTCTCATTAGGAAGTGCCATCCTGGAGAAACTGGTCTACCTGAGCAACCTGATGACCTACTGGAACCATCTCTTGGTACAAGTAGTGACAAAGACACTAGAAAGGAAAAAACTTGAAGATCAGTCAGAAGGGATAGATAGCCCACTATCACTGTAATTTGCACCAAAGTACGTCAAGTGTTTTAACAATGGTTTCTGTTTTCTAACTGGGCAGACTGATCCCTGAAGTTCACCAGAATTTGTGTTACACTGAGACTATCAAGTGCTCTCTTAATTTCTTTTGTTGTTTACCGATGTCGACGTCATGCTTATAGTGCAGACTGTCACAGCTAAGAAGCAGCTTTCTATGCTATAGAATTTCCCACTACACTAATATTTAAAAGTAAAATGGGAGGCAGAGTGTTCAGCTTTCAGGACCCTTTTATGTGGAACCAGCTCCCAGTTTAGAAGCTTATCGCTTATCATTAGGGCTGGATCAGGTGACCCTGAATAGTCCCCTGGTTACGCTGCAATAGGCCTGGGTTGCTAGGGGCTTCTCATGATGCACTGAGTGTTTCTTCCTGCTAAAGGGGAGTTTTTTTCTTCCCACTGTCACCATTTGGTCAAATGGGCTTACTGATGTTGTCATTTGGCGCTATATAATTGAAACTGACTTGAACTTGTATCCCTTGGGACACAAGCGATACAAGTTGCTCAAATTATGTGGCAAGTAAAACAAATGTCTTCCGATTATTTATTGTAAATAAAAAGAGCTCATCTCCTATGGGCTTTAAGATTTCAGAAAAAGCTCAAACAGCACATTATTCCACAGTGAAGTTACCATATTTTATTTCTTTAAGTGCCATTCATGCATATTGGGGAAGGGGGGGGGGGGTGGGCGGTGGTATCGACAATTCTAATAACACTTGAGTTATTTTACAGCACTAAACGAATACAAAGAGTAGCTGTGTCACCTCATCGGACAACAAAAGTAATAAACCGTGCAATAAACAAAAACGAAGACAAATATAGGAGGGAAAAAAATTACAAGAAATGACAGAGACAAAATCAAAAAAAACGGAAAAATAAAAACACAAACCAAATATATATTATCAACACTGAAACACTGAATGTAGAACCATAGTACAAGTAAAAGGTAGTGTCACACAAAAAGCCAACGCATTTTTTTTTTTTATCACATATATACAATATAGATATATACATACTGTCACCCTCTGATTGGACAATAACAAAATACTCTATTCTTCTCCCGTCCTCATTCATGGATAAGACCCACCCTCTGCCTTGATACCCCACCCCCAAGAGGGGGGAAAAAAAACAAAAAGGGAAGGGGGGGATGATTGAAGACATATATGTACAAGCACAACAACACCAGCACTGAATAAAACAGGCCCCAATCAGCAGTAGATGTTGGCAGTTCTCTCCCATTTTGTAACAAGACTTTTTTTCCCCCATTATCTCCCCCCCCAATAATAATAATAACAATAATAATAATAATCTCTCTGGCAGGTACATGTCCAGCGGTATTTAAAAACTTAAATCATCATCTTGGAAAAAAAAAAAAAAAAAAAAAATAGAACTTAAACTCCCACAAGCGAACGCACTCACTCAGACATAATGTAAAACTGATTGTGATCCAGTCATTGTCATCACCGTTTTCTTTTCCCTTTCATCCGCTCGATCAAATCTTCTGCTTTTCCTGTTGGATGATGTGCTTTTATAGTACTATACGTGTTCACCGTCTTCGCCTGGAAGAAGCGAAACACTTCATTTTCACTCCAACCAACTGCTCGCTGGATGTTCTTCATTTCGGGTCCTTAAGATCATCAAAGAACAAACCCGATTCTCCTTTTTTGTTTTTATTTTGTTGCTGCTGTCTTCGGTTGCAGTCCTTTGGCCCACACTCACCCAAGAGTCATGAACTGGTTAACTCAGGTGGCTTAAGTGTCCTGTCTGAGTCCTAATTTTCAAAAATTCCCGGCAGTTGAATAAAGCGATCCTCCACAATCAGCAGACATTTGATAAACAAAGGGAGAAAAGGAACATGGCAAGAATGATGCAAAAGTATACAGGTGTGTGACTGGCAGGGAAAAAAAAACCAAAACAAAATAATAGCTGAAAATTTAAAAAACAACAACAATTTAAAAAAAAAAAAAAAATTAATGGCAGTATCATTAGTTCAAAGAAAAGAACTCAAGTTCTTCTGCACAGTGCAGCTCTGGTCAGTTCAACAGAAGGTCTACAGTATAAAACCAGGCTGGTAATAGATCCGAAAAAAAAAAGAAAAACACACCTACGTATTCAGAAGCATGGTTTTCCATCATCCAATTTGGGGCAAAAAAAAAAATAAAAAAAAAAATAAAGAGAGACTTGAAAGTGCCTTTTTACACAATAAGAAAAAACATTTCGCAATATCATAAAATCATAAAAAAGAATCCATGATTGTCTTCCAAGTATAAAATCAAAACTATGCCTACTACTGCAGTCTTTCTTGCTAAACTGTCTTGAAGAAATCGTTTGAAATTCTGGGATAGTTTGACATCTCTTCCACTTTCTAGCCGGGTTTGATGAGAATATTACGCGTCCATATGGTAAATATGATGCCAGAGTGGAGGATTTATACGGTGGCCCTGAGAGGTCAAACACACTGCAACTTAAGAAAACCGGCACATAGAAAAATCTTGAAATCTCAAAACACAGCGCAAACGCTTTTAGGGAGAAAATAATGTGAAGGATCAGCTGCAGAAGTACCAGAAACCAAAATAGGCATGCACCGACATGTGTTTAAAAGCAGAGGATTCATCAGTGTTGTGAGGGAGAAAGGGATGCAGCTAATGTGTCACATGACTCATAATATGATTCTCTTCCACAGGCCTTTTGTCACAAGGCCTTCCTCCTTCAGCCCGGTTCAGTTGGAGGTTACTTCCTGTTAAAAAGGGAGTTTTGCCTTCCCAATGTTCACAAGTCATTGCACATAGAGGGGGTTGTATGATTGTTGGGGGTCTTAATCTATATTATTTTAGGGTCTTTACCTTACAATAAAAAGCACCTTAAGGCGACTGTTGTTGTGTGGCGCAATATATATAAAACTGATGTGAATTCAATTAATATTGTAGATACACGTTTAGTCTTAGCCGTCTACTGTCAGATTGTCACTGCTGCAGCTGTTCCGTCACATTACTATGTCCCCAAAACACTTCCACTGCGTTTCGTGAGGTTTTTTAAAAAAAATCTTTTGCGGCATTTTTCTATTGTAGTTGTGTTTTGTGTGCTTTAGCAGCGTTTTTCTATTTGCTGGCATTTCTAAAATTGCAGTGCCTTTGACCACAGCAAACTATGAAAAAAAAAACAAAAGTAGTGCAACAAATCTTTCATTAGCAATGAATGATGTCGCAAAACCCAGAAGGAGACAGAAAGTTGTGAAACGTTTCTAAAAAAGGTATTGGACAAGAAGTAACAAAATTTCTTTTGGTGCAAAACAACTGTAATAATTATCTGAACTCCACAAACTGGGAAAATGTACAAAAATGCAAAAATATTGTGTTAACTACCAGCATTTCTCTGTCGCTGTAGCTTCATATTTACCATATTTAATTAAGATTGGTATCAATTTCAACTTTCCAAAATATAGTGTCATAGATGTAGAGAGGAGAAAAATAATCCTGTTCATTGTTCCTAGATGTCAGGAAGACTAAAAGTGAAATGATGGATAGGTGAATGAATGACTGAACTAATAAGAATGATTACTCGATCCACACGGTTCTTTGCAGCTTCAATCAGATGAGTAAACAAAAAGTGTGCAAAGGACTTGAAAAAAACAAAAACAAAAAAAAAAACAAAAAAAACATAGTGTCTCTAAAGTTCAGCGCCTGTCTGATTAAGGAGCCACTTGTTACAGGACACAGTGGACAGGTTTCCAGAACCACCGATTTCCCTGTTCTGTGCTTCAGAAACCCTTTTCCAAGAAAAAGTCTAAGTCAAATCTAGTCTTTAAGCACTGTGTGCATCTGCTTTGTGCTCATAGATAGCATAGAGATGATTGCAGTAATCAATCATAGCCCTAAAATTACAATAAAACCAAACACACATACATACACACACACACACACACACACACTCTATAACCAGCACACATATATACTGTACGTCCTGTATGAGTCACATTTCTCATTCAGTTATGATTGTATAGTAGCAAAATCTCTCTATTAAAAAAAAACCTGTGGGCAGTTTAAAGAAAAAAATGAATATCCTCCCAAAAAATTTAAACATCAGAAGTGACAATGAAGAAGGAAAAAACAAAAGAAAAAAAAAGAAAATGTCATGTCTGCTCTGCTGATCAGATTTGTTTCTCTTTGAGAAGGCAGTGTTACGTTTCTATTGTTTGTTTTTCAAAATACAATTTACTTTACTAACCTTGTTTCAAGTCAGCAAGAATTGAAACCGTTACTATCCAAATTGCATTTGGATTCTTTACAGTTTAATTGTTACTACTGCAAAACATTTCATCTATGGTTTGGACAAATTCTTTAATTTAGGAAATATGCTTATTGCCAGAATTAGACTCTTATGTGTGTGCAGTAAATATGAGCCCACTTCCAGCAGCTTAAGATTAAGGTGTCAGTTACACAAGCTTACAGACCAGTTAACAACCCCATAGCAACCACTGGTCACTATGGAAAAATGTGCTTTCCACAACCAGTTGGTGAGTAATTTCTCAAGGTTGTTGGCTGTCGCCTGGTGAAACCAGTTGCAAAGAGGGTGCTCCGCCAAAAACCACCAAAAAGCATTGCTGTGGTTGTTATCAGATTGCTGTGGTCACCCGTAGTTTGCATGGAAGACGCCAACAAACAAGTTGCGAGTCTTTGCGGTATCTGTGAACACTCAAAAATTGTGCCTTACAGGCCCAACAGACATTTCAAAAGACTTTTACTATGAAAGCAAGTAGTCTCCATTTCTGGTTTCCATCGTACACTTAGCAAGTACTTGGCGTCTTCCGTGCAAACAGCAGGCAATCACGGCTGGTGATAAAAGCAATCACAAGCAGGTTTTCTGCACAGCACAGCATTCATATTTGTGGCTCACTTCACCTAGCAAAAATGTATTTTTCCTTAGTGACTGGTGGTTACCAGGGAGTCTCTGACCGGTCCTGAGGCCTGTGCGACTGCTGCTTAGCCCAGCTCTCTCCAAAAGAAAAAAACTGATCTGCCAGTTGCTCATTATCAGGTCATAACCCTCGATCACAACCTGCTAAGAGAGAAAAAAACTCTCAGTCAATCTGAGCAAATAGCAAAAATTTCAAGGTAATAAAGTGATGATGATAGCGCGTTAATCAGCGACAGACTTAGTACCTTTGAAACTGGACTAATATTTTCCTTGTATTCCCTTACATTAAGGTAACAATGCACTCAATTAACTCTCAGGAAGAAAATTAACAATTAAATCCTCCACAGTAGAAGTGTTTCGTTTAAAGACTTCAGCGTATGTCTTGTTTACAAAATATAACTAATGGACATTTCAGTCGCCCCCACCCCCCTCTATGTTTTTTTTTTTTTTTTTTACTGAACAGGACACTTTACAGTTCACACGTCTTAAACATTACTGTATGCAGCTCCTTGTTATCTGACCAACATGCAAATATTGTTACCGTTAATGTTCAGTAATAAGTTGGCCTGAAAGCTGCTGTTCAAACTTTAAGCCTAAAACTTGTTTAATGAGAATGGAAGTGCCAAATATGAACAAACACGATGCAAACGGAGAGCTTAAATCAACTCTGGGCTGAATGAATTTTAAAATGACTAATATCTGACTTCTCTCTGCTATCATCTTCCACTCATTCATTCATCTTGAAGTGCTTGGGACAGAAAAATAAAGAAAGACAGTTGCTGTACTCCCATAACTTGTCTAATGCAGTGAGACTGATCACATTGGCTGGCTTTAAAAAAACAACAACAAACAAACAAACAAACAAAAACATTAAAAAAAGAAAATAAATCACGACACTTTCCGTGATCTCCCTCTTATTTTCTACTCTGGTTTGTTTAACATCAAGCCTGGTTACACATTTTAAACCCTGTGTTTGTTTGTTTTTTGTAAACCTATCTTTAACCACCGATTCAGCCACAGCGGGACAACTTTCTCCGAAAAGTGACCAACAAACACCATGACATCACTCACAGCGACGGCTTGTGTTTCATTTAAAAAAAAAAAAAAAAAAAAAAAAAGAAGAAGAAGAAAATAACAATTTAAAAAGAAAAAATAAAGAGAGAAACTCATCCAAGAGGCAGCTGAGGCCAAGGTCAACACGAGAAGAATTACAAGCTGAACACGCCGCTCAAATCACATAACGGTTACGGAGCAGGAGGCTGGAGGAGGGGAGGAGGGAGGGGGGAGGGGGCTCGGACTTTGGAAGGCCGCTCGCTAGGGACGGGGAGAGGGCTGGCTGAGGAGCACGTGGTTCAGACGTGAATGTGTTCAACTTGCTTCTACACAAGTTTGTAAGCAATCACTTTAAAATGTCCGACTAAATATGATTGTCTTCAAAGTAACATTTTCTAGTTATGTTTTGCTTTTATTTTTTTGTTTTGTTTTGTTTTTGTTTTAAACTGTCAGGATTCTGAAGTCTGAATTCTGCGTCTCTCCACCAAAGCTTCTCAAATGTTCTTCTGCAGTCCACCCACATTGGCCTCCTCCACCTGCGGCCTTTTCAGCTCAGCCTGGCTTCCATCTCCTCCCTTCGCTCCTGTGTATTTGCGAGAAGCAGTTTTAGCAGCTAGACAATGGAGTCCCAATCAAAATCATCCTGGATATCGTCAGCTTGCATGCGATGCATCTGGAAGTTTCTGGCAGGTATCATGTGCTGCTGGTTCATCTGTGCATGGTGTCCTGGAGAGAAAGATCAGAGGAAGAGTTCGTTGGTGCTTAAAAAACAAAAAAGAAACAAACAAAACCCCAAACATTCAAACTGAGGTAACAAAACTGTTATGAAGAATAATTTCATCCATGTTTCTGCTGTGGCTATATGTCACCTGTCATAGTGGGTCCTGCACTGCTCATGGGGGGCATGTGGGGATATGCTGGAGGAACCATCATGGACATACTTTGTCTGGAGTCCATGTACAGATTTCCTGCTGAGAAAAATGAAAACTTTATTTAAAAGATCTTTTAAACCAGATGGAAAACACCTTTGCTGACAAATAACCTTTGTTTTATCTTCTTATCTGTTCAGGCCACTAAAATTAGTCATATAAAATAAGGAGAGAATGAACACTGAGTGGACACGGGCACCAAAATGTGCATGTTTGCCACTCTGGACCTATTATTTTGAAAATCCTCAGTAGCCACTTTCAAAATGTTCCAGTTTGGCCACCATTTCCATTTTAGGAAACGGTTGTTTTACCACAAAATTTAAATCGTGGGTAAATTTCAGGAACTTTGACAATAAGTAATTAAAATGAGGAACACAAATCAAGCTTACACACAAGTTCAATAAGGAAGATCTGTATTCACTCATCTGCCTGATTTTCCTGAGTGTTTCCTACTCTATTCTTTAGGTCACTTCCTCCTTCCTAACAGTCCAATCATTTTCTTTTCTGCGCTCTGTGAACCAATCAGTTGGTTAAAAATTCATTCAGTGTTTTTTAAAGAGTACCTAAATGCACTTTATATTGTAAGGTAAAGTCCGTACAATAAAAGACCAAAAGCCCAAACAATTGAATGACCCCCTTTGAGCAAGCACTTGACGACAGTGGGAAGGAAGACCTCCCATTGAACAGGAAGAAACAGGGAGAGACAGCCATCTGCTGCCAATCAGTGTTCATCTGTCATTCTTCCTTTCAGACGCTCTTTCATGATACCCGCCTCAGCCTGGTCATTCAAAGCCCCATCCAAGCCTCCTAATCCCAGTATCTATCGCTCATCGGCGTCTAATTGCCAAATAGCTTATTAATCAAAATGTATATATCTCAGTAAATCATCTTCAATTCTTCCAGACAATCTCTCCTTATTGAACTAGGTCCAGACATTTAGGATTGATCCATGCATGAAGACTTCTTCACCCCTGGCTAAGCTCTCTCATCCTGGCACAGTGTCGTTTTAAAAAAGATGTATTTGTTTTAACAGGCTAACACAGGGAAACATAACCATTTATCATCAGATCAGCAGCCACTTTAAAATCACCAATTAAACTGACAAGCGTGTCCTCTGACAGGTTCAAACACAGAACCTTCTTACTGTGAGACGACTGATGCACCACTGTGCTGCCAAGCTGCTTGCTATCATTATTATTATTATTATTATTGCTATTATTATCATCATTATTATTATAACTCATGCAACTAAATGTAACTACACTATAAAGTTCATAAGGTTGGGTAGTGTTCGCGCTCTCCTAGTTTAGTGCCAGTGTTGGTACTTTTATCCGTTTGTGAATTATTTCCTCTCTAAGGTCACGTTATATTTATTATTGGTGTAGAAACCAGTGGTTCATAGCTAACAAATCTATATTTGTCCTTAAAGACAGGCAAACTGTTTGTGAGATTGACTTGGAAGGAGGAAAAATCTTCCAGATAAACACATGTTAATGTGTAACGGCAAAAAGACCTCCTCATGAAAGCTGATGTTTAAGCAATTAAGCATTCATATACTGTATAATGAAATACAAACTAAACTAATCAAGGAAAAGGGTCAAAATATAATTGGATGAATCTTTCATTACACAGATTACTCGATTTCCAAACAAAGGAAACATACAGATTACTCTTTTTGAGTCGATAATCATTTCAGACCCACAAACATGCACATTTACACGATGAACAATGATCGCTGATTAGGGCTGAAAGGTTAAGAATCAGCTGTTTAACCTGCGTTGAGGTGCTGGCTGGGTTTGTTGGTGTGCATGGAGCCATGGCAAACGGGAGGCTGCACTGCCCCCTGTGGCTGGATCACGCCAGTGCGAGCAAAAAACTGGTTGATGGATGAGCAGAGGTCTGCAATTTGGGTGGGTTCCAGAGACCAGTTGTTCAACTCTGCTTGTCTCATGCTCTCTCTCAGTCCTTGGGAAGATAAAACATACATTTTAGCACACGAGAAGCAGGTGGTGCTGGACTTAACTGATTTAAAATAAAATTTTGTGACAATGAAATGTGTGAAACCGCTCCAGTTGACTTTCCACAGAATATAAATTTTAGTAAATGACAAACTAATTTACAAACAAGTAGCAAAAACTTTGCTGCAATATATATTCATTATGTCAGTAACCTTCAGTGGGTGATATTTAAAAACATCCTACCTTGCAATCCTAGACTCTAATTGGATAAACTGACCTGCTGAGCTTGGTGTTTTGGTAATTAAACTTGAAGGCAGTGTTATTTAATTGAAGAGCTCAGTTTAATTAAACTGGTAATCAACTCCACAGAGTCAACATTTGAGCACTCAATCAAAAGCTGGGGCATTCCTGTACTGTCAGCTTCTAGCTTTAAATCTTCTGACTGCATACATGTTAGACAGGAGGTAAATCTGACAGCAAAAGGTTTTTATAAATTCTTCACTTATCAAATTTAATAACTGCAAATGGATTGAGATCTACTTGTAGTGACCAAACCGCACCTTGGAAAGGTGAAAGGTCGACATCAGCCCAGTTATAGCTGCTAGCAATACGACAGCTTTCTTTCAGTGCATCCAGATTTGGGTACCAGTCAGACAGTAAACCTGCAACACACACAGCATACTATGTGTAACATTACAAGGTAAGAGATCAAAGTCAGGTGATTTTGGTTCCAATGCCAAGTTCACGCCAGGGAGAAATACAGTTTCAGTCATAATTGTAGAAGCACTTGCTCTGGCAGAACGTGTCTGCCTCCCCTTCTGGTTCAAATGGAGTTTCCCCCTCACCGAGCAGGGCCAGTTGCAACCCATTTAATATGGGCCAATGTGGTATGAGGACTGAAATCTCTGCACACTGAAGTCTGGTACATGACTACATGACACATTTTAGTGTTAATCTGCTGTAGTTTTATCCAGTTAAGAGGAATTTAAACCTCAAATGTGAGGTAACAGTTACAATTGTACATTTTGGGGACTGAGCCGTTTTCACACATGAACTCTGGACAGTATCGGAAGAACGAGATTTGAGCAGCTGTCTGAGTACACATAAGGAGAGTCTCATTGTTTGGTTTAGGACAGGGTGTGGCCTGGGTAAAGGCTACAGTGAGGGAGCACACATGATGACCCACTTGCTCAGGATTTTCAGGATAACTACTTGCTCCAGGCTCACAGAGATATCGTAATAGAGAGATAGCAGGTTAAAGACTATTTAATGTCTGGGGTGTAGGTTAAGCTCACAGGGCTGAGCATGTGACCCGTTTGCTAAAAGGTTAATGCAGAAGCCCAGGTTTGAATCTGCCCCGAAGCCATTTATTGCCTTTCTCCCAGCTTTCCTGTTTTCTCTCCACTACGCTCCAAAAATACATACAAAAAAGATCATTTAATGTCTGATCAGACTGCATTGGACATTTGCAGTCTTAAAAGGAGCTCTGTTGGGTAATGTCGAAAAAAAGTTCAAGGGTGCATTGTGTGAAAACAGCTTTTGTCTGACGATGGCAAGCCATTATTTCCTGACAACAACAATAATGCCTGCACATAAAGGTCAGGTCATTTTAGTCACATTTTCGGTTTTACTGGCAGTCTTTTTCCACCAAATGAATAAGAAGTCAATGGCAAATATAAAACCCCTTTTTTGGGGGGGGCTGTTAAACAGTTCAGTGCTGTGGTGTGGCCACTAGGAGGTGCCAGGTGACTGTACAGGCTGCAGAAATCAGCGGCTTCAGCACTGCTTTGTTCTCAACAGCACAGATAATAAATCAGGAGATGATTTAGTCTTCAGCATCTAAAACAATTTCTCAGTGCTTTATTACAAAAAAAAAAAATAGAAAAGAAAAGAGAGAACTGATAAGAAATCCAATTCAGCTGTAAGCACGCCGTCTTTGCTTTACATGTGGTTTGCATGATGGACAGGATGAAGAGTGAACAACACGAGGCGACGCTGGGTCCACAGACAAGTGACAGACACAGGGCCTTACCTGTGTTGCAGGCCATTTGTTGCTGGGTAGGATGGGGCTGGTGGGAGAGGCTCTGGTGCTGCTGTCCATGTTGAGAAGGGTGCTGGCTGTGCTGTGTGTGTTGAGAGGGGTGTGGCGTGTGTTGCTGCGGGTGCTGGCTGTGGGACTGGTGCTGCGATGGATGCTGCCCGTGCTGGGAGTGCGCAGCATGCTGAGGATGCTGGGAGTGCTGTTGGTGCTGTGGGTGCTGACTGTGTTGGCTGTGCTGGGCGTGTTGGCTGTGTTGGTTGTGAGGGCCCCCGTGCTGCGAGAGGTGCTGCGCATGGGGCGAGCCGTGGCCAGGGTGGGCTTGGGCAGGATGGGACAGGGGAACCTGACCACTGTTGGTGGAGTGGCTGTTAGGGTGGTTGTTAGACTGGTTGTTTGAGAGGCTGTTCTGAGAGCTAATGGTGCCACTGGGGGAGTGCTGATAGGAGCAGGAGGTGTGGGTCTGCTGGGAGGAATCTGCCGGTATGCCCATCGGACCTGAAAAATAAAACACATCAATAAAGTAAAGAATTATTAACACAATTAATTTTTAATTGTATTTACAATACAACAGAGACAATCAGTGCAGGAACAAGGAAAATTATGAAAAATTATTCAACAATTAACTCAGTATAATTTGACTTTTTACTTAGGTACTTGTTTCGGCTTCTCACTTTTGAGGATGTGTTGCTTTTATACGTTTCTCATCACCACGTTTAGATTTTGGACTATTTTCTATTACAGCAAAAAGCAATTTGTAGACATTACCCTGGCCCCTGGGAATCACTAAATCTAAAAATAATGGAAAATTAATTTATAATGAAACTATATTTAGCCGTAGCTCCAGCTGCTGCTAATTTTCCAAACAAATGCACTCGCATGGTTTCAGGATCGAATGCATTTAAGGCACTTCAGCACAAATACAAATAAGAGTCGGGAGCCATCACATGTTTAAACAGCTACTTCAGGTCATCAGTCTTAGCATCTGACAGTAATGGGACAGGGGCCTCCTGTACTTAAGTAGTTCTACACTTGAGACAGGCCAGCTGCCATTTTATTGTGTCAGGGAATGACTCAGCACCAGTTTTGATTCTAAGGTTCGCTGTCTCGAGTTGCCGTCGACACTCTTCTCCAGCTACGCCGTCTTTGACAGATTCATTGTGCCGCTGCGCAGACATGACTGGAGCATGAACATCTGCACACCCAACTGCAATCATCTGAGTGCTGGGGAGTGGTCGTAAGAGGCACTGTCCTTCACAGCTTTGGCACAGTAAACCTATTTCACTGGAGTGCTTTTAGAGCTGACTCCAGCCCTGCACCTCCACAATCGGCACGTAACACTCACTGCAGGGGTGACAAAGGTGCATCTCTTATCGGCACAGAAAGCCCATTGTCCAACGAGGGAAATACAGAAAGCAATTAACGCGGCACCAGAATAATAATGCGAGCTCATTACCTATTATCAAAGCCAGTGAATTAGCTCACTGTCTACAGCGGCAGAGTGTGAAATCCTCTAGCTCGATTATTTACGCTTTTTAATTGCTAGAGCTTGTCTGACTAAGAGATTTCACTTTTATGCGCATAAAAAAAGGTTACAACTTTCAACTAATGAAACATAGATGATAGATTAAAGGAGAGGAACTCTTTGAAAACATTAGCATGAAATGCATTTGATTTGTGAAAGTAGGTTATACACAGAAAGCTCAGTCGACTTTGCTCATAACTCGCTTGTCAAGTGCTCCATGTTTATCAGTCAATCAGATTACAAGCAAAACTGCTTTTTGTTCTGCAGGGACTCACAGCCGTTTGGTAAAGCTGTGCTCTATCCAACACCGTGTATTATATGATACAAATTCCCCATCATTATGACAAATGAACCTCAAATCCAACAGATTTACTGAGGCCTTAAGCTGCCTGCAACCTCTTCCACTCATCTGATGAAACATACCCTACGTGAAAAACTCGACACGTGACAAGATGCAGACAGCATTTATCTAACGTGAAGAAACATAATGTGGAGAATTAAGCCTGCGTCGGTTAATGAAATACACAGACTCTCAGACTCTGCTTTTGTATATTAAATGAGGTGGTTTTTACATTTTCTCTGGCAGAAGATCGTGAAAATACTCAGTATAGATTTCCACTATAGGCTCGTCAGCCTGTTTGAAAACCTGCTCAATTCTTTGTAAACCTCATTAGTGCCTAAAGACTCTCTATAGCCCCAGCTGTTAAGAACAAACCCGCATTAGGAAAATCGTTCTGAGAATCATCCTGTTCCTTGATGATTGAAGCTTAGGCCCTCTATTAGGTTTCCACTTGATGCTCCCGTGAGCCCACTTACCTTGTTGGCTGAAGGACTGCTCAAAAACAGACTTGTAAAGGCTGCGGAAGGAGGCACTGAGATCTTCAAATTCTGAGAACAAGAGCTGCTTGTCCCTGTCTGGCATGTTATACTGGGACTGGGGGGGCTGCTGGAGGCTCATAGACTGGGACACAGGCTCTAGGTGACTGGTCACCTGGACAAATGAAGAGATAAAAGACAGCAAAGAGTTACAAAAGTGACCAACACTTTGATGTTTCACTGGTTAAGGTATAAGCTACAGGGATTACTGTAGAGGAGCACCTGTACTTTTCAAAGATACCCACACCATGCTCACCTTATCAAGGAACCACATCAAATATAAAGCAGTTCTCAAACACATGGATGGTTTAATTGTTCTGAGGAGTGACGGCTACAATGTCTGTTTCCGCCTGAAAGGGTGTCAGTCATGTTACATATAAAGAACAATTACGCGAAGCACAACAATCTAGGTCAGTGCTTACCGCCTTGGCTCACACAACATTAAGAGAGCAACTCGAATGGACACAAAGCCAATACTCAGGTGGCTAAGCAAAATGTATTTAAAACAAAATCAATAGCAATACCTTGTACAAATAAGCAGCCATTTTATCCATGTATTTGTGTGGGCAGTCAATGTTATGCACTGCCCCTGGGTGTGAGACGGCAAGCAGCGTCCCCTCCAGCTGAGAATTTATCTATGAGATTCACCACAGCAGGCGCAGCAATACAAAACCATGGTTATTTCACAAAGTAGGACCTGACCTGTTACCACTGTGGGCTAGCACTACAAGAGAGTTCACGTCCAATTTTTGATCATAACATCTTCCTCTTCCAATATGTGGGCACGCTGCTGAAGCGCATGGCTCACAGACTGGCAAGGCTAAGAGTGAAGAGGTGATAATAAAGCCGGAGTGTTTACTGCGAGCTGCTGCTTTGGCTGTGTGTGAGAGTGAGACAGAGAAGAGAGAGCGAGCACATCCATCAGGCTGAGCCGATCGATGCCCAGCGCCTGGAGCACGGAGCGCTCTAGGATGCAGGAGGACCACACCAAAGAGGGGGCATCTCTGGTGGGAGGACATCAGAGGAAGCACTTCTCTTTGTCTGGGTTCCAGGAGCGTGCACATTTTTCTCTGTTTCCCTTAACCCCCTTCCTGATGTTGTACTCCAGCTCATGTCCACCGTGAACCTCGGTCTATTACCGTCTACGGCTGGCTCCTCTGAAGAAAGCCTCCTGGGACTTTCTGAGCAGATAAAATATGGGATACAGTACACTTTCTAAGCCTGGCAGTGTTTCATTTTCATTCATTTAGCGACTGTGGCTCTCCTACGGCTTGGAAAAATATGAACACAATGACAATTTATCATTTGGCTGTAAGTGCTCAGTGCTCAAAAAACAACAATTACACCAAATTTATATAAATATCCTGTTACAAATATTCAGTAAGAGCCAGAAACAAACAAAAAAAAAAAAAAATCCCACTGTTCTACACTATTGACTCTGTGCAGAACAGCAGGGACAACCTGCCCTGGCACCTTTATTGTTTTTTCTTTGTTCCCATGAACGATGCAGATTAATTGCTGCAAATAAACCCGAGGTCTTTATGGCTCCGTTTAGGTCAACCTCAATAAGACGCAGCCCACCTCAAATCTGTATCAAGCCTGACTGGCTCAGGTAGCAGGTAGCAACCGATTCTTCTGTTGCAGGTGTTTGGTGACCACGTGGTGCTGCATGAACACCACAGAAGAAAAATGCATTTCCTGAGACTGTACAGTGCAGGGAATAAAACTGCTGCTGTATTTTTCCAAAGCTCTTTTTTTTTTTTTTAAATACACTGCTGCAGGTGAGGGTGTTTCCTCTTGTTTTATGGCTGTTTGAATCAACCAACCCAGGTCTCATTAACTTTTGATGTTTTATGTTTTTTGTTGTTTTTTTTAGGAGGGGAGGTAGAGCTTGTCTATCTTTAGTGCCCTTCTAAATTAGTCATTGTGAAAGTTAAACTTTGCAATCAAGAGAACATTTAAGATTATGTTCAGAGTGCTGAATCCATAAAAATGACTACAATTCTCTCAACAACATTCATCCTTGTTCTTACCGGTGTATAGCTGTGCACACTGCCCACGCTGTTGAGATTGACGGAGGCCAGACTCTGATCAGACAGGCTGTTGTTAAGGCTGCTTCTTGGACTATCACTCCCTTCCTGGTCTGTGTTGTACAACGCCACCTGAAACGCATACACATGTGCATCAGCCTTCATGTCTTAAAAAAAAGAAAAAACCCAACCACACAAATAAATGCACTCTTACTGTCAGCATTCCTTGAAGAAAATTGGTGTGAAAGGTAATGTTGGTGTGCAGTTTAATGATATTAGAAGTGGGAATGTGAAGCCAGGAGATGTGTGTGTGCTGCATGCAACAGCATGTCATAATTGCAGAATAGTTTTTCGTTTTATTGCGTGCATGTGTGTGTGTGTGTGTGAGTGAGAGACAGACAGACACAGGGTGCTGCTCAACACCCTCCGCAGTCACTAAGGGGTTCCATCTGAATGTGTTAAGGGGTCTGGAGACAGCTGAGACATTCCCATCACTAAAGGTCATGCTACTGGCGATGTCAGCCACATCTGCTCACCAAGCGCAAATCCGTTTGGGACAGCTAACAAAGGATTTCAGTGCAGCCGAGACACTGACCTTTCAATGTAGGAGCGAAACTAGCCGAGGCACTTCAGGACGACAATCTTAATTATCGTCTAACAAGGTTTAGTCCTCCCGCCATTCCCCAAATAAAGTGTGCCGTCAGACAATTAAGACAGTAGTAAGAAGAATAATCCAGATAATGAATATAATGACACCCACAGAGACCATCCCATGTGCTGAGTTTTGTTTGGTGAGAAAGGAATGGCAGTAATGCGCTGGTGGTGTTGCAGTGGAAGAAGGCATGGCATTCTCAGATTTGTGTGTGCCTGTCCATGTGTGAGTGCAGCATGGTGGCTTCTGCTCATCACTGCTGCTCAACAGAGTGGGCTCTGTGCTGAGCACAATGAAACAGCAGTTGTAGTAGCCTTCAGGCGGGCAGATTGGCCCGGCTTGTCCAGCACCCTGCCTCTCAGTAGCAGCAGCAATGGACTGAAGCCTCTTGTCTTTCTGTTGAGCCACAGCGTGGCACCACAGCGGCCCCAAGGAGGTGAGGAAATTCAGGCAGCCCTGACCAGTCTTCTCTTCTCTGACTGATTGGCCGGCTGACTAATATGTTGGTGCGAATCCAGAGCACAGAGCAAGAGCTTCAGATCATATTAAGCCTTTAATATGGAGCTTGGCTTCTGCACTGATAGAATGAGATAGAAATAGCGCAATTTAAAAAAAACAACACAACTGAACAGCGCAAATGCTGAATCCAGAGAACACTGTTTGAGGAAGAGGGGTGAGGCAGAGGGAGAGGACAACAGGGGGGTGGTAAGAGAAGCTCATTAGGCAACTCTAGCCTTCTTCCACTCAGTGTGGGCCTGGCTCCAGCGTTCATTAGCGCAAAAGGGAACTCAATGAGCAGCTAAGACTGAAGGCTTAAGCACGTCTACAAAATCAACCCTACAATGCTAATCAAAAACAGCGTGCCACAGATATATAAATGTTATGTGTAATGAAGTCATAAAACAAGCTTTTAGCCTTAAGTCTCTCACCACAATCTATTTTTACACCATTCAACCATAAAGTGTGATGATTTCAAAAACCTCACTGCTCTGTGGTTTACCCAGACCCCCCCACCCTCACCCCCACCCAACACCAAGTCCTCTGAGTGAAGATGCCTACTCAAACACGCACCGTCGCAGGCTAACACCCAGTCGTGTCTCACCCACATACACACAAGCATGTAACATATAATAGACATACATTGCTACAGCAACGGACGTGCACAAAGGTAGAACAACACACATAAACACACAGAGGCCGAGGCAAGCGTGTTCATACAGGCAGGAGCAGCTCCACAGTAAAAACTGTGTACGGCTAGCAGGCAAGCGAGTCAGAGTTCTATTCTTAGCAGTGAATTAAGTAAAAAGCCAGAGGTGTCTTTTACATGGGGGCCTAATCTGGTGCATGAGACATGGATTATGAAATCAAAGCCCAGGTGTCTCCAACAATGCCAGCCAATGTTCGGCACAATTCCTGCATGCAGGATCGCACAGACACAAGGTGACAGAGGAAGAGACACAAAAAGGGTATGAGATGCATGAAGGAGATGAGAGGAGAAGAACTATTCATTAGCAAGCATATTTCCAACAGTCTGTCCCTGTCCCCTCTCGATCATCCACACATTAGTGCCAAAGTTTTGTCACTTTAAGTGACCAGTGTTTAGGATAATCTCAGAACACAATCTTTGGTGGGGGGCAAAGAAAAGTCTGAGTCTGTGTGAGAAAGACACCAAAGAGAGAGGGAGTACAATCGTGTGAGGAATGCTAGACAGAAGATTCTTGCTGGTTCAGTAGTCGTCCTGCCAGCGTCTCCCATTGGTCTATGTGAGAAGGCGGGAATATGAGGGAGAGAGACTAGAATAGAAAGCGAGAGAGAGGAGAAAAAAAAAAACAGAGAGGGAATTCCTGTGGCTTGGCATGCTGCACCGAAAGAGGCGTGGCCTGTTGTGTGTTTACAGTGTAAGACGGTGAGAAACAAGCTCTCTCTGAGGACTTCAGACCTCAGATCTGTTGCTATTCCACTTTGTCTTCTGCTCGCTTTACCGCCATAACACTTTTTGTCACAATCAAATGAACAAAAGAAGACAAAACTGCCTTGAAATCGCTCAGCTGGTGGTTTTTTTGGGTGTCATTTTTATGCATGTCGGTTATTACTCGTGTAAGTTATTTCGCTGGAGGTATTCGATGGCAGGGATCCAGACTTAACCATCAGCTCTTAACATTAGGGCCTTATTATCCAGCGGCTGGTGGTGGAGATCGGTGGAAAGTGCTTGTCTGTAGTAATCAAACAGGAAAAGGGTCATCTGTCTCCACACTTTGGCCAATGAATCTGTCTGCTACAGAAAGAGCCCCTAGGTGGTTGTCACCGACACGCTCCTCAAAACAAGCAGAAACGCTTTGTAACATAAATGTGCATGCATAAAAATTACAGCACATGCAGAAATATGCTCAGACTTTTGCCTTTAACTTGAAACGTAAGAGCCTCTGTCATACAAGCACTAACTCATCTTTTCTGTGAACACCCCTGTTCATGTTAAACCACATTTTTTTGTAATGCTTGCAATAACTGAATAAGCGACTCTTGTAGGCTTTTTAAAAGTACTCCTGAGAGCTGCCCCCACTGGGCTCAGAGGATGAGAGCTTAAGGTTAAAAAGCCTATTTAAATTTCAGAGTGAGCAGCACACTCAGAGCTAACAGCTAGCAGTCCCTGTAGCTTTGCTCTATGATGTACAAGTGTTTCTATGTTTTCACGGATACTAAAAAAAAAAAAAAAGAAGAAAAGAAAAGCCACGGAGGGCAGACGGAGCCAGCAGCTGGGGATGTCACCTGTAGAGTGGTCACTCGGTGAGAAAACAACTTTTTGGGCGTCAACCTGCACTACAGGTGTGAATACAGAAACCCCATGCAGCATGTGGAGTATTCTGTTTCCAAATGTGCACAAGACTGCGTGCAGTCTATCAGGTTGCAAAGGCAAGCACCAGTGTGAGCATCATATTTCCGCACTAAAGATAACAAGAGCCTGCTGCCTGTTGTTGTAGAGGAAAAAGGTACAGCAGGGCACATAGTTGTGTATTTTGGTGTGGGTTGTGATGAAGAGAAGCTTTAGGCACATGAGCATATGCTCGTGTGAAAGTGTGTGTGTGCGCGCCTGCATCTCCCCTTCACAAAAGTGCTCCTGTCTCTGTGGGGAATGGTGCTGTAGGTGGTTGGAGAAGTGGGTGGGGTCAGGGTGCAGCCGTGTAGCCAGGTGTGTGTTGGAGCTGGAGGCTGGATTGCTGGCTGTAGTACCTTGTTAGTCACAGTGTTGATTGCCAGCGTTGGAGAGGCACTTCCAGAGATCATACACTCCATCCCCAAAGACTCTGACTCTAGGCTGTACGGCGTGGAAGCCTGTGGGGGTTGGGGGCAGGGAGTGGAGGCAGAACAAAAAAGAAGTCAACGTAATCCAATTATTAAACACACGAGATCCCACTACTGCAGGAGCAACCTGTATTAAAGCTGGTAACACATTTCATGTTGCTATCACATTCATATCCATCTGCAAGATCTGAAAACAAAAAACAAACAGAGCCGCTTCTATGATACATCAGAGAAACAACTTGATTTAAGACTTAAACAAACAAACAAACAAAAAACTAAAAAGAAAATAGGTCTGAAACCCCAAACCCCGCTGTCACCTCCCGCCCAAACACACATACCATATTGATGCACACGTGCAACCCCTTGTCTTGCAGTATAGGTGCACTGTTGTGAGAGATAACTCTGCTGTGGCTGCTGTTACTGTAAGAGGAATGGCTGCCAATTCATGCTAAACATAAATGAGATTTCACAAACTCTCAAGACCCTTAAAGGAATCCTTTGTAGACAGGCAGGGTCTTTACGTGTCCTACAGAAAACAGAGTCCTCTTCGCTTTGTGCGTTCTTTTGTGTCACACTCAAAAAACAAAGGTACTAAAAACACTAAAAACAAGGTACGCTTTGTGTATTTGCTGTATCTAAGATCACACACCTGCAATACCGCAGTTTGTTGAATGAATCTGATAGTATTTGGATGCCGTGAGGCAACTACATAAACAGCATTTTAAGCTTAATGGAGTCTATGTGCTTGTGTATGTGTCTGGTAGAGACAACAGTGTGTGTGTGTGGCGTGTGCATATGAGTCTCCCTCGCCAGCTTGGGGAATTTCTCTTCATCGTAGCCTCTGGTCAGCCACATTGTGGGGAAGGAAGAGACAAGAGCCCCCTGTGTTGGGATGCCCAAGGGCCAGGTCAATCTGAGCAGCTCAGTAAAAACCTGTACAGCCGTACGTTAACGGGCGGATGAAGCTCATGCATAATTAAAGACAAAAGCTCCCGCTCAGAATAGCCGCTGCGCACAGTTCTGCATTAATTGATGTTTGTTAAAAAAAGTGAGTGCAAAATGTAATGTATGTAATGGTTGCCTGAGGCATAGTTTATTAATAAGGAGCCCACTTCATGACAGGCTAGCGAAGCAGCATGAAGAGGTAGTTACATAAAGTCTGGATATGAACTCCTACTGAGTCTGTGTGTGTGTGTGTGTGTGTGTGTGTGTGTGTGTGTGTGTGTGCGTGCACGTCTGCAAGTGGTAGAGAAAGAGTCAAGGGAAAGTGGGAGAGAAAGAAGGGCAAAAGGAAAACAACACTGAGGCAGATGCAAGGTAAAGACACAAAAATAATATACTGAACCACACAGATATTAAAGCTTTAACAAGAAGGAAGCAGGAGAAGAGTGTACATACATACATACATATATATATATATATATATATATATATATATATATATATATATATATATATATATATATATATATATACATACAGTTAAGCCCATAATTATTCATACCCCTGCCAAATATTGACTTAAAGTTACTTTTGTTCAATATGCAAGTTCTTTTTGAGCAGAAATGACACAGGTGTCTCCCAAAGATAATAAGACGATGTACAAGAGGCATCATTGTGGAAAAAATATTTCTCAGGTTTTATTTATATTTTAGCAAAAGTATCATGTCCAGAATTATTCATACCCTTCTCAATAATCAATAGAAAAAAGCCTTTATTGGCTATTACAGCAATCAAACGCTTCCTATAATTGCAGACCAGCTTTTTGCATGTCTCCACAGGCATTTTTGCCCATTCATCTTTAGCAATGAGCTCCAAATCTTTCAGGTTGGAGGGTCTTCTTGCCATCACCCTGATCTTTAGCTCCTCCACAGATTCTCAATTGATTCAAGTCAGGACTCTGGCTAGGCCACTGCAAAACGTTAATGTTGTTGTCTGCTAACCATTTCTTCACCACGCTTTGCTGTATGTTTTGGGTTATTGTCGTGCTAAAATGTCCACTGGTTCCCAAGGCCAA